>NC_133324.1:460575959-460916793 GCF_042186555.1 Aquarana catesbeiana | reverse complement strand
ATACTTATTGTCATCAAAACTTTTGTTTTATTTAAAACATTTCCCCTCATCTCCTTATTTTGCAACAACTCTAAAATGTAGTAGTTCCTCTACTTTTCTGTCTTGATGGCAATGGTCACCAGTAGGGATGAGCTTCGTGTTCGAGTCAAACCCATGTTCGACTCGAACATCGTATGTTCGGTCGTTCGCCGAATTGCAAAAGATATGGGCCGTTCGCGGCAAATTCGAGTGATGCGTCACGGCCCATAATTCACTGCGGCATCGCAGTGCATTGCTGGCTGATGATTGGCCAACCATGCACTATGACCAGCATGCTTGGCCAATCACAGCGCCGTCTGTACAGAGAGCTGTAATTGGCCAAAGCCAGGGTGGCCTAGGCCAATTATGGCTCAGGGGGTTTAGTACATGCCCCACACTATATAAGGCCGCCTGCACGTCGGCCCTGTGTAGTGTGTTCTGGCGTTGAGAGACAGAGACAGAGAGACAGTGTCATTTGATTTAAGTTAGATAGATTAGGCAGGACAGTCAGTCGGTTAGCTGCACCTTACAGTGTATTGTGTATATATATATATGCATCACAGGTGTTGTGTATATATATATATATATATATATATATATATATATATATATATATATATATATATATATATACTGTATTTAGTTTAGCTAGATCCGTTCCTGTTATTATCTTCCTACTGACAGGCAGGCAGGTGTTGTTACAGTATTTACAGTCACCTGAAGAAAATTGCTGGTGTTCTTCTGATCCTATTAGTACCAAAGTCAGGAAGCTACAGTATTTACAGTGCACAGTGTCCAGCTAAAGCTACAAGTTAGTGTAGTGCGACCTCTGCACAGTGTTCAGCTAAAGCTACAAGTTAGTGTAGTGTGACCTCTGCACAGTGTTCAGCTAAAGCTACCTGTAGAAGATTGGTGGTGTTTTTCTGATCCTATCACTACCGCAGGCAGCTACATTATTTACACATTAGTGTAGTGTGATCTCGGCACAGTGTTCAGCTAAAGCTACAAGTTAGTGTAGTGCGACCTCTGCACAGTGTTCAGCTAAAGCTACAAGTAGGGATGAGCTTCGTGTTCGAGTCGAACCCATGTTCGACTCGAACATCGGCTGTTCGATCGTTCGTCGAATTGCGAACGATATGGGCCGTTCGCGCCAAATTCGTGTGGCGCGTCACGGCCCATAATTCACTGCGGCATCGCAGTGCATTGCTGGCTGATGATTGGCTAAGCATGCACTATGACCCGCATGCTTGGCCAATCACAGCGCCGCCTGAACAGAGAGCCATAATTGCCCAAAGCCAAGGAGGCTTTGGCCAATTATGGCTCAGGGGATTTAGTACACGCCCCACACTATATAAGGCCGCCTGCACGGCGGCCCTGTGTAGTGTGTGTTCCGACGTTCATTGAGAGAGAGAGAGAGACAGACAGTGACATTTGATTTGAGTTAGATAGATTAGGCAGAACAGTCAGTCAGTTAGCTGCACTTACAGTGTATTGTGTATATATATGCATCCCAGGTGTTGCATATATATATATATACACTGTATTCAGTTTAGCTAGCTCCGTTCTTGTTATCTTCCTACTGACAGGCAGGCTTGTCTTGTTACAGTATTTACAGCTACCTGAAGAAAATTACTGGTGTTCCTTTGATCCTATTAGTACCACAGTCAGGCAGCTAGACTATTTACAGTTAGTGTGGTGCGTCCTGCTCACAGTGTTCAGCTAGATCCGTTCCTGTTATCTTCTTACTGACAGGCAGGCTTGTCTTGTTACAGTATATACAGCTACCTGAAGAAAATTACTGGTGTTCTTTTGATCCTATTAGTACCACAGTCAGGCAGCTAGACTATTTACAGTTAGTGCAGTGCGTCCTGCTCACAGTGTTCAGCTAAACCTACAAGTTAGTGTGGTGCGTCCACCTCACAGTGTTCAGCTAGATCTGTTCCTGTTATCTTCTTACTGACAGGCAGGCTTGTCTTGTTACAGTATATACAGCTACCTGAAGAAAATTACTGGTGTTCTTTTGATCCTATTAGTACCACAGTCAGGCAGCTAGACTATTTACAGTTAGTGCAGTGCATCCTGCTCACAGTGTTCAGCTAAACCTACAAGTTAGTGGGGTGCGTCCTGCTCACAGTGTTCAGCTAAACCTACAAGTTAGTGTGGTGCGTCCACCTCACAGTGTTCAGCTAAACCTACAAGTTAGTGCAGTGCGTCCTGCTCACAGTGTTCAGCTAGATCCATTCCTGTTATCTTCCTACTGACAGGCAGGCTTGTCTTGTTACAGTATATACAGCTACCTGAAGAAAATTACTGGTGTTCTTTTGATCCTCTTAGTACCACAGTCAGGCAGCTAGACTATTTACAGTTAGTGCAGTGCGTCCTGCTCACAGTGTTCAGCTAAACCTACAAGTTAGTGGGGTGCGTCCTGCTCACAGTGTTCAGCTAAACCTACAAGTTAGTGTGGTGCGTCCACCTCACAGTGTTCAGCTAAACCTACAAGTTAGTGCAGTGCATCCTGCTCACAGTGTTCAGCTAGATCCATTCCTGTTATCTTCTTACTGACAGGCAGGCTTGTCTTGTTACAGTATATACAGCTACCTGAAGAAAATTAAGGGTGTTCTTTTGATCCTATTAGTACCACAGTCAGGCAGCTAGACTATTTACAGTTAGTGCAGTGCGTCCTGCTCACAGTGTTCAGCTAAACCTACAAGTTAGTGGGGTGCGTCCTGCTCACAGTGTTCAGCTAAACCTACAAGTTAGTGGGGTGCGTCCTGCTCACAGTGTTCAGCTAAACCTACAAGTTAGTGTGGTGCATCCACCTCACAGTGTTCAGCTAAACCTACAAGTTAGTGTGGTGCGTCCACCTCACAGTGTTCAGCTAAACCTACAAGTTAGTGGGGTGCGTCCTGCTTACAGTGTTCAGCTAAACCTACAAGTTAGTGGGGTGCGTCCACCTCACAGTGTTCAGCTAAAGCTACCCGTAGAAGGTTGGTGGTGTTCTCATACTACAGGCAGGCAGTTGATTTTGCTAGCTGCAGTATCAGTACATATATATATATATATATATATATACATATCCCAGCTTAGTGCAGCTACAGGCCATTAGTATGTCTGGAAGGCCAAGAAGGAGAGGCAGACAGTCACAAGCCAATAAGAGAGGGCAAGCAGGCTCTGTGTCTAGGGCTGGTCATGGAGACGGTGCATCCTCATCAGCATGTGGCCTTGGGACACGCTTGGGCTTTTTTTCGGCAGCTGGCCGTGTTGAGCCACAACATGCGGAAGACTTGGTCGAGTGGATGACCTCATCCTCCTCATCCTCTCTCACCCATGCCCAGGGTACTTTGTCTGGCAAAGCAGCGGCCTCTTCCCTCGGCTCAATGTCATCAGTGACTCCTTCCCTAGCCCCACCATGTCCTCCTGAGGAGTCCCTCGAACTGTTTGACCACAGTGTTGGGCACATGCTCCAGGAGGATGCCCAGCATTTGGAAGGCTCTGATGATGATACTGAGCTCGATGAAGGCAGTAACATGAGCGCAGACAGAGGGGGTGCCCAAGAAGGACAGCAATCTGGCAGTCATGCTCCCCCTGCTGCAGCATACTGCCAGGTTTGCTCCAGTGATGAGGAGGGAGGGGATGATGAGGTCACTGACTCAACGTGGGTGCCTGATAGGAGAGGGGAGGAGGAGGAGGAGGAGGAGGAGGAGGCGGCACATCACCAACGAGGCAGGATGCCCTCCAGGTGCCAGCCTAAGGGCAGCACATTGACTGCATCACACCCCAAAGCTCCACATGTGCAGGGAGCTGCAGTCTCTGCGCATTATTCAAAAAGTTCTTTGGTGTGGGCCTTTTTTGAGACGAGTGCATCAGATCGCACCGCTGCTATTTGCAACATATGTCTCAAGCGTATCTCGCGTGGCCAAAATATCTCCCGCTTGGGTACCACATGCTTGACCAGACATATGTTGACCTGCCATGCAGTTCGTTGGCAAGCGTATCTAAAAGACCCACACCAAAGAACAAAGAGGACCTCTCCTTGCTGCTCATCAGCTGAGATCTCCAACCCCACTATACCTTCAGTCCTCTCTGAGACCTGCACTGAGAGGAATGAAGGTGTAGAATTAGGTGTGTCACAGCCAAGTACTTGTGGGCAATCTGCTTTTGGTACACCGACGTCAGATTGTACCAGGCAAATTACCCTGCCCCAGCTGCTGCACCGCCAAAAGAAGTTTGCTCCCAGCCATCCACATGCGCAGCGGTTGAATGCTAGCTTGGCAAAATTGCTAGCACTTCAACTGCTGCCTTTTCAGTTGGTAGACTCTGCCCCCTTCCGTGAGTTTGTGGAATGTGCGGTTCCTCAGTGGCAGGTACCTAAACGCCGGCTCTCTACCGGCATGTGGAAGGCAATGTCCATGCCTCGCTGGACAGGGCGGTCAGCGGTAAGGTGCATATTACCGCTGACTCATGGTCCAGCAGGCATGGACAGGGACGTTACTTAAGTTTCACGGCGCATTGGGTGACTCTGCTGGCAGCTGGGAAGGATGCAGGACAAGGTGCAGTAGTGTTGGAGGTTGTTCTGCCACCACACCTCCAAAATGCTAATGATTGTGACACACCTCTCTCCTCCACCCCCTCCTCTTCTCCTTCCTCCATAGCCTCTTCCTGTGCTTTGTCCTCGGAACCAGCGGTGCTCCGTAGCCATTCAAGGGGCTACGCAAGTACGCAGGCCAAAAGATGCCATGCGGTGCTTGAGCTGGTGTGCTTGGGGGACAGGAGCCACACTGGGGCAGAGGTTCTGTCAGCTCTGCAGGGGCAGGTTCAGAGGTGGTTGACGCCACGCCAACTTAAGGCAGGAATGGTGGTTTGCGACAATGGCACCAACCTCCTCTCTGCCCTCCGACAGGGACAAATGACCCATGTGCCCTGTTTGGCTCACGTCCTTAACTTGGTGGTGCAGTGGTTCTTGGGCAGGTACCCGGGCTTACAGGATGTCCTGAGGTAGGCCAGGAAAGTCTGTGTGCATTTCCGCCGGTCATATAATGCCAGTGCTCGGCTGACGGACCTCCAAAAGGAGTTTAACCTGCCCAAGAACTGCCTAATCTGTGACATGCCCACCAGGTGGAACTCAACGTTGGCCATGCTGCAGCGGCTGCACACGCAGCAGAGGGCCATCAATGAGTACCTGTGCGACTATGGCACCAGGACAGGGTCAGGGGAGCTTGTTTTTTTTTCCCCACGCCAGTGGGCCATGATCAGGGATGCATGCACTGTCCTGTCACCATTTGAGGAGGCCACGAGGATGGTAAGCAGTGACAGTGCATGCATCAGTGACACTGTCCCCCTTGTCCACCTGTTGGAGCACACGCTGCGTGGAATAATGGACAGGGCACTTGAGGCAGAACAGAGGCAGGAAGAGGAGGACTTCCTTAGCTCTCAAGGCCCCCTTTATCCAGACAGTGTTTCTGCATGCCCGCCAATCACACAGGAAGAGGACGAGGAGGAGGAGGAGGAGGAGGAAGATTGTGTCAGTATGGAGGTGGAGCCTGGCACTCAGCATCAGCAGCAGTCTTTAAGGGATCAGTCCCAAGAAACACATGGACTTGTACGTGGCTGGGAGGAGGTGGCTGCGGACCATGTCGTCCCTAGTGACCCAGAGGACTCCGGACCGAATGCCTCAGCAAACCTACGCTGCATGGCCTCCCTGATCCTGCAAAGCCTGCGTAAGGATCCTCGTATTCGTGGTATCAAGGAGAAGGACCAATACTGGCTGGCAACCCTCCTTGATCCACGTTACAAGGGTAAGGTTGCGGACCTTATCTTGCCATCGCAGAGGGAGCAGAGGATGAAACATCTTCGGGAGGCCTTGCAGAAAGGTCTGTGCAACACGTTCCCAGAGACTGGGAGGTTACAAACTCCTGTTTCTGGACAACGTGTTGCTGAGGCTTCGGTCAGTCAAAGAAGGAGCGGTGGAGAAGGTGGCCGTCTGACCGATGCGTTCAGACAATTTTTTGGTCCGCAGCCCCAAGGTATGATCGGTTCCAGCAACCATCGCCAGCGTCTGTTTTACATGGTGCAGGAATACCTAGGGGCAAGATCAGACTTGGACACCTTTCCCACCGAAAATCCTCTGGGTTACTGGGTCTTGAGGATGGATCACTAGCCAGAGCTTGCACAGTATGCAATTGAGCTACTGGATTGTCCTGCATCCAGCGTTCTTTCAGAACGCACATTCAGTGCTGCTGGAGGTTTTGTAACCGATCACAGGGTGCGCCTGTCCACCAACTCTGTCGATCGACTGACCTTCATAAAAATGAATCAGTCTTGGATCACCACCAGCTACCAAGCACCTGATGCTGATATAGCTGAATAATTTTTTTTGAAATGTCAGATCCCTTCAAGATTGCCTATGCTGGTGCTGAGTGACTATCCTGTTATGCTGAGTGACTATCCTCTTCCTCCTCAATGATCATGCTGATAGTTTGTAAGAATATTTTTGGTTCTGGGTGCCGCCACCAGTGGCTAAGGCCCAATTTTTCAGCCCCTGTTTAACAGGGGTGTGTAATTACAATTTTTGATGCAATATTTTGCATGGAGGGTTTGTTGCTGCACTCAACTAGAGTATCTGTGAGGGGTTGCAGTGTTGTGGCACCAGCACCAGTGCCTAAGGCCCAATTTTTCAGCCCCTGTTTAACAGGGGCGTGTAATTACAATTTTTGATGCAATACTTTGCAGCAGGGCTCATTCCTGCGCTCCAAATGGAGTATCTGTGAGGGGTTGCAGTGTTGTGGCACTAGCACCAGTGCCTAAGGCCCAATTTTTCTGCCCCTGTTGCAGTGTTGTGGCACCAGTGCCTAAGGCCCAATTTTTCTGCACCTGTTCAACAGGGACATGTAATTACAATTCTTGATCTAATATCTCATAGCAGGGCCTGTTTCTGCGCCCACCAAGAGTAACTGTGAGGACTTACAGTGTTGTGGCACCAGCACCACTACCACCAAAGGACCAATTTTTATGCCCCTGTTCAACAGGTGCATGTAATTACAATTCTTGATCTAATATTTCACAGCAGTGTCCGTTCCAGCTCCCACCAAGAGTAACTGTGAGGACTTACAGTGTTGTGGCAACACCACCACCACCAAAGGCCCAATTGTTATGCCCCTGTTCAACAGGTGCATGTTAGTACAATTCTTGATCTAATATTTCACAGCAGGGCTCCTTCCAGCTCCCACCAAGAGTAACTGTGAGGACTTACAGTGTTGTGGCAACACCACCACCACCACCACCAAAGGCCCAATTTTTATGCCCCTGTTCAACAGGTGCATGTAATTACAATTCTTGATCTAATATTTCACAGCAGGGCCTGTTTCTGCGCCCACCAAGAGTAACTGTGAGGGCTTACAGTGTTGTGGCAACACCAACACCTAAGGCCCCAATTTCTGCAGAGTATATAGGGCAGGCCCCTACTTTCAAACATCCAACTTACAAACGACTCCTACTTGCAAACAGAAGGAGACAACAGGAAGTGAGATGAAATCTACCTCTAGGAAGGGAAATTCTCTCCGGTAAGAGTTAATATGGGAAAAACATGTCTCCTTTCCACTGATGCTTTATCACCAATCCTTGTTTCACTAAAAACCCCAAATTGTCAAAAAACATTTGTCATTGGGACAGAAAGGGAGGTAAAATCTTCTGAAGAGGTGCACAGACAGCAAAACAAATGTCACAGGGGTGATAACCCTTCCCTATGTTTTCCAAAAAGCTTAGTAGATTTTTTTGGCTGGAGCTACACTTTAAAAATGTACCAGTTCAAAATTACAAACAGATTCTACTTAACAACAAACCTACAGTCGCCTGTATACTGCTGTTCAGAGGGCCTGGGGCCCCACACCTTTCCTTTTTTTAATTTGTTTGCGGGGTTCCCCTTAATATCCATACATGACCCAAAGGGCCTGGTAATGGACTGGGGGGTACCCATGCCATTTGTCTCACTGATTTTCATCCATATTACCGGGACCGGACATTACATTAAAGCCATAAGCAGTTTTAAATGACTTTTATTCCTTTAAAAATGTCATTTTGTGCAGGGACTGTTCTAAGCACAGGAAACACGCGTCACTTTACAGGCATACTATAGACACCCCCCAGGATGATATTTAAAGGAATAATCTATCTATCTATCTAGATATACACACACACATACTGTATATCTATATATAATAGATATACATAAATTTACAGTATAAACTGTACATAGTGCTGTGAAGAAGTATTAGCCCCCTTCTTGATTTTTTACTTTTTTGCATATTTGTCACACTTAAATTATTCAGATCATCAAACAAATTTTAGTATTACACAAAAATAACCAGAGTAAATACAAAATGCAGTTTATAAATGATGATTTCATTTATTAAGGGAAAAAAGCTGTCCAAATCTGCCTGGCCCTATGTAAAAAAGTAACACCCCCTTGCTAAATCATGAATGAACTGTGATTAACCACATTTTTTGGAAAGTTGAGTTAAATTTCACTTGCCACACCCAGGCCTGATTACTGCCAGATCTGTCGAATCAAGAAATCATCTAAAAAGAAGCTGTCTTACAAAATGGATCATGCTAAAAGATCTCAAAAAGCAACACATTGTGTAAATAATTGACATTAATCAGTTTGTAAAGGGTTACAAAGCCATTTCGAATGCTTTGGGACTCCAGCGAACCCCATAACTAAGCTCTGAGGTGGCAGAGTGAAATGCGTTGGGGACGTGGCCTGGTGGGAGCCAAGGCTGAGGTTGTCTATCCAATAACCATCACAGGACACCGTGGATGTGTGGCACAAGGAATCCTTCCTCCTTTCCTTACAGTAGGCCAGCCACTCCTGAAGTGAATGTGGCATCACCCACACTACCCCCACAGTGATCAAGCCTGAGTGGCACACTAACAAATTGTGGGTCACAGGAACCATGGTGAGAGCCATTATCCACAAATGGGAAAAGCTTGTTAACCTTTCAGGAGTGGCTGGCCTACCAAAATTATTCCAAGAGAACAATGATGACTCATCCAGAAGGCCATCAAAGAACCCGGAGCAACATCTAAAGAACTGCAGGCCTCACTTGCTTCAGTTAAGGTCAGTGTTCATGATTCAGCAATAAGAAAGAGACTGGATAAAAATGGCATTCATGGAAGAGCTCTAAGGCGAAAACCACTGTTGACCAAAAAGAACACAAAGGATAGTCCCACACTTGCCAAAAACATCTTTATTATACACAAGACTTTTGGGAAAATATTCTGTGGCCTGATGAGACAAAGTTGAACTTTTTGAAAGGTGTGCATCCCATTACATCTGGCGTAAAATGAATACAGCATTTTATAAAAAGAGCACCAACAGTCAAAAATGGTGTTGGTAGTGTGGTTGTTGGTTTGGGTCCTGCTTTGCAGCTTTGGGACCTGGAAAATTTGCCATAATTAATGGAACCATGAATTCTGCGTTCTACCAGAAATAAAAATACCGAAGGAGAATGTCCAGCCATCGATTTGTGACCTCAAATTCAAACGCACTTGGGTTATGCAGTAGGACAATCATCTGAAACATACCAGCAAATCCACCTCTAAATGGTTAAAAAAAACAAAAAGAAGGTTTTGGAATGGCCTAGTCAAAGTCCGGACTTTGAATCCAATTGTGATGCTGTGGCATGACCTTAACCACTTAAGGACCAGAAGGATTTTCCCCCTTAATGGCCGTTTTTCCCCACAAATAGAGCTTTCTTTTGGTGGTATTTAATCACCTCTGTGGTTTTTATTTTTTGCGCCATAAACAAAAAAATATTGACAATTTTGGAAAAAAAAAACAATATTTTTACATTTTACTATAATAAATATCCCCCCCCCAAAAGATTGAAAAAAAAAAACACATTTCTCTATAAGTTTAGGCCAATATGTATTCTTCTACATATTTTTGGTATAAAAAAAATTGCAATAAGCATATATTAATTGGTTTGCACAAAAGTTATAGTGTCCACAAAATAGGGGATAGATTTATGGCATCTTTATTAATAATTTTTTTTTTTAATAGTAATACTGGGGATCAGTGATTTTTAGTGGGACTGCGACATTGCGGCGGACAGATCGGACACTTTTCACACTTTTTTTGAGCTAAAAAAAGCCACTGATTACTGTATAAATGTCACTGGCAGGGAAGGGGTTAACACTAGGGGGCGATCAAGGGGTTAAGTGTTCCCTAGGGAGGTTTTTATAACTGTGGGGGCAGTGTACTGACAGGGAGTAGAGAGAGATCGCTGTTCCTGATTACTAGGAACAGCAGATCTCTCTCTACTCACCTGACAGAATGGGGATCTGTCCGTTTACATTGGCAGATCCCCATTCTGTCTCTCTCTGGAACGATCATGGGTCGCCAGCGGACATTACGGCCGACGCGGGCGACCCCTAGAGCTCTTAAAGCGGCCGACATACAGCTACAGTGATTCACGCAGCCATGCCAATCTGCCGCAGTTTAACTGCGGCGGCTAGTCGGCAAGTGGTTAAACAGGCTATTCAGGCTTGAACACCCTCCAATGTGGCTGAGTTAAAACAATTCTGCGAAGAAGAATGGGCCAAAATTCCTCCACATCAGTGTGAAAGACTTGTTGCCATTTATCGCAAATGGTTAATTGCAGTTGTTTCTGCCAAGGGTGGCACAACTAGTTATTAGGTCTAGGGGGCAACTACTTTTTCATAGGGGCAGGCAGGTTTGGACAACTTTTTTCCCTTAATAAATTAAATCATTTAAAAACTGCATTTTGTATTTACAAACTATATTTGTGTAATATTACAATTTGTTTGATGATCTGAATCATTTAAGTGTAACAAATATGCATATAATAAAAAAAAACAGGAAGGAGGCAAATACGTTTTCATAGCACTGTGTATATATATATATATATATATATATATATATATATATATATATATATATATATATATATATATATATATATATACACTGTATACAGTTATTTCCCTATGTAACGCAATGCCTGCCCATAATATGGTTTTAATAATCAGCTGTTAATACCACCAGTTCATTGGATCCCTGCTGAATGTCAACTCATTAGAGTTTTATGGATGTGATTTTATGCAGGATGTAAGTATCAACCCTGCATACTATGGCGATTGGAAGATCTCCTGTAGAGATGTTCATCTTATTTCTCCTTTATAACATTTCTGTGTGTGTGTGGATTAAAAAAAAAACATCTGGTACATTCTGCTGAGTTTTTGTCTGAAGATTGCTTTTGTTATATATTTAATGTTTATGTGCAATTTATTAAAGGAAGCTTTTGTTTATGAAAAATATGTTTGTGCCAAAAGATAGGTGGTTGATTTTATTCCTTTTATTTTTTTTCCTTTTGTAATGTAATGTAATTTTAATGAAATCAGCCAGTAAAAAATAGCACTGAAATTACTTTTGTGGCCTTTTTATTTATTTTATTTATTTTACATGCATGCAATAGAAGTTTGATCTAGCAAACTCCTGGTTATCAAACTGACAATCAATATTAGAGCTAGGCACATAAGGCTTGAGCCTTTAGGCAATAGATGCAAATAGGCAGCTTTTCTATGTACGCGCTAGATCAAAGTATACAAAATGATACCACACAATCACTGTACTATGTAACCACAAAAGTGTAAGAGTAAAGGGGGCCCTAGTGTGACACAGTTTATTAAAAATGATATAGACAAATACATGTAGTCCACTCACATTATGTGGATAAAAACAACTGCATCCATAGAGGCTGTGGTTGCTCTCCTGGGTCCGTAATCCTCAGAAGACAGCTGATAAATGACGCTTGGTGAGTCTACCATTTGGTCTCATAGGAGCCAATGAAGAGAGAGCAGGGGATGGGGCCAAGCCGCGGCTCTATGTGTCTTATGGACGCATAGAGCAGGTCTCAGGAGAGAGCACGCACCAGTGCCCCCATGGCAGGCAGCAGAGGATTGGGGCTGCTTTGTGCAAAACCACTGCACAGAGCAGGTAAGTATAACATGTTTGTTTGTTTTTTTGTTTTGACATTGGTGTCAGTGGCTGACTGTAACAATAACTCCTCAATATTGGTGGTCAGTGGCAGTAGCATAAAATCCCAGCTTTGATGGTCAGTGGCTGGCTGTACAAGCAACCCCCCCCCGCCACAAGCAATGGTAACCACCTGTAAAAAAAAATACACCCTAGCATCGGTGGCAGTCAGTGATTGGCTTTACCAATATTAATAATCCCCCAGAGCATTGGTGTTCAGTGTTTACTTAACTGAACACATATCCCACACCAAGCTTTTTCTGTCAAGTAGGCCCCATTTGACAAATCTGATATCTTTCAGTGCCAGATGGTGAAAAACAGAGACTGTTGCAGCACCCAGCACACCACTGCTACTTTGCATATGGACCCTATGTATGCCACTGTGCAAAGATTGTGGAGATAAACACAACAATGGCACAGTTTATATGGCTCATTCACCAACAAATGTGGTTTTCTAATCAGCCCATAATCCACCATCTAAATACAGCTAAATGATGGTGTACCTAAAATAAAAATTGTTTAATTGGTGGGCATTGTTTACATTTTTTGAGTGATAAAGGGCTTTTTCACAGTGTGGATGTATTTATTTGCTTTTAACTCTTTGTGGAAATTAGTAAGGGGTACTAATGTACCCCAGTACTCACCCCCTTGAGGTTATAGATATCTGCAACACTTATTAGAAAGGGGGCCTCTTCTTTCGAAAATGGGAAATAGATCTGGGGAGGACCTTTTCGGAGGATCAGAAAACAAGGTACCCTCATCATGTTGAGAGCATGTGGCCTTGTTGTTTGTAAAATTTTATATATATATATATATATATATATATATATATATATACAGTCAGGTCCATAAATATTGGGACATTGACACAATTCTAATCTTTTTGGCTCTATACACCACCACAACGGATTTCAATTGAAACAAACAAGATGTGCTTTAACTGCAAACTTTCAGCTTTAATTTGAGGGTATTTACATCTAAATCAGGTGAACGGTGTCAGAATTACAACAGTTTGTATATGTGCCTCCCACTTTTTAAGGGACCAAAAGTAATGTGCTCAGCTGTTCCATGGCCAGATGTGTGTTATTCCCTCATATTCCCATTTACAAGGAGTATAGAGCCAAAAAGATTAGAATTGTGTCGATGTCCCAATATTTATGGACCTGACTGTATATATATATATATATATATATATATATATATATATATATATATATATATACAGTATCTCACAAAAGTGAGTACACCTCTCACATTTTTGTAAATATTTTATTATAGCTTATTATTATTATATTATTATATACTATTATTATTTTGTTGCCAATGGTTTAGACATTAATGGCTGTGTGTTGAGATTTTTAGTAGTATTCAGACCCCCTTAAATTTTTCACTCTTTGTTATATTGCAGCCATTTGCTAACATCATTTAAGTTCATTTTTTTCCTCATTGATGTTCACACAGCACCCCATATTGACAGAAAAACACAGAATTGTTGACATTTTTGCAGATTTATTAAAAAAGAAAACTGAAATATCACATGGTCTCTTTGCTCAGTATTTAATAGAAGCACCCTTTTGATCTAATATAGCCATATGTCTTTTTGGGAAAGATGCAACAAGTTTTTCACACCTGGATTTGGGGATCCTCTGCCATTCCTCCTTGCAGATCCTCTCCAGTTCTGTCAGGTTGGATGGTAAATGTTGGTGGACAGCCATTTTTAGGTCTCTTCAGAGATGCTCAATTGGGTTTAAGTCAGGGCTTTGGCTAGGCCATTCAAGAACAGTCACAGAGTTGTTGTGAAGCCACTCCTTCGTTATTTTAGCTGTGTGTTTAGGGTCATTGTCTTGTTGGAAGGTAAACCTGTGGCCCAGTCTGAGGTCCTGAGCACTCTGGAGAAGGTTTTCATCCAGGATATCCCTGTACTTGGCCACATTCATCTTTCCAGTCATCCTGTCTCTACAGCTGAAAGACATCCCCACAGCATGATACTGCCACCACCATGCTTCACTGTTTGGACTGTATTGGACAGGTAATGAGCAGTGCAATGCTCATGCAATGCTAATTTGCTCTGACATGCACTGTGAGCTGTAAGGTCTTATATAGACAAGTGTGTGGCTTTCCTAATCAAGTCCAGTCAGTATAATCAAACACAGGTGGACTCAAATGAAGGTGTAGAACCATCTGAACCTGAGTTAAATATATGAGTGTCACAGCAAAAGGTCAGAATACTTAGGACCATGTGATATTTCAGTTTTTCATTTTTAATAAATCTGCAAAAATGTCAACAATTCTGTGTTTTTCTGGGTGTTGTGTGTACAGTAATGAGGAAAAAAAATGAACATAAATGATTTTAGCAAATGGCTGCAATATAACAAAGAGTGAAACATTTAAGGGGGTCTGAATACTTTCCGTCCCCACTGTATATATACAGTACATATATATATATATATATATATATATATATATATATATATATATATATACACACACACCTTTTTTTAATGTGTAGATAGGTGTGTGCTAGGATATAGCTGACAGACAAGTTGCATTTTACATAGCAAAGGGGTCAAAGGAGTTATCTACAGGGGATTGTAAAATGTAAATTTGTCTGATCAAACTTGAAAGGAATAGTAAGGGTCCATGGGAGTTGTTAATGCAAATAGGTAGGAATGCAATTTGGACAGTGTCTAATGATAACATGAAAAGGGGCCTTAATTATTTATTGAGTATTAGTTTATGGTTAATACCAATTTTCAAAGGGGAACTTGTTTACCCACTTAAAGTGGTTGTAAACCTCAATCTTGTAATTGTACCTATAGGTAAGCCTGCACCGCTTAGGAGATATTTGCTATATATGCAGTCGATGACATCATCAGCACATGTGCTCTGAAGGAACGGCCACCCAGGCTGTTCCTTCAGAATCCTGTGTTGTAAATAGTGGCTCCCCCCATGCATGCGCAGGAGTGACCTCATCCCGACCTGCAAGGAAGATGGGTAAAGATGGAGATGGCCTCCAGCGATGATTGCTTGAGGGTAGTTGAGAATGTGATTTTTGCCTTAAATAATACAGGAGATCCCTGAACAAATTAAATGTAAACTTATACCTGCAGCTGTCTGAGGCCAGGAGGCATGATTTGCCACACATTAGGTCAAAAGTGTTTGGTCAACCAAATCGTTGGTATTTTCTTTTATTTCCATTGCTTCGGGATTAATGCCTTCGCTGCATTTAACAGGAATGGAGTAATTGCTGCTCTATAGTTTTTCCTCGAGTCACTCATCGCATGGAACAGACATTGCCAAGGGTCTTGCCCAATTTCAGCCCCACTGATCTTCTTAATGAAGTATAATACTTCCTCCCAATATGGCTGGAACAAAGGGCATTGCCGCCATATATGAGCATGGGTTCCCACATCCCTGCATTCCCTCCAGCACAGAGGCGAAATATCAGGATTGATTTTATGCAATTTTGATGGAACATAATACCACTTAGTTAATAGTTTATAATTGATTTATTTTGTCCTTGTGTCCATTGAAGTGAAATGTATATAAATCAATAACTTCATGTTTCAGTATTTCTGGCAATGGCTGATTCAATTCCATTTCCCAACTCTCCAAAAGTCACATGGACCCAGAATCTGCGGGGTCTATCAACATCTTGTATATTCTATAAATCCCCTGTCTCTTTATTCCCCCTTGGTCAACAAGTCTTTCCCATGGGCTTAACCTGCTGACCAAGCGGAAGGGTTTTGGGAGGGACTCCACAAAATGTTGGAGTTGTCTATATCGCCAAACATCCTATGGTGTTTTACCATATCTGTCTCGCAATTCCAGTAATGAACAAAGAGCATTTCCTTTCAGAACATCTTTTAGTCTCAGACAATCCAAGAGGGTCCAGTTTAAATACAGCTTATTCTCTTTCCCTGGTGGGAAATAGTTATTACTTTAGAGAGGCATCAAAGGACTATTATGTTGCCATGATATACTTTTAAGTAGCTTATCCCATGATCTTAAAGATTCTATTGTAATTGGGGCCATTTCTCTAGAAAGACCTCTATATTGCCTTGGGATCTATATAATCTAGCCCAAAAATGATTTACTTATATTTTCCTCCAGTGACACCCATTTCTTATGGGGAGTGCTATGAACCCAATCTATTATTCTCCACAGTACTGCTGCCACATGGTACTTCTCAAAGTCTGGAAGGAATACGTCCCCCTTTTCTTTTAGTCTACTCATTATTTTATAGGCAATACGTTTGCTTCTATTTTTCCATATGAATTTGTGCAGTAAAAGTCTAAGGGTTTTAAAATATGCCCCTGGAATGTTAATCAGGAGGCTTTGAAAAATATACAAAGCTTTCGGGAGGATCATCATTTTAAATTACACTTATCCTGCCGAACCAGGACTACCTGTGAGCAGGGTATCCTTTCAGATCTTGTTTAATTTTATTCAATGAAGGTAGGTAATTATCTTGATACAGATCTGTTGTTGATACTTCCTGCAAGGCTAGTTAAAAACACCTGAACATATTCAAAAAATATGGGGGTTTGTTCACACTATATGGTCATATAGTGCTAAGCCCACTTACTGCGACAAAGTACCCCGAATTAGTGGGTCCTACTCTAGTAATAGAATGGAAGATCATATTCTCTACCATGGGAGCTGAACTCCTCTATGTGGGAGAACTGAAGGGGATACATCCTATGCACTGGTGGCCACTAAATAAGAGGTAATGAGGAGGGGGAGGGGTGCTCCATCCCAAAAAACCTGGTCAAGGTCTATTACAATATACAAAAACATATTTGGGGGGCACACCCTACAATGCATTTAAATTCAAGATGGTGCTGCTATAAGACCTACAAACAGTACAGAACATATTACAGTGTACACATTCAAGAATGCCATTTCTTGCAAGGCTAGTTAAAAACACCGGAACATATTCAAAAAATATGGGGGTTTGATCACACTATATGGTCATATAGTGCTAAACCCACTTACTGCGACAAAGTACCCCAAATTAGTGGGTCCTACTCTAGTAATAGAATGGAAGATCCTTTGTCTCAACCATGGGAGCTGAACTCCTCTATGTGGGAGAACTGAAGGGGATACATCCATCCTATTCCCTTAAAACCGCATAGCCGCATAGCTGCTTACTATTTGCGCCTGTACAACCTTCCACCACCTGAGGAAATATGCACAATAAGACTTGTGATTTTATATAATAATTGCAGAATAATTATTCATTTACCAGGACAGCTGCATATTTGCAAAACTGCCTATCTTGTACTAGCACAACTTTTTATCATTTGAAGAAATATATGCATTAAGATTGTGTTCCTGTGCAATAACTGCAACAATTTATGAAACATCTGAATATTTGCCAGTACTTTTGCCCGTACATCCACCTGCTGCTTGTTTGTGCACCCGTATTATTTGCCCGACCTATGAGGAAACCAAAGAGGAACAATAATTAATGATTGGCAGGAGCTGTGTACTGGTCTGTGGAAACTGTTCCATGAGGTGTTTGTACTTTTACTTTTTCTAGAAGTGAAAGCTGGGAAAATATCAGAATCATTCAGAATGATTTGGTGAAAAAAGAAACCTAATGCAAAGTCTTTATGTGGCAGTAAGCTTGTGAAGAACTATTTAAGGGAAAAACTATCTTATGTCTGGAGGAGGACTGTATCAGCCTGCGTCAGCTTGCCTGAGCCTATAAATTTGCACTAGCGGACTGTTTGCCTCCCCTCATCCCTTTTTTTTTCCCTCCCATTTTACTTTACAGCTTAGACTTTCCGATTAGCCACACTGAACTTGTCTGCATATATTTCTTTGCCTTTATCTGAACAGTTATATAATTGCAAAGCTGCGTAATATTTCACTGAATAATCTTTTATAACTCAAGGAGATATATGCAATAAGACTAATATCCTGATATAATACTACGAAAGAGATACTTTGAACATATATATCCATATTGATCTGTTTCTATGGTCTTATTGTGTACTTACACACCTACATAACAACTTGTTACTCAGCTCACCAGCTAAATAATTTTATAAAGTTGATGAGTAGCTTTGAATGTATGGGATCTGAATTATGTACTTATCTACATTTTTGTATCTCTGTCCCCCTGCAGTATTATTAGAAGTCCTAGCTATCTTCTTCTCCCGAATACTTGCCTTCATACGGATTATATGCTGACCTAGCTTAAATATATATAGCTACATGAAGATCTATTTGCATCCCATATATAAGGGTATGCTAATTGATATATTGGGAAAGTATTAGTTCGCTTCAGTAGAAAAAGTGTTAATGGGTCTAAGCATACTTCTGTATGAAGTGACTAAACATTTACATTATTACTTGCATATATATCTGACAATTTTTTGTTTTTCTTTGGGTTGATTCCCTTTTATGTAAGTGCTTACTTGAGGGGTAAGGGACTGTACTTTGGGTGGCAAATATATAGAGTAAAAATCTAACAGGAGGGAATAATGGGGAGATAAGGAGTTAAAACTACTCAAGGATATTGTAACTCTATAAAGACATATATGTACAGGATAAAATGGAGCAAAAAATGGAACAGACAGTTGAGAGTGTGGAGGAAGTTCCCCTATATTAGAGGGGTTGATGAACAAAACTGATCTGGGTGAAGAGGGGGTACCGCAAATAGATAAAAAACAACAGAGGATGGAGAGGGAAGCAGATAGTCTACAAGCACTTCCCACAATGCAAGATATGGCGGAGATTCTAAGTGATGCCTCACTTAGAATGCATGATTAAAGGAAAACTTAATGCCACAAGAATGGATATACAGAATGTGCTAAAAAAGAGTGGAAGAATCTGAAGCTCATTTAGATGTTCATAAAAAGGCCATTGTGGAGTTGCGGAAGAGAGCTGAATTGGATTGGTTGGAAATGAGGGACATCCACTATAGGGTAGAAGATCAAGAAAACCGGAATAGACGTAACGACTTAAGAATTTGGAGTCTGCCAGAGTCTGTGAAAAATTCTGATCTAAAGAAAACAGTCCATGAGGTGTTTAATAAAAAATTGAAAAAAGAAATATCATCTCCTATATGCTTTGAAAGAGTGTACAGAATACAAAAAATAATTATGCCATTAACAGACACCATAAGAGACGTAATAGCAATGTTCTCTGATTATAAAATTAAGCAACAAGTTTCACTTGTATGAGAAGTGCTGCACCGATTGAATTTAATGGAGCTAAAATACTGATCTTTACAGATCTATCACAAGAGACGTTAACCCGCAGGAGAGTGCTGAAACCGTTGATAACTCAGCTACAGGGGAAAAATATCTCCTATAGATGGGGTTTCCCAGCTTTTTTAATTGCCAAAAATCAGGGGATTTCAGCTACACTGCGATTTCCGGAAGATTTGGAAGATTTTTGCAGCAAATTAGATATGCCATTGGTCAACTTGGAAAACTGGGAAAAAACAACCCAAAATGGGGGAAGCTAAAAGATCAATCATGAAATAAAGTATAAAGTCCTAAGACTAGAATTAAAACGGGAACCAATGGCAAAGCGGTGAAACATGTGGTATGGGGGATATGTGCCGGTAAGGGAGTGAGAATCGCTCAGGGGGTACACTGGGGTTTGGCGATGCCTGCCTGTACCCTTAGAACCATTCTCCAAAGGGGAATGAGGCCTGGGGGTTCACATGGGCATACAAAACCCCCCAGGGGAGGTCCTGTCGGGCTGGGCACCCATAATCTGGGTGACAGTCAGATGGGACATATCATTGAGATTCAGGGTGGGAGGAAAGGGGGAATGGTATTAAAAAGTCTGAATGGGGTAAAATAGGTGGGGTAGGGTTGAGTTGTTGGTTTGTGTTAAGTTTTTTGTTGTTATTTAAATGGATCATCCTAAAGGAAGTGGAAGAATTATATCTTTCTCCTATGGTCGAATGCCTTCTTCAGCTTATGTTTCATATATTTGAGAGAGGATGCCCTTAAAATTACCTATAATGTGAGAGGTTTAAATAGCCGCAATAAAAGGCACCAAATAATGCAGGAATTGAAAAGTTGGTCATCAAAAATTCATCTGAAATGGTCTTCCAGGGTCGGATTGAGTTCAAAGGGTTTCCCCGTTTGGTTTCACGGATATTCTCCTAATAAAAGATCCAAAGGAATAGCAATTGGTTTTGATAGAAATACACTATTTACTTTAAAAGCAATGGAGTCTGACTCTGAAGGAAGGTACCTATTTATTGAGGGTTCCCTGTTTAACAATGAGTATACATTTGCTAATATTTATTGCCCTACTATTCACCCTTGTCTTTTTTTGAGAAAGATATTGAGTAAATTAGAAAATTATTATGGCAGACTTTAATTTTGTGCTTGATCCAACTCTTGATACTCAACCTATTTCTTTACGTTCAGAAGGGAAAAACCTTAAAGCTGTCAAACAAAAATTATATCAGCAGCAATTAGTGGAGGCGTGGAGGATTATGCATCCTAAGGGGAGGGACTTCACATATTATTCTCAAGTGCATTCCTCCTACTCAAGATTTGACTATGTTTTTTTAGACCATCAGCTTATAGAGGGCCTATTAAAGGTAGAGGTGAAGTCAATCACCCTCTCGGATCATGCTCCGGTTTTAGTAAGCTTGAATATGAAGGATGTACCGGTCAGGCAAAGATCCTGGAGGGTAGATGAATCACTCTTGCATGATCATGCTGTACTGGTAGATTTGGAAAAAGATCTGAACTTGTTCTTTAAGGAGAATAAAAGGGTAAGGGACAATAAGGTAATGATTGAGCTAACAGGAAAGTGGGAAGCATTGAGGGATGTAATTGAGCAAGATACCAAAAGAATGTTTATTATAACAGCTAAAAGGCAATATGAATATGGTAATAGACCAGGGAGATTATTGGCAGAGGTGATTAAACCTTGAAAAAATCCAAATTTTATTCAGCAAATGGAAGATAAAAAAGGAGAGATGAAACATTCTACTAGGGATATCAGCAGAATTTTTATGGAATATTATCAATCACTTTATAGAGTAAACGATTCTCAAAACCCTGATGAAGCCCAAAATAGAAGAAATTAAATAGAACAGCATTTACAGAATATAAAACTACCTGTTTTATTGGAGGAGGACTCAAATGGGTTAGATAGGGAAATCTCTAAGGAAGAAATAGAGCAGGCAATTAAAAAAAGTAAGGTTGGGAAAAGCCCCAGCCCAGATGGGTACACATCACTATATTTTAAAAAGTTTATGGGAATCCTGACTCCTTTTTTTAATTCATATATGAATGCTATTGGGGCAGGCTTAAAGATACGGGAAGAAGCCTTGGGGGCCTTTATTACACTCTTGGTAAAGAAAGGGAAGGATCCAACACTTTGCTCCAGCTTTAGGCCAATATCCCTTATTAATGAAGATTTGAAAATTTACGCGTGAATACTGGCCAAGAGACCAGGGTTGCCACATCATCCCTTTAATCCAGGACACGCATTAATTACACAGGTTCTGTGGCTGATTAAGGTGGTAATTAAACTCACTTGGTGCCTTATCTGCATTAAATCAGCCTCAGAATCTGTGGAATTCATATGTGTCCTTGATTAAAGGGATGATGTGGCAACCCTACGAGAGATTGAAGCTATATATGCCAGAATGCATAGGAAAGGATCAAGCAGGGTTTGTTCTTGGGAGAGAAACAAGGGATAACATCCTAAAAAGAATTCTCTTAATGCTTGAAGCAAAAAAAGCAGGAAACCCGCCCTTTCTCTACCAATTGATGCCAAAAAGGCTTTTTATAGACTATATTGGGACTTCATGCTTGGGACACTGCATAAATTTGGCATAGGACCACGTATGCTGAGGTGGATTGAGGCCTTGTACTCCAAACCCACGGCCCAAATTCGGGTAAACGGTACTTTATCGGAGTCCTTTAGGCTTTATAATGGTACACGTCAGGGTTGCCCACTCTTCCCTTTACCTCTATAAGAGCCAACTATGAGATTAAAGGTATAAAAACTGCAGGACAAGAATAAAAGATATGCACTTTCGCGGATGATATTATGTTCTATATAACATATCCCTTACAAACACTCCCAAAGATCTTTGGGGAATTGAGTAGCTATGGGGCTGTTTCAAATTTAAGGATTAGGAATGGGCTTTATGTTCTGGTAGAACATGAGTTCGACTTGAACATTGGCTGTTCGCCAGTTCGCCGAACAGCGAACAATTTGAGGTGTTCGCGGTAAATTCGAAAGCCGCGGAACACCCTTTAAAAGTCTATGGGAGAAATCAAAAGTGCTCATTTTAAAGACTTATATGCAAGTTATTGTCATAAAAAGTGTTTGGGGACCTGGGTCCTACCCCAGGGGACATGCATCAATGCAAAAAGAAGTTTTAAAAAGGGACGTTTTTTCGTGAGCAGTGATTTTAATAATGCTTAAAGTGAAACAATGAAAGTGTAATATTCCTTTAAATTTCGTACCTGGGGGGTGTCTATAGTATGCCTGTAAACAGGCGCATGTTTCCTGTGTTTAGAACAGTCTGACAGCAAAATGACATTTTAAAGGAAAAAAAATAATTTAAAACTACTCGCGGCTATTAATTAATTGTCTGTCCGACAATACACATAAAAGTTAATTGATAAAAATGTCATGGGATTTCCCCACAGGGGAACCCCAAACCAAAATTTAAAAAAAATGCGTGGGGGTCCCCCTAAATTCCATACCAGGCCCTTCAGGTCTGGTATGGATATTAAGGGGAACCCCGCACCAAAATTAAAAAAATGGCATGGGGTCCCCCTCAAAATCCATACCAGACCCTTATCCAAGCATGCAACCTGGCAGGCCGCAGGAAAAGAGGGGGATGAGAGGGCGCCCCCCCTTCTGAACTGTACCAGGCAACATGCCCTCAACATTGGGAAGGTGCTTTGAGGTAGCCCCCCAAAGCACCTTGTTCCCATGTTGATGTGGAGAAGGGCCAGTAGTTGTGGGGGTCTGCGGGCGGGGGGCTTATCAGAATCTGGAAGCCCCCTTTAACAAGGGGACCCCCAGATCCTGCTCCCCCCATGTGAATTGGTAATGGGGTACAAATGTACCCCTACCATTTCACAAAAAAGTGTCAAAAAGGTTAAAAAACACAAGAGATAGTTTTTGACAAGTCCTTTATTAATTTCTTATTCTTTCATCTTCTTTCTTCTGGTCTTCCTTCAGTGTTCTTCTTCTTCCTCCATCTTCTTCTTCATCTTCTTCTTCTCCATCTTCTTCTTCCTCCGCTCTTGTCGTCCCACGTCTTCCTCCAGGCTTCTTCTCTGCTCCGTCCGCACGATCCGCCTCAGTGGGAGTCTTCCGCCGTGTGACGCTTTGGTTCTTCTGACATTTCTTATATAACAGAGGGTGGGGCCACGTGGTGACCCCGCCCTCCTCTGACGCACAGGGAACTTCACTGTGGCTTTCCCTGTCAGAGGGGGCGGAGTCATCCGGGTATGTAAACGTGTGACCCCGCCCCCTTATGTGCGTGTCCCATAGACTTTAATGGTCTTCGAACACATTTTTTGCCTGTTCGCAAGTTCTGCTGTGAACCGAACCGGGGGGTGTTCGGCTCATCCCTATTAAGGATCAACATGGAGAAAACGGAGATATTAAATATCTCTGTTCCCCCAACTGAGGGTAGGCTCCTCAGAGCTCTTTTTCCCTTTGTGTGGAAACAAAAGGGATTGAGATATCTGGGAATATACCTGGCAGTATCAATGACCGAGATAATTATGTTCCCTTATTGAATAAAATTTGGTTTGGTAGGATAAACGTGATTAAAATGATGATCCTTGCGAAAGCTCTATATGTCTTCCAAAGCCTTCCGATTAATATCCCTGGAGCATATTTCAAAACCCTTAGATTGATTCTGCTGAAATTCGTATGGAATAATCGAGCCAACCGTATTGCTACAAAACAATGAGTAGACCAAGAGAGAAGGGGGGAGTGCTCCTTGCAGATTTTGGAAAATATCATGAGGCGCCAGTGTTACGGAGGATCTTGGACTGGGTCCACGGCTCACCGTATAAAAAGTGGGTGTCCTTAGAGGAGAGTGTGAGTAAATCGGCTTTTGGTCCGATTATTTGGATTCCAAAGCAATATAGGGGGCTTTCGGGAGAAACAGCACCAATTACTATAGAAACATTTAGAGTATGGAATAAATTACTTAATAGTATATCATGGCAGTATAATAATCCCTTGACCCCCCTGACAGGTAATAACTTTTTCCGGCTGGGGAAAGATAATAATCAATATCTAAAATGGACCCTATCAGACCAGTTGAGGCTTAACCTCCCTGGCAGTATCATTATTTCAGATTTTTGATGCTGAAAGTGGTACAATTATTTTGCATGGAAATTTGGCATTTTATATTGTAGGCCTGTAATTCTTAGGAATAACTCACTTAAATCTGTCCAAACAAGAGTTTAGTAGACATCCCGGGTATGATAAAGTTTGAAAAACGAAATCATAAATTATAATATAATAAATAACTATAAATAACTATAACAAATAATAATATAATAATAAAACATATTCAATAATGTAATCAAATCAAAAACACTGAAATTTGCTTAGTTGCAGAATTGTCGCAGTCATTACTTTCAGTGTTTGATGACGTATTTACCCACGAATCACTATCGCTCTATTCTGCAAGTGATTCTAATTTATTATCGCTGCTTTTTAGCTGGTCTAAAACCATTTTTGATGTAAAGGGATGGTTTTGGTTGCTATGGACAATCTCTAGTTTCCAGGCAGAAAGAACAGTATTTATGATATAAAACTGCATGCAGGGCATTGGGCAGACCACTAGGGACAGAAGGGGTGTGAAATAAATTGATACAGTAATGTAATCTGTAAGATTACAGTGTACTGTATATGTATTGTGTGTTTTACTTTTCAAATTTGGTGCCGTTCTCCATTTCCGTGCGTCGCAACGCTCGCAGGGAACGGAGCTCGGCTCCGTGATAGATCGACGGAGGATGGCTCGCACACACAGCGGGGAGACATAGCAGGATCCTGGGGACAAGGTAAGTAACATGTACCTGGATCCTGCGATGCGATCCCGAGTGTGGCTCGGGGTTACCGCTTTTGGTACTGAAAATCCACCCCGAGCCACACTCCGCAACACCGCCAGGGGGGTTAAGAATGTCTTGAAGGGGAACGCTTTGTGCTCCTTAATGGAGATGCAAGAGATGTATGGCACGACCCCATGGGATGTGTGGAGATATAGACAGCTCCAACATTTTGTGGATTCTCTCCCAAAACCTCTCCACGCGGCTTCCAGGTTAAACCCATGGGAATGATTAATTGATCAAGGGGGAATAAATAGACAGGGGATCCCAAATATCTATAGGAGATTGATATCCCCTCTGGATGACGGATCCACATGTCCTTTTGGGAGTTGGAAAATGGAGTTGAATCAGGCATTACCTTAAGAAATGAAAAATAAGGTTTTAGACTATGTCCACTCGACTTCAATGGACACGCAGACAAAAGAAATGAACTATAAATTATTGGTTAAATGGTACTACGTGACATTCAAAATACATAGAATAAACCCTCTCATTTCTCCTTTATGCCGGAGGGAATGTCGGGAGGTTGGGACACATGCTCATATATGGTGGCAGTGTCACCTGATTCAATCATATTGGATTGAAATAATAGATATAATAAAAAAAAATCAGTGGAAATTAAATTGGGCTGGATCCTTGGCAATGTTTGTTCCATGCGATAAATTCTACAAGGAAGAAATATAGAGCAGCAATTACTCCTTTTTTGCTGAATTCAGCAAAGGCAATAATCCCCAAACATTGGGGGTCTAAGAAGGAGTGAAGGAGTTGTTTAGGGAGGTAGATAAGACTAGGCTTATGGTGGAAGTAATCCACTTGCAAAATGACTCTGAAGTAAGATTTGCTAGTATTTGGAAAGGATGGTCAGAATTTAAACAATCTCGGGTTTACGTGAGTTATATGGGAATCAAAGGTGGTAGTTAGGGTCCTGCACCGGGCCCCTTCCCTTTTCTTGGGTTGGAGGAGGGGGGGTGAGAGGGGTGGGGTTTTTTCTTTTTTTTTTCTTCTTCCCTTTCCTCTCTCTCTGTCCCTCTTGAAGAGGCACATTATCAGGGGTATATAGTGGTGGTTGAGATTAAATTCTCTCCACCTCATAAATAAATAAAGAAAAGAGTTTGGGAGGATCACAGATTCACTTATGTGTGATATATATATATATAAGAGATATTACTTAATAGCACTAAATAAATAAGGAAGGAGTGGGGGAGTGTGTTTACTAAATAAATAATATAGATTAGAGTGAGGTTTGGGGATAGGCACTTCACGGTAAGAAACAATGAGTTTGGGGGGGGGGAGAGGGTTGTATATAAAAACACATTATACAGTAAATTTAAAGAGGAGGGGGGAGGAAGGGAGGAGAAGGGGAAGAGGGGGGAAGGGAGGGGTGAGAGGAGAGGGAATGAAGAAGGGGAGCAGGGAGGGGTTTTTTGTTTGTAGAGGGGATTGGGTGCTAAGGGTGCAGTATCCTTGCTTCCACACTTAAAAGGAAAGAAGGACAGAGGGGGGAGAAGGGAGAAAAGGAAAGAAAGAAAGGGGAAAGAGAAAAAAAGATTTGACTATGAATTTTCAGAAATATGGTCATTCGAGAGGGGATGATAAAGGATAGATCCATTTTTTCTTTGTCTTGTTTTTGTATTTGTATATGTATGTATTTTTTTATCTGAATATTTTGTATTCATGTATTGGAAATGACATGGAAGATTTTGTATGTTTATAATAACTTAATAAAAATAATAAAAATATAAGAGTGTATACCCCTTACCTTGTGTGGAGGACACATTATCCCTGGTGCTCTACATGCCTGCCAAGGCCGTTGTACCCCACTTCTGAGCAACAACTCCCTTGTGGTGGACTCTATATAAAATTTACCTTAAGGATATTTCCACCTTTGGGACTTTTTTCACTTGTGTTTCTACTCATCATATATATGTACTTTCTCATATTTATTACATTTGAGAGTGATCCTTATCATATGTTTTCACCATTTGCATATAATCATTTGTACACTGTTTTTGTTTATTGCTTTACATTTTCTAGCGCTACATTCTTTATCAATACCTCTATACCTTCAATTTCATGATTTGCTCTTATAGTTGCTAGAAAAGGTTCTAAAGAAAGTACGAGAAGTAAGGGGAAAGTGCGTAACCCTGACGTGTACCATTATAAAGCAAAAAGAGTTCTGACAGGGTCCCGTTTACCTTAAGGATATTTCCACCTTTGGGACTTTTTTCACTTGTGTTTCTACTCATCATATATATGTACTTTCTCATATTTATTACATTTGAGAGTGATCCTTATCATATGTTTTCACCATTTGCATATAATCATTTGTACACTGTTTTTGTTTATTGCTTTACATTTTCTAGCGCTACATTCTTTATCAATACCTCTATACCTTCAATTTCATGATTTGCTCTTATAGTTGCTAGAAAAGGTTCTAAAGAAAGTACGAGAAGTAAGGGGAAAGTGCGTAACCCTGACGTGTACCATTATAAAGCAAAAAGAGTTCTTACAGGGTCCCGTTTACCTGAATTTGGGCTGTAGGATTAGAGTACAATGCCTCTATCCACCTAAGCACACCTAATAAAATTTTGGGTCTATGCCAAAATTATGCAGTGTCCGCAACATATACTCCCAATCTAACCTATCGTAGGCCTTTTCGGCGTCTACCAAAAAAGTACTGGTTACTTTCCCTTTTTGTGCTTCATGTATTTAAAGGATAGTTCTTAATATGTTGTCCCTTGCTTCCCTTCCAGGAGCAAAACCTGCTTGGTCTTTCTCTATACATTTTGGCATATAAGGCTTCAATCTTTCGGCCAATATCCTTGCATAAATAATTTTTTTTTTTTTTTTTTTTATACTTTTTTTATTTCTTGGGAGTAGTATGTTAAAAGACCATTCAACTTTAAACTTAGTGATGAGTACAAAGAGTGAAATACCTGTTTTTGGAATAACTTTTTTGCATTTATTTTGCAAAAATAATAAGGTTGGGATTGTTGTTTTTTTTTTTTTCACTTTTGATTTCAAAGTGTTTATTGGGTTTTAACAAACAAACAAGGAAAAATATGCATTGCAAGACAGTCTCAGTCTTATCTTTGGACCATACAGTACCGTACAGAAGAGACAAAGCAGTATCGCATAAAACAACATAAAAACATCTTCACATTCTAAGTTATTAGATATCTATCCCTAGGTGTGTGTCCTAGACTAGCAGCTAACTCAGAACTGTGAGTGTAGACCCTATAATTCTGCGGAGTTGAGCCCATTTTTCCTGGGGAGTCAGCTTATCGAGTCTTGCCGCCCAGAATCACAGCCCCAGACTGCAGCAATACCCGGGGATCTTGAGAGGGGGTCTGCCACCCCTTAGGGAACTCTATGTGAAAGTGCTCAGCCCTCCCAAGGTGTTATGCCCACCCCACCCCCTGTCCAGCGGTGTGCTGACAGGGGAGTATAGCTAGTGCATCGCGGCAATTTGTTTACTGTGTCTCAGACCCAGGAGGTGGTCAGGGATTATAACCACTGTAGTAAACTTGTCCTGCTAGCCTGCTTAGGTCTTTTTCTGCTTCAGTCATAGGGGTTGTAGGATCCCCTGCTCAAGGAGGCAGGAGAGTGGGAACAAGGTGTCCCAGACAGAAAAGATAAAGGAAGGTAGGGAAAGAACAAAGGGTAGAAGTGATAGAAATCCAGGTTTTTCCAGAGCTCAGGGTGGTATACCTGGGCAAAGAGAGATATTACAATAAGAGGACCAGGGTTGCCAGGTAGCTTTAAACTTTCCTATTTTATTGTGCAGTTTTGCTACTATGTTTTCTGGCGCCATTACCCAAGACACTTTCCTCTTAAACCCTCGATGGAAATGGTAGGTGTTTTCCATGCCCTTGCAAGCGTTATCTTGGCTCCTAGGAGAATATAGAATGATAGAGCTTGAAGGTGTTTGGGTAACCCGGGAATGGGACGGTTCAGGAGGGCCACAGTGGGGTCAGGAGTAATAGTGACGTCCGTTATAATCCTAATGGTGTGAAAAACCTTTTTCCAAAAAGATCTAATGTGGGGACAAATCCACCAGATGTGGAACATTGTGCCCTCTAGGTCGCATCCCCTAAAACATAAGGGCGAGGTCCCTGGGTATATCATTGCCAGCCTAGAGGGGACATAGTACCACCTAATCAGAATTTTGAGGCTAGCTTCTATCAGGGAGACATTGAGAATACCTTTGCATGAGCATTGAAATGTGTGATACCAGACTGTCGATTTCCAGGAGCATCCTGTGTCCTCCTCCCAGGCCCGAGCATAAGCTGGGATGGCGTCTTTACCTGCCAGCGTGGAATATATCAGTGAGGCCCCCCCTCTCTGATCCATGGTGTTTGAGCACCAGTGTTCATATGGGGTGATTGTAGAGGGTTGATTCCTGTTGGTCTAAATGGAGTTAAGGAAATGAGTGATTTGGGAGAAGCGGAACAATTCCGAATCAGGCATCTCCAATGTCTTCCTACATTGTTTTAGAGTGAGGGGGCCTGCCGGGGTGAGAAAGTGGCCAATGCGATATAGGCCTTTGTTAGTCCACCAATGGAAGGCTTTGATATTAAGGCCTGGGGGGAATTTCGGATTGTGGAAAATATGTGATAAGGGTTTCAAAGGTGAGATCAGTGAGTGGTGTGTATGGAATGTGGAGCATAATGCCACCAAGTGGAAGAGAGTGAGGGACATAATTGCCGGTCTGGATTTCATATCTCTCCAGAGAAGGTGATCTATGGTATTCAAGGGAATAGCTTGCCTTTCCATGGAGAGCCAGTCGGGCTTAGAGCCCCTGGAATAAACTGTGGAGATTTAGATGAGTTGGACAGCTTGTTAGTACCACCACAAGTTTGGAAGACCTATACCCCCTGCTATTTCATCCTGTGTAGTATCTCTTTGGATCATCTGTAGCCTTTGTTCCCCCAGACAAACCACACTATGGAGGACTGAAATTTACAAATGTATTGCTTCTTTAAAGGGATCAGGAGAGAGCGGAACAAGTATAACATTCGTGGGAGAAGGGTCATTTTTACTGCGTGAACTCTGCCCAGCCAGGATAGATCACACTTCGACCACCTCTCCAGGTCCTCCCTACATTTATGCAATATAAGGGGGTAATTTGCATGAAAGAGTTAACTAATGTCAGGAGTGAGTCTAATACCCAAGTACGGGATCGCGTCTGTTGCCCAAGAAAAGGCGAAGTTATGTGTTAGCTGTGTGTGTAATTCTGGGGGGACTGAGATGTTTAGGGCTATATATTTAGTCACGTTGACCTGCAGTCCTGGGACTCGACTAAATTCTTGGAGGATTCTGTATATAGTCAGAGTGGATGTCAGCAGGGAGGTAATAAAAAGGAGTAATTCGTCATCATATAATGTACACTTGTGTTCTTGCTCTCCACAAGTAACCCGTTTGATGTCGGCACTGGACCGGATCACAATGGCCGGAGTTTCAATGGCTATCGTGAAGAGGAGGGGGGGAGTGGGCAACCCTGTCTAGTACCCCTTACAATGGTGAAGGTGTCAGAGTATCTGCCCATCAAGCGCCCTTCTGCGTTCGAGGATGAGTATATTGAGTGGATTATGCCCAGTAAGTTTGGGCCAAAACCCCATCTACCCAGAATTTCATAAAGGTGTGGCCAGGATACTGAGTAAAATGCCTTATGAAGGTCTATTGAGAGAAGGAAACCTTTTTGTGGGGAGCCTCCATCCCATTGTGATTTGAGTAAGGAGATGATATCCACCTCTCTCCGGATCTGATCCAGTCCTAGTCTCCCAGGGATGAAGCCCACCTGATCTCTGTTAATGTATGTAGATATGAAACTCGCCACTCTGCTAGCAAGAATCTTGGTCGTTATTTTTATATCATTATTGATAAGTGAGATTGGACGATAGTTACCGACCTCGCTCGTATCCTTTCCCAGTTTAGGGATGACTGAAATGTAAGCTGAGTTGAGATCATTCCCTAGGGGGGCTCGATCCCTGAGAGAGTTAAAGAACCATGTCAGGTATGGGGCTAAGCAGGGGCCAAATTTTTTGTAATATCCAGTGGAATCCTTGCATACATTTTTATGTCTTCATTAATTAGGGATATTGGCCTAAAGCTGGAGCACAATGTTGGATCCTTCACTTCCTTTACCAGAAGTGATATATAGGCCCCCAAGGCTTCCTTTCGTACCTTCAGGCCTCCCCCGATGGAATTAATGTATAACTGAAAATAGGGAGTCAGGATTCCTAAAAACTTTTTTAAATATAGGGACGTATACCAATCTGGGCCTGGGCTTTTACTGACCTTAATGTTTTTAATTGCCTGTTCTATTTCTTCCTTAGAGATATCGCTATATAGCTTACTTGAGTCCTCTTCTGATATAGCTGGAAGCTTTACCGTCTGTAAATACTCCTCTATTTTATTTATTCTATTTTGTATATCATCGCAATTTTGGGTGTCATTTACTTTGTATAGTAGTTGATAATATTCCAAAAAGGTTCTACTAATATCCCTATGGAGTATTTCATCTCCCTTTTCTTATCTTTCATTTCCGCTATGTAATTACCCCTGCCAGCAACCTCTCTGATTTATTTCCAAATTCATAATGTCTTTTAGCTGACCTGGTGAAAGCCTGTTTAGTATCCTGCTCCATCAAGTCCCTTAATGCCTCCCGCTTTCCTGTTAATTCGACCATCACCTTATTATCATTGAATCCTTTATGTATCTGTTCCAACTCCTGACTTTCTTGTAGAAGAGATTGTTTTTGAGCTAACCAAATTTTCTTCCTCTTAGCCCGTTCTGCCAGTGTATATTCATTATTAACTACTTGCCAACCGCCTCATGATGATATACGTCTGCAGAATGGCACGGGCAGGCAAGAATCACGTACCTGTACGTGATCTGCCTCCCATAGGCGGGGGGTCCAATCAGACCCCCCCGGTGCCAGAGGTGGCCGGCATTTGTTCCCGGGCGATCAGAGGTGAGAGGGAGGCCATCCATTTGTGGCCACCCCCTCGCGATCGCTCCCGGCCAATGAGATCATTCCCCTGCCTCTGTAATGTAAACAGAGACAGAGGAAGTGATGTCATCTCTCCTCGAGCCGGTCTTTTCGTTCATCAATGTGAGTTTGCACAACACTACACTTACAGTAGAACACGCAGGCACACTTTTCACCCCCCAGTCACCCCCCCGATCACCCCCCCGATCACCCCCCTGTAGCCCCTGTCACAGTGACACCAATAGCAGTTTTTTTTTTGCATTGGTGTCAGTTTGTGACAGTTATAAGTGTTAGGGCAGTTAGGGTTAGCCCCTTTTAGATCTGGGGTACCCCCCTTTAGGTCTAGGGTACCCCCCTAACCTCTCTAATAAAGGTTAACCCCTTGATTACCCCCCATCGCCAGTGTCACTAAGCGATCATTTTTCTGATCGCTGTATTAGTGACACAGGTGACGCTAGTTAGGGAGGTAAGTATATAGGTTTGCCATCAGCGTTTTATAGTGACAGGGACCCCCATATACTACCTACTAAAGGTTTTAACCCCCTGATTGCCCCCTAGTTAACCCTTTCACCAGTGATCACCGTATAACTGTTACGGGTGACGCTGGGTAATTATTTTGTTTTTTAAAATTTATTATAGTTTTAGGGCACCCGCCGTTTATTACCTAATAAAGGTTTAACCCCCTAATTGCCCGGCGGTGATATAAGTTAATAAACCATAAACAATACCGCGCTAACATAAAGGTTGTTCTACTAATGATTAGCAGAGTGAAATAAATATTAAGCTGCAATCTTATCGTGAGGCGTGCACACAAACATAAGAAGAAAAAATCAAAAAAAGACTGCGCTAAGACAAAAGGCAACAATCATGTGATATGACTAATTAGAACATATGAATATGTTTAAAATTGAGTTTTTCAAAATTAATATTTATGAATAAAAAACACCAGAACTTTCTTAAAAAAGTGACTGAAAATATATAATAACCAAATAAAGATATAAAAAGTCCCAAATGAAGGTAAGAAAAAGTAACTGGCGTCACAAAAACACACAGTCCCTGGAGCCAAGGCAAATGCAAACAATGATCTTGGACATGTAGCGCAATCCTTGGAGCCAAGGTAGATGTATTCAGTGTACATAGACGTAAAACACCCAGTGAAAAATCCTCCACCTAATAAGATGTCCGCTTACCAGAGGTAAGCTGTGAATCAGCTTAGTATTAACCTCTCCACGGGGAAGATCAGCTCCTCAGGTCTCCAACCAAGGAAGGGGGTGGGCAGGATCTTACGATGTGTTTAGCTCAATCCACACAGTAGGAGGACCCAAAAGGACAAAACAAATTCTCCATAGTGTAAAACTGTATTGCAATTTATTGAGGTAAAAAATGGTCACACTTACATTAAAATCAAGATATAAGGGCACATATGATCAGAATCAGCCGGCCGGCTTGCATGCACCCGTTCAGGCGAAAAACGATGACGTCAGCGCGTCAACCTTCCGACGTACGTTTCGTCCTACTGGACGTCGTCATGGGAACGGGCGACGCACTGACTCATCGCTATTTATGGAGACAAAACGAAACCAAGCCTCGCTATGAAGCTCGGATGGCGTCATCACAACATCCTGTTGAAGAGGATGTATGCAACAAGTGGTGATGGAAAAAGGCTGGCGTTGCCCTCGTTAGCCAATCGCAGCCTCTTATTTATGAGGGAAGGGTTAGATAAATAGAATAATAGAATACATTGGAGGGCATGATCTAAACCTGTATACGCCATCTAGTGGACCAAATAAGATTGACATTCAAAGCCACTATACTATTATATAGAAGGAGAAACTGGTAAATAAGTAAAATAAAATAAAAATATTATAAAAATATTTTTCTAATATAATTATGGTATCTAAACATTAGAAAAAAATGATACAATGACCAACTGACGCCATCAGAGAATCAGAGAGAGTTTACAAAATTTTATAGACAGCATGTCCATACAAAATTGTAATGTACTTAAAATAAAAATAAAAATAAAAGATAAAAATGAAAATACAATAAAAATATCCAGATATTTTATTAGAAATGTCACCCCTCATACCCCAACTCAGTGTTTTAGATGGAATGATATAAGTTAAGTTTTTAGGGTCAGATAAGGTCTGCGTCGCCCCAGGCAGGTTAGCGCCAGTACTGCTAACACCCACGGAGGCAGCATACACCTCCCTTGGTGCTATAGTATCTGAACGGATCAATATCTGATCCGATCAGATCTATACTAGCGTCCCCAGCAGTTTAGGGTTCCCATAAACACAGTGTTAGCAGGATCAGCCCAGATACCTGCTAGCACCTGCGTTTTGCCCCTCGGCCTAGCCCTGCCCAGCTCACCCAAGTGCAGTATCGATCGATCACTGACACTTACAAATCACTAAGCACACATAACTGCAGCGTTCGCAGAGTCAGGCCTGAACCCTGCGATCGCTAACAGTTTTTTGGTAGCATTTTGAATCGCTAACAGTCAGGAGCTTTTTTGCCTGTGAGTCTCACTAGTGTACCCCTAAATTTAGAGCACAAAATGGCAAATCGAAGGTACATTAGTGAAGAGGCCTACACGTTTCTGAGCATGACAGATAGTGAAGAGGAAGTCACTCATCTGTCAGATTCAGGCTCAGAATACGATCCCGTAGAGGACAGCGGCTCCATGACAGATAGCTCTGATGACGGAGTTGTGGTCCCTGCCAAGGTCAGGCGTACCAGACCCCAAACTTCTTCTTCTGTCCTTGATGTGCAAGAACCGCAGGTCCCTCGTATGGAGCAGAGCAGTACTAGCGCCGCTATTTCTTCTGGTGAACTGGCAAGCACCAGTGGCCTAGTACACCCTGGTCGTACATCCAGCACTGCAGTATCACGTGGTGACCTGGCGAGTCCCATAAGTGCAGTTCAAGCTGGCGAGGTGGCAAGCACTAGTAGTGTCCCGCTGCCACCAAGAAGACGAACACAGGCCCGTCGTGCCCATAGTGCCCTTCCTGCTGCATTCGCCAATCCGAATTGGGAACCCACCACTTCTGCAGCACCCGTACTTCCCCCATTCACTGGCCAACCCAGAATTCAGGTGGAAACAGTTGATTTTATGCCACTGGATTTTTATTCGCTGTTTTTCACAGAAGATCTCTATAGATCTATTGAGGACCAAAGCAATTTATACGCTGGTCAACACATCGCCACTTTTCCCTAGTCCTCCCTTGCCAGAGATTGGAGACCAATTACGGTCTCCGAATTTAAGATCTTTCTGGGCCTTTCCCTCAACATGGGCATAACCAAAAAGAGTGAGTTGCGGTCATATTGGTCCACTGATCCAAATCACCATATGCCCTTGTTCTCTGCCTCCATGACCAGGGCATGATACAAGCAGATTTTGAGGTTCATGCACTTCAACAACAATGAACTCTGTCATCCTCGTGGAGACCCTGAATACGATCGGCTCTACAAAATTCGGCCCCTCGTAAACCACTTCAACCAGCGTTTTGCAGACTTGTTTACTCCCCATCAAGTTGTCTGCATTGATGAGTCCCTGATTAAGTTTTCTGGCAGCTTGTCATTCAAACAGTACCTTCCCAGCAAGTGTGCCAGATACGGGGTCAAGATGTATAAGCTCTGTGACAGGGCCACAGGCTATACATGTAGTTTTATGGTTTACGAGGGCAAAGATAGTCACGTAGAGCCGACAAACTGCCCTGACTAGGGATGAGCTTCGAGTTCGAGTTGAACTCATGTTCGACTCGAACATTAGCTGTTCGCAAGTTCGCCGAACAGCGAACAATTTGGGGTGTTCGCGGCAAATTCGAATGCCGCAGAACACCCTTTAAAAGTCTATAAGAGAAATCAAAAGTGCTAATTTTAAAGGCTTATATGCAAGTTATTGTCATAAAAAGTGTTTGGCGACCCGGGTCCTGCCCCAGGGGACATGGATCAATGCAAAAAAAAGTTTTAAAAATGGCCGTTTTTCAGGAGCAGTGATTTTAATAATGCTTAAAGTCAAACAATAAAAGTGTAATATCCCTTTAAATTTCGTAGCTGGGGGGTGTCTATAGTATGCCTGTAAAGGGGCGCATGTTTCCCGTGTTTAGAACAGTCTGACAGCAAAATGACATTTGGAAGGAAAAAACCCATTTAAAACTACCCGCGGCTATTGCATTGCCGACAATACACATAAAAGTTCATTGATAAAAACGGCATGGGAATTCCCCACAGGGAAACCCCGAACCAAAATTAAAAAAAAAAAAATGACGTGGGAGTCCCCCTAAATTCCATACCAGACCCTTCAGGTCTGGTATGGATATTAAGGGGAACCCCGGCCAAAATAAAAAAAAAAACGACATGGGGTTCCCCCTAAACTCCATACCAGACCCTTCAGGTCTGTATGGATTTTAAGGGGAACCCCGCGCCAAAAAAAAAATAAAACGGCGTGGGGTCCCCCCAAAAATCCATACCAGACCCTTATCCGAGCGCGCAACCTGGCAGGCCACAGGAAAAGAGGGGGGACGAGAGTGCGGCCCCCCCTCCTGAACCGAACCAGGCCACATGCCCTCAACATTGGGAGGGTGCTTTGGGGTAGCCCCCCAAAACACCTTGTCCCCATGTTGATGAGGACAAGGGCCTCATCCCCACAACCCTGGCTGGTGGTTGTGGGGGTCTGCGGGTGGGGGGCTTATCGGAATCTGGAAGCCCCCTTTAACAAGGGGACCCCCGAATTCCGGCCCCCCCCTGTGTGAAATGGTAAGGGGGTACTTACCCCTACCATTTCACTAAAAAACTGTCAAAAATGTTAAAAATGACAAGAGACAGTTTTTGACAATTCCTTTAATTAAATGCTTCTTCTTTCTTCTATCTTCCTTCATCTTCTTCTGGTTCTTCTGGCTCTTCTGGTTCTTCCTCCGGCGTTCTCGTCCAGCATCGCCTCCACGGCGTCTTCTATCTTCTTCTCCTCGGGCTGCTCCGCACCCATGGCATGGGGGGAGGCTCCCGCTCTTCTCTTCATCTTCTTCTTCATCCTCTTCTCTTCTTCCTTCTTCTCTTCTTCTCTTCTTCATTTTCTTCTCCGGGCCGCTCCGCACCCATGCTGGCATGGAGGGAGGCTCCTGCTGTGTGACGGCGTCTCCTCGTCTGACGGTTCTTAAATAACGGGGGGCGGGGCCACCCGGTGACCCCACCCCCTCTGACACACGGGACATGACGGGACTTCCCTGTGGCATTCCCCGTGATGTCACAGGGAAGTCCCGTCAAGTCACCGTGCGTCAGAGGGGGGACGGGGTCACCAGGTGGCCCCGCCCCCCGTTATTTAAGAACCGTCAGACGAGGAGACGCCGTCACACAGCAGGAGCCTCCCTCCATGCCAGCATGGGTGCGGAGCGGCCCGGAGAAGAAAACGAAGAAGAGAAGAAGAGAAGAAGAGAAGAAGGAAGAAGAGAAGAGGATGAAGAAGAAGATGAAGAGAAGAGCGGGAGCCTCCCCCCATGCCATGGGTGCAGAGCGGCCCGAGGAGAAGAAGATAGAAGACGCCGCGGAGGAGATGCTGGACGAGAACGCCGGAGGAAGAACCAGAAGATCCAGAAGAAGAAGAAGATGAAGGAAGATAGAAGAAAGAGGAAGCATTTAAATAAAGGAGTTGTCAAAAACTGTCTCTTGTCATTTTTAACATTTTTGACAGTTTTTTAGTGAAATGGTAGGGGTAAGTACCCCCTTACCATTTCACACAGGGGGAGCGGGATCTGGGGGTCCCCTTGTTAAAGGGGGCTTCCAGATTCCGATAAGCCCCCCGCCCGCAGACCCCCACAACCACTGGCCAGGGTTGTGGGGATGAGGCCCTTGTCCTCATCAACATGGGGACAAGGTGTTTTGGGGGGCTACCCCAAAGCACCCTCCCAATGTTGAGGGCATGTGGCCTGGTACGGTTCAGGAGGGGGGGCGCACTCTCGTCCCCCCCTCTTTTCCTGCGGCCTGCCAGGTTGCATGCTCGGATAAGGGTCTGGTATGGATTTTTGGGGGGATCCCACGCCGTTTTTTTTTTTTTGGCGCGGGGTTCCTCTTAAAATCCATACCAGACCTGAAGGGTCTGGTATGGAATTTAGGGGGAACCCCACGTCATTTTTTTTTAAATTTTGCCCGGGGTTCCCCTTAATATCCATAACAGACCTGAAGGGCCTGGTATGGAATTTAGGGGGACTCCCACGTCATTTTTTTTTTTTAATTTTGGTTCGGGGTTTCCCTGTGGGGAATTCCCATGCCGTTTTTATCAATGAACTTCCATGTGTGTAGCAATGCAATAGCCGCGGGTAGTTTTAAATGGGTTTTTTCCTTCCAAATGTCATTTTGCTGTCAGACTGTTCTAAACACGGGAAACATGCGCCCCTTTACAGGCATACTATAGACACCCCCCAGGTACGAAATTTAAAGGGATATTACACTTTTATTGTTTGACTTTAAGCATTATTAAAATCACTGCTCCTGAAAAAACGGCCATTTTTAAAACTTTTTTTTGCATTGATCCATGTCCCCTGGGGCAGGACCCGGGTCCCCAAACACTTTTTATGACAATAACTTGCATATAAGCCTTTAAAATTAGCACTTTTGATTATTCATGTTCGTGTCCCATAGACTTTAATGGTGTTTGCGTGTTCGAGAGAACTTTTTTCCTGTTCGCATGTTCTAGTGCGAACCGAACAGGGGGGTGTTTGGCTCATCCCTAGCCCTGACTACATAGGAAGCGCTGGCAAGATTGTGTGGGACTTGTTGTCACCCTTATTCGGAAAGGGGTACCACTTGTACGTGGACAATTATTACACGAGCGTGCCACTTTTTAGTCACCTTTTTGATCAACAGATTGGAGCATGTGGCACCGTGCGACCTAATCGCCGGGGTTTTCCCCAGCGGCTTGTAGATCCCTGTCTTAGGCTGGCGGAGAGAGCCTGCTTGCAGTGTAATAACTTGCTCGCTATGAAGTGGAGGGATAAGAAGAATGTTTTCGTTCTTACCTCCCTTCATGCAGACACGACAGTCCAAATGACTACGGCTACTGGTGTTGTGGAGAAACCCCTCTGTGTCCATGAATATAACCAAAATATGGGAGGGGTGGACCTCAACGACCAGTTGTTGGCGCCGTACCTAGTTGCCTGTAAGGCCAGACGCTGGTACAAAAAAGTGTCTGTTTATTTATTTCAATTGGCTTTGCTGAACGCTCATGTGCTATACAGAGCTTCAGGACGGACTGGATCCTTCCTTAAATTCCAGGAAGAGATCGTCAGAGCCCTTCTGTTTCCAGACGGTGCTCCACCTCACCTTCCCCAACCAAATGCAGTAAGCCAGCTGCATGAGAGGCATTTTCCTTATGTCCTCCCGAGTACCCCTACCCAACGAGCCCCCCAAAGAAGATGTCGTGTCGGATATAGGCGTGACACCCGGTATTATTGTCCCTCCTGTCCTGACAATCCTGGTGTATGCATTGGTGAATGTTTTGAATGCTACCATACACTAGTTGAGTTTTAGCGTAGGGTACGGCATTGCACAGACTAGAACACACTTTCACAGGGTCTCCCAAGATGCCATCGCATTTTGAGAGACCCAAACCTGGTACCAGTTACAAAAGTTAAAGTTACTAAAAAAAGTGTAAAAAAAATAATAAAAAAAATAAAAACACAAAAAAAATAAAATTAAAAAAAACAAAAATAGTTGTTGTTTTATTGTTCTCTCTCTCTCTATTCTCTCTCTATTGTTCTTCTCTTTTTTACTGTATTCTATTCTGCAATGTTTTATTGTTATTATGTTTTACGATGTTTGCTTTGCAGATATGCAATTTTTTTATACTTTACTGTTTACTGTGTTTTGTTGGTAACCATTTTTTTGTTTTCAGGTACGCCATTCAGCTGCAAAGCGGATTTATTTATCTTGACATCAACAGCATTTGCTCCCACGACACATAAAGCCATGACTCCAGCGCTGTCGGAGGTGATTTCACCACCACAGTTACATACTTCAGCATATATGCCGAAGCGTGGGGGCAGCAGTGGGTGGAGGAGCGATTTGCTCCTAACTTTTGCGGGAGGATGCCCCCATGCTTCGGCATATATATACGGTGCATGTATGCCCATGATTTGAAGTGGGTGGATGAAGGGAGGTATTCTAATGGTGGGCATACCCACCGATCAATCTCTTTTTTTCATGCAGCCCACAGGCTGCATGAAAAAAAAGTTTACAATATATGCCCAACAAGGACCAGCAACGTACTGGTATGTTGCTGGACTTTGAGTGGTTATACCAGAATGATGCCTGCAGGTTTAGGTATCATCTTGGTATCATTCTTTTCAGCCAGCGGTCGGCTTTCATGTAAAAGCAATCCTAGCGGCTAATTAGCCTCTAGACTGCTTTTACAAGCAGTGGGAGGGAATCCCCCCCACCGTCTTCCATGTTTTTCTCTGGCTCTCCTGTCCCAACAGGGAACCTGAGAATGCAGGCGGTGATTCAGCCAGCTGACCATAGAGCTGATCAGAGACCAGAGTGGCTCCAAATATCTCTATGGCCTAAGAAACCGGAAACTACGAGCATTTCATGACTTAGATTTCGCCGGATGTAAACAGTGCCATTGGGAAATTGGGAAAGCATTTTATCACACTGATCTTGGTGTGGTCAGATGCTTTGAGGGCAGAGGAGAGATCTAGGGTCTAATAGACCCCAGTTTTTTTTAAAAGGAGTACCTGTCACTACCTATTGCTATCATAGGGGATATTTACATTCCCTGAGATAACATTAAAAATGATTTAAAAAAAAAATGAAAGGAACAGTTTAAAAATAAGTTAAAAAAGCAAAAAAATAATAAAGAAAAAAAAAAAACACCCCTGTCCCCCCTTGCTCTCGCGCAAAGGCGAACGCAATCGTCGGTCTGGCGTCAAATGTAAACAGCAATTGCACCATGCATGTGAGGTATCACCGCGAAGGTCAGATTGAGGGCAGTAATTTTAGCAGTAGACCTCCTCTGTAAATCTAAAGTGGTAACCTGTAAAGGCTTTTAAAGGCTTTCAAAAATGTATTTAGTTTGTCGCCACTGCACGTTTGTGCGCAATTTTAAAGCATGTCATGTTTGCTATCCATGTACTCGGCCTAAGATCATATTTTTTATTTCCTCAAACATTTGGGCAATATAGTGTGTTTTAGTGCATTAAAATTGAAAAAAGTGTGTTTTTTGCCCCCAAAATGCATTTGAAAAATCGCTGCGCAAATACTGTGTGAAAAAAAAAAAAAATTAAACTCCCACCATTTTATTCTGTAGGGCATTTGCTGAATCCTGAAGGCGGTGCTTGGTTTTCGGGGCCCCGCATGCGGCTAGGCTCCCAAAAAGTCCCACACATGTGGTATCCCCGTACTCAGGAGAATCAGCAGAATGTATTTTGGGGTGCAATTCCACATAGCCCATGGCCTATGTGAGCAATATATCATTTAGTGACAACTTTGTACAAAAAAAAAAGTTTGTAATTTTCCTGCAACTTGTGGCAAAATATAAAATATTCCATGGACTCAACATGCCTCTCAGCAAATAGCTTGGGGTGTCTACTTTCCAAAATGGGGTCATTTGGGGGGGTTGTGCCATCTTGGCACTTTATGGCCTTCAAAACTGTGATAGGTAGTGAGGAGTGAAATCAAAAATTTACGCCATTAGAAATCCTGAAGGCGGTGCTTGGTTTCGGGGCTCCGCACACGGCTAGGCTCCCAAAAAGTCCCACACATGTGGTATCCCTGTACTCAGGAGAAGCAGCAGAATGTATTTTGGGTGTAATTCCACATATGCCCATTGCATATTTGAGCAATATATCATTTAGTGACAACTTTGTACAAAAAAAAATGTCACATTCCCGCAACTTGTGTCAAAATATAAAATATTCCATGGACTCAACATGCCTCTCAGCAAATAGCTTGGGGTGTCTACTTTCCAAAATGGGGTCATTTGGGGGGGTTGTGCCATCTTGGCACTTTATGGCCTTCAAAACTGTGATAGGTAGTGAGGAGTGAAATCAAAAATTTACGCCATTAGAAATCCTGAAGGCGGTGCTTGGTTTCGGGGCTCCGCACATGGCTAGGCTCCCAAAAAGTCCCACACATGTGGTATCCCCATACTCAAGAGAAGCAGCTAAATGTATTTTTTGTCATTATTCAATCACTTGGGACAAAAAAAAAATAATATTCAATGGGCTCAACATGCCTCTCAGCAATTTCCTTGGGGTGTCTACTTTCCAAAATGGGGTCATTTACCCTGCCATTTTAGCACCTCAAGAAATGACATAGGCAGTCATAAACTAAAAGCTGTGTAAATTCCATAAAATGTACCCTAGTTTTTAGACACTATAACTTTTGTGCAAACCAATAAATATACCCTTATTGACATTTTTTTTACCGAAGACATGTGGCCGAATACATTTTGGCCTAAATGTATGACTAAAATTGAGTTTATTGGATTTTTTTTATAAGAAAAAGTAGAAAATATAATTTTTTTTTCAAAATTTTCGGTCTTTTTTCGTTTGGGTACAGCATTGCATGACCGCGCAATTAGCAGTTAAAGCAACGCAGTGCCAAATTGTAAAAAGTGCTCTGGTCAGGAAGGAGGTAAATTCTTCCGGGGCTGAAGTGGTTAAACAAGAAACCCTTAATAAATAAGTGCCTTCCTTCAGGGTCTGACTACAATGCTTTTAAAATAAATGGTGTATTCCTATCGCTATTCCTTTAGATCTCTTATTAGGGGAGTGTCACGGAACGCCCCACACTCCGCTTGAGTGCTTCTGTCATATACCGCTTCCTAAGTTCTGGAACACGAGTCCAATGGATCTGGCTATAGGAACCCCAAGAACTAGACAACACCAGTCTTGGAGTACATCAGAACTACCTTTATTTTGAGATCTCACAGACCTTTATACAGCAGGGATGACTCAAAGCTAACCTAATTAACATGACCTAATTTACTACAAAATGTACCCAGACCAGATGACAGTCTTGTGGGCACCGAGCTTCACACATTAATACAATTAACAATACAAACAACAATCTCCCCCCTCCTCAGCCTAGACCATTCGTCTATTAGCCAGTGCTGGTGGCTAATGTGATCAGCTCTCTCAATTAACATAAACACATGTTGATAACACCAGCATCTCCTCACAGGATGTGTCCCAACAGAATGAATCAGTCTTATCAGCAGGGGGCTGCTGGAGGAATCCCCCCTCCCTCTTCAGGGACACAAATCTACAGTAAGGAGTCCCCATACAATATATACATGACTGAGTCCGATTAATACAGTTCAGACTGGATTTCTCATTCACCTCAAATGCTAGGGCCCATAATCGGTGGGCAACAGGCTTGCATACAGTCCTCTCCAACAGCCTCTGCTCCGGCCAGGTCCGTGACAGGGAGTAGCCATGGAACCAGACTGGGAAATTTTTAAAATTCAAGCCAACTCTAGATGACCACTTTAAATGAGACTCTTGTAAAAAAAAACTATATTAGATAACCGGCTTTTCAGTTCCTGCAATATTTGATACCTTTTAATGGGGCTATTTAGACCTCTAACATTATAGGTAATTATCTTCAAAGGTGCCATTTTTCAAAAGGAAAAAACTTAATCAGCAAAGAACATTGAGCCGTGGAAAAGAAACATATTTCTTCCCACATTCCAGAAGTAATACATTCTGCTAACAACACAATAATTAACAAAACACCATCTATTTTTTTACCAACAGACACCCACACAATAGACCCCCCTCCCTCATTCCACCCTCCCATACATTGAATACCAATGTTATGACACCAGGCTCCCGCCTAAGTTGTAGGCGCACAGCCTAGCAGGGCATCCCTATACTTTATATCCCAGCCGATCTTTTAACTTCCCCCGTTCTGTTTTTTTTTCCCCAATTCTCCAGGTTAATACATGGCAGATCTAATTTGCTGCAGAATACCTTTAAGTCCTCTGGAAATCGCAGGGTAGCTGAGATACCCTGATTTTTTTCTGTCAAGCATGCTGGAAAGCCCCATCTATAGGAAATGGTTTTTGCTTGTAGCTGGCTTGTCAAGGGTTTCAAAGGTCTCCTATGGGCTAAGGTCTCTGGTGATAGAAATATGAAAATAAGTAGTTTAGCTCCATTGAATTTGATCGATGCAGCATTTTTCATGCCCTGTGAAACTTGTTCTTTTTATTACTTCTCTCACAATATCTGATAACTTAGTTATTCTTTGTATTCTATTAACTTTTTTAAAATGTATAGGAGATCAGACTTCTTTTTTCAATATTTGCAAGTTAAGCCGAGTTTTGCAACTACTTATGCAAATGAATATGCAGGTAATTATGCCAAGGTTCTGCAAATAAATATCCCAATAGTTCATACAGCAGGTATGCTGAGACTTTATACAGATAGTAAACAGATTGTTGTACCGATATGCATATATTTATGCAGATTGTTGTACCGATAGGTAAACAGGTAAGTGAGCAAGCAGGTTGGTGTTTATGCAGTTGATACACAGATAGATATACAAGTAACACTGCTGGCAATTATGCGGATAGATGTGCAGTTCGATATGCGGGTAGGTAGGTTTGCAGGTAGGTATTCAGGTAGGTTTGCAGGTAGGTATTCAGGTAGGTTTGCAGGTAGGTATGCAAGTGAGTATGCAGGTAGATATGCAAGTGAGTATGCGGGTAGATATGCAAGTCGAAATGCAGACAAGTATACAGGTAGGTATGCAGGCGGGTATGCAGATATTTTGTAGTTGTTATACAAGTGGATATGCAAATAACAGTGCATGCAATTTGCAGACTGCTAGGTAATTGTGCAGGTGTATAGCAGTTAGCTATGCAAATATGCAGATAGATATATGCAGTCAAGGTAATAAGTGATTTAAGCTTCTGAGAATGGAAGAATGAATGAACAAACAAACAGTCCAAAAAGCTGTCTTACGGGCTAGAGCAGTCATTTTCTTCAAAGTTTTATTTCACGCTGAGTTCTGCCAAGAACCCTCAATAAAGGCTCTACTGAGCGTCAGAGATGTCTCCGCTGATTGCTCCCATCTGCCTCCCCCAGATTTCCTCCAAAATTTTTTTTTCCTTCACCTCTCCCTCTTCTTTACCCCTCCTAAGCAAGTCCCAGCTCGCAATTCCTACCCGGCCTTCAGTCCTTCCTCCGCAGGATTAGCTGGCCATATTGTAAGAAGTTTTACCCAACAGGAGTAAAAAAAAAAAAAAAAAGGGAAAAAAACGTCTGTATTGTACTACGGGCTTAAAGCAGTCTTTTCTTGAAGTTTTACTTTAAGAGTTCCCTGAATAAAGGCTTGACTAAGCAGCAGAGATATCTTCTCAACCTCCACCCCCCCCCCCACTGCTGCTCCAAAAAATTTCCTCTGACTTTTCCTCCACCTCCTTTAAACAAGATATATCCTGCAATTCCTACCCGATCCTCAATCCTGCCCCTGCAAGATCAGCTGGCCAAGCTGCAGAGTTATGGTAATTTCTCTGCCTTGTCTGAAATCCTTTGTGCTCCTTCAGTAAGCCTCGGCAATCTTTGGTGATTTTTGGGGATTTCTGGAGGGCAGGACTGCCTCTCTTCATTTCCCCATACACGGGGATCTCCTTCAAGCCCCGCCCGGCTCCTGCTCTGTCCATCTGACCTCCGCCCCAGGTGTAGCATGGTACCCGAATGCTCCCGCTTACAGCCTTGCACACTAACGGGTGGCAGCCTCAAGAGCCCCGATGGCTCTGACCCCTGTTCTCCAAACGCCAACCTGACAGATGGCTCTCCATGATCAGCCCGAACAGGGACAGGAGGAAGGTAAGATTAGAAAAATTAGAATTGCGCTATCCATAAAATTCTGACCAAGAATCAAACTAGTGTCATAAATACACCCAATGATTGTGAAGAATCATATATAAACCATGAAAAAAATTATAATAGAAATAAAAAAACTTGCCAAAAACGATATAGTGCATATATAACTCAATCAATATAAACCACCTTCTGGGTAAGCGAATGGAGCGACGCGCTAATATCACCTCATGCTCCATTCGCTTACCCAGAAGGACGGGTTGTCTGTTTGTGTCCCGGCTGGCACAGCAGACTTCAGGCTCTTTTAAAAACTTTTTAAAACAACTTTTTTGTATTAATGTCATACATGAAAATTGCAGCTCCCGAGGGATTGCATTCTTGGAAGTAATCTCTCCCAATTTTTATTTTTTATTTTTTCTATCTTAGCGCAGTTTTTTATTCTTTTTCCACAGGAGGAAGGTAACCAGCTGCCAGGAATCAGGATCAGGTGGATATACTCAGCCAAGTATATGTTTAACACACTAGGGACATAGGCCGGCTTCACACAAGAGAGTTTTAGCTCTCTTGCATATTTGCTCATGGAGACACACAGGAGCTCACAGCTTCATGCTGCTACTTAGCGCCATGTTGTTGCTCCTCCCCCTCTCCCTTTATGTAAATGATTAAGGGGTACATAGAACCCCTTGTTACTCATTCACAAAAAATAATGAAAATAAATACACACACCATATGAAAGTCTTGGGCTGTTCTTATCTTAAGGGGACCCCCCACAGACCCCCTTAGCCTCCAGACCAGGGATGTGGGAATGAAGCCCTTTTCCCCATCATCATGGGTAAAGCCATTTCAGTAAAGCTACTGAAATGGGCAGCAGGGTTTTCAGAATCTGAAGTATACTATTATATAGGGACAGACTGTAGACGATCACATGATAGGACCAGAGCAGACTAAAAATATGGTAAGTATACACATTTTTTTGCACAGGTTTTTAAACATAGTTTCCAGGATATCTAGGTGCAGTATTGTAGCAAGCATTATTATATGAGCACAACAATTTTTGAAAAACATTCATGTATTTTCTGATGTGTTGCTAACATCTACATTGAGAGGGGAGGTATTATTTCCTAGACTGAGGATCTTTACTGAAGTAAAAAAGAAATGAAGCATTTTTATTTACATTTTTTCTTAAAGAGGAACTTCACTCCCCATATTTTATTTGATTCCTTTTTGTCCTGCTTTATTTCACTGATCAGCTTTTTTTTTAAATTTTGCTAACTTTTTTGTCTAAGCATAAATGGTTGTCCCATGTTTGAAGCCATTTACTGTTGACTGACTCACTACTTCTGCTGGAACTCAATTCCAAGCATCATAAAATAATACTGAAATATTTGTTTTTAACTTTCCTCCAGTTAGTTTGAGGTCATGTTCTTGATCTTGGTTTCAGATTGCCCTCCTGAACCTTATGCACCCCTTTGATGTATTTAAAGGGTTCAAACATGTCTCCTCTTTCTCTTCTTTCTTCTAGACTGTACATATTAAAGTGTTTGTTAACCAAAAAAAAATATTGATCCTGTTCCCTTAAAGCATGTTATACAGCACAGTACTTGTGCTGGTGTAATCTGGCCCCCTGTAATACCTAAAAAGCCTGGCTATGTCCTCCCCTCTGTAAACTGATCACAGTGTATCATGGCTGCTGATCCCTGACACCATGGTCAATTTACATGCCTCCGTCACCTGCAGATCTCTTGTCCTCCTCTGCCCTCTCTCCCCTCTCCCTCCCCGCCTGTCTGCTCCTGTGTCAGTGCCCGCCCCCTCCCCTCTTGCTCCTGAAATTTCATTGAAACATTATACCATCCTGCCTGTTTAATAATCCCATGTGCCCCTGTGTCTGTGTTTTTTAACCACTTCAGCCTGGGACTATTTGGCTGGCCAAAGACCTGAACACTTTTTGCGATTCGGCACTGCGTCGTTTTAACTGACAACTGCATGGTTGTGCAACGTGGCTCCCAAACAAAACTGATGTCCTTTTTTCCCACAAATAGAGCTTTCTTTTGGTGGTATTTTATCACCTCTGCGGTTTTTATTTTTTGTGCTATAAACAAAAAAAGAGGGACAATTTTGAAAAAAACGCATTATTTTTTACTTTTTGCTATAATAAATATCCCCAAAAAATATAAAAAAAAAACAGTTTTTTTCCTCAGTTTAGGCTGATACTTATTCTTCTACATATTTTTGGTAAAAAAATGCAATATGCGTTTATTGATTGGTTTGAGCAAAAGTTATAGCGTCTAAAAATAGGGGATAGTTTCATGGCATTTTTATTAATATATTTTTTTTACTAGTAATGGTGGCGATCAGCGATTTTTATCATGCGACATTATGGCGGACACATCAGACAATTTTGACACATTTTTGAACCATTCACATTTATACAGCGATCAGTGCGATAAAAAATGCATTGATTACTGTGTAAATGTGACTGGCAGTGAAAGGGTAAACACTAGGTGGTGCTGTAGGGGTTAAGTGTGTCCTAGGGAGTGATTCTAACTGGGGGGAGAGGCTACGTGTGACACATCACTGATCATCACTCCCGATTACAGGGAGCTGTGATCAGTGACAGTGTCACTAGGCTAATGTAAACAAGCATTTCCCCATTCTTCCTCTCCATGAGACAATCGCGGGTATCCCCGCGGACATCGTTCTGTATGCATTTTCATAGCGCCATTCCTCACGCACGTGACCCGTCGCCTCTCTTCTCCTCCCCTCATGACTGACATCAGCTGGGGAATTTTCAGCCCCGCCCACTGCATCTGTCAGATGGAGAGAGGAGAGAGCAGGCGGGTCACATGAGTGGCGCTCTGAAAACTGGTAAAGAATGGCTTATTTTTATAAAACACAGACACAGGGGCACATAGGATTATTAAACAGACAGGATGGTATAAAGTGCATTAGGAGGCTTAAAAACCACTTTAAGTTTCTGAAGCCTCTCTTGATATATTTTACCCCCCAGACCATTTTTCTTACCCATTTCTGGACCCGTTTTATCTTAGCAATATCTTTTTGTAAGTGAGGCCTCCAGAACTGGACACAGTATTCTAAATGTGGTCTCATTAAAGACCTATAGGGGAATCATCAGACCTCCTTCCTCCTGCTGGTGACCCCTATAGGGATGCATCTAAAATGCTATTTGTTTATTTCCCAATACTTGGCCACACTGTTTGCATCTGAAATAAGTACCCCCAAATCTTTTTCCTAAGTAGTGTTGGCCAAAATTGTACCCCAATGTTGTATCAAGGGATTATTTTTTCCCTAGTTGAATTATTTTACATTTAGAAACATTTAATTCAAGCTTCCATTGCTTCCTGGAATACCAAATCACGTTCCATGTTACAGACACTTCCATGGATATCAACCCTATTGCACATTTTTGTATCATCAACAAAAAGGCATACCTTGCCCAACAATCCTTTAGCTACAGTATATCACTTACATATAGATTAAATAGAACAGGACCTATTACAGAGCCTTGTGGTACACCCCTAGTGACTTGCCTCTGTTCCAATTGAACCCTCTTTACAACAACATTTTGGTATCTATCCTTTAGCCAACTACAAATCTTTTAAACCACCCATTCTTTTGGACGTCATTGGAGGCTGCAGGTGGTGGGGCATTGTAGTAATGTACAGTGCTTTGTTTTAGTGAAGGTCATCTTTGAATTACCTTTTCACTGGGGTTATTTAAAATATACACATCCCTTTGTCCTGCTGTGTTCCACTGATCTACTGTTGTGTGTCAGGTCCCATTCTACGATCATTCTTTCTGACATCATCAGAGGCTTAAGGTGGTGGGAGGATTGCAGGCTTTGCAGTGATGTGAAGCTCAATTTACTCTTTTAATGTATTTCTTTATTTGCATTGTTTTGATATAATACATTTTTTAATCTAACACTATAAAGTGCAGGTGTTACAAACTCTTATAGGGCGTACACACGGTCGGACTTTGTTCGGACATTCCAACAACAAAATCCTAGGATTTTTTCCGACGGATGTTGGCTCAAACTTGTTTTGCCTACACACGGTCGCACAAAGTTGTCGGAATTTCCGATCGCCAACCACGCGGTCACGTACACCACGTACGACGAGACTAGAAAAAGCCGGTTCAGAACCAAGCGTGGCACCCTTTGGGCTCCTTTTGCTAATCTCGTGTTAGTAAAAGTTTGGTGAGAGACGATTCGCAATTTTTCAGACTCGTGGCTTTCAGATCGTTTTCTGCCGTTCAGTTTGTACTTGTGGGTTTGTATCTGCTCTTCAGTGCGTGCAGCAAGTTCCGCGTGACTTTAGGTAGTCATTGTATTCTTGTTCATTCGTTACTGTTTTTCAGGTCGCTCTTCACAGGCCTTGCTGTTCTTCAGTGCGTTCTGTTACTTCGTTCTGAGCAGCCGACCGTTTTCTAGCCATGTTTAGTATGCGTACTCCTCGTAGAGTTCGTGCTGTGCGGGGGCTTGGTGTTGGGGTCCTGACCTTGACACAAGTCCAGTCCATGAACAGGGTGGGGAGGAGTTCATGGACCAAGAATTGGTTGCTTCAGCGTGACCAGTTCTCTCATATGCCTTTGCTCCGTGAGATCCGTGAGAGTAATCCTGATGATTTCAGGAACTTTCTCCGGATGACGGACCCCGTGTTTCACCATTTGTTGGCTTCGCTGACCCCCTATATCAGCAAGCAGGATACCTGCATGAGGCAAGCCATCACTCCGGAGCAGAGGTTGGTCGCTACCTTGCGGTATTTGGCCACAGGGAGAAGCCTGCAGGACTTAAAGTTCTCGACAGGCATCTCCCCCCAGGCTCTGGGTATCATTATCCCAGAGACCTGTTCTGACATCATCCAGGTCCTGCAGAAGGAGTATATGAAGGTAAGATTTTTATCCTTTAATATCACATTTTATTGTATTGAATGTTTGATAATATCTTGTATTTCTTTCCTCATTCCCTAATTACCATGATTGTAATAAGCTGTGAATGTCCCCTTTGTTCTCATGCATGCTGGATTTTTATGTAATTATTATTTTAGGTCCTTCATACATATTTGCCCTTCAATAACCTCCCCAGCATGGTGTCTCCTGCCCTATATTCACCTCATGTAGTCACTTAACAATGTATTTTATCAGCTCCATAGTAGTGCTTTACCCCAAACACCCCCTAAAATGTTTGGAAATGTTATTTTTTCTTTAAATTCAGGCAGAGTGCCAGAGGCTTTTTTTTGTGGTGTCCCCAAATAATTTTTAGTAACCCTCCCTCCCCCAACTGCTAAGTCAGCTGATCCCAATTCTCTATCTATCCTCAATCATCTATCTGCTGACTTTGCCAAACCCATACACACTATACCCACCTCTTTACTGGTCAGATTTATGGATGAATTACCCAAAGCATGTAGTGCAAGGGCCTGCCTGTATACTTTCCAATGGTACTGTTTAAAGTTTTTGTATCCTATTATTATCTTGATAGGTAATAGCAGAATGTCCAAATGTCCTCAAATGTGTACAGTGTGTATTTATATCTTTGTATTCAGACACTTCTTACTTGTCCAGTGGTCTGCCAATAGTGTAACTAAGGAGGGGCTGTTCCAAGTAATACCCATTATTTAGGCATTCATCTCTCAATGAAGTGAAGAGGGTTACCTGTCCAAGATTTCCACACACCCCCTATAATGTTAGAAATGGCCCATGAGAGGGGGGGAGGGGGAATATGATAGGTGTACCTTATACTTTGGTGTTGTTAAATTCCCCTTAATAAATGCTATCTGGAGGTTGCCCCATAATGTTTGTGTCTAATCTGCTTGCCATGTTTCAGAGTAAAAATAGTAATGTTTATTGTTTTTTCCTCAACAGTTTCCTTCCACGCCACAGGAATGGCAGACTGTGGCCTCCCACTTTGCCGAGCGGTGACACTTTCCTAACTGCGGAGGGGCAATTGATGGGAAACACGTCCACATCGTCCCACCACCCAACTCGGGGTCGTACTATTATAATTACAAGGGGTTCAATAGTATAGTGATGTTGGCAGTGGTGTCGGCTAATTACCACTTCTTGTATGTGGACGTGGGGAAGAATGGCCGGATGTCCGATGGTGGAGTCATCGCCCAGATGGAGTTTTACAGGCATCTCCAGAATGGCAGCTTGGACTTGCCAGCTCCAGAGGACAGTGTGGAAGGACTCCCATTCGTGTTCGTTGCTGATGAAGCGTTTGCGCTGGGGGACCACCTGATGCGGCCATTCCCAATGAGGACCCTCACCCCGGAACAGAGGGTTTTTAATTACCGGCTGGCCAGAGCCCGAAGAGTGGTGGAGAACACATTTGGAATCCTGGCCAGCCGGTTCCGCCTATTTATGACACCCATCCATATGGCGGAGTATAAACTGAACCATATAATACTTGCGTGCTGTGTTCTCCATAACTTTTTAAGGAAACATTCGGCCAACTATGCTGGCTCAGTTGGGCCTGAGGCCAGAATGATACATCAAACCACACTGACGGCGCTTGAAAGCGGCCGTCCTGGCTTGCCCTCCCTGAGTGCCCATGATGTCCGGTTACGATACCAGGAGTTCTTTGCGGGTAGGGGGGCCATCAATATGCCAGACAATCTGTGAAGCCTTTTTATAATAAAAAAATAAAAATAAATCTTTGTGGACATTTACTGCTTGTGTTTGTTTTAGCTGACCCTGACAGAAATGTTTGGAGTGCAGAAAATGGCGTGATTGTGTAACCTTATACAAAGCACTGTTGGCTGTTATTTACTAAATGCAAAAACACATTTCACTACAAGTGCACTTGCAACTGCACTGATATTGCACTTGTAGTGCAAAGTGGATTTGCCCTTAGGAAATAACCCCCATTTTCTCATCAAACAACAATTACATCACCCCAAAAGTGTTGTAGCGTTGAGACAATAATCCACACATTCTTGATTAACAATCTTTTTAATACCTGCACAATCACATGTGCATTTACCAAAAGTTTTTCACACAAACCAACATGTTTGTTGTATACCAATTTTTGTGGTGGCATTATCCAAAATAAAAATGTCCATTTTATAGAAAACAGGCCTGTGTAAAACCAACAAGAAAGACACAAATCTTGATCTTACAAAGTTCACATTTGGTAGAACTTGAAGGCAATATCAGACATGAGCATTTAGGAACTGTGTTTGATATTGCGTTCGGATGGGGGGAAATCACCCCTGGAAATGCCAAATTTGGAAGATGCACACCAATTTCCCAATGTCAACATGTGCTACCTGCCATCATGGGGGATCAAGGGATGTGTTTTGGGGGAGCAAGCCCTTCCTCACCGCTACTTTATTATTGAGGAAGGGGTTGCACCCCCAAAACGCGTCCATTGATCTCCCGTGATGGCAGATAGCACATGTTGGCATACTGTGTGCATCCTCCAAATTTGGCTTTGGGAAAAATCACAAAAACATTTAGCACATTGTAGCACACAAAAGAAGAAAGTGATTTGGAGGGGTTTTAAACTCGCCCCAAAACATCAATGATGTTTTTATATTTTGGAATAACATCACTGATGTTTTGCTTGATAGATAGATAGATAGATATACTTTATTGTCATTGTATACATACAACAAAATTTTTTTCGGATACCGATGATTTCCAATTGTAAATTACACCCCATGATCTCCCCGATCAGGATCTGGGCACTTTCGGATGTGAAAGGATCTTCATCCACAACCTCACGATCACCTAAAAAGAGAGGAACCCCAAAATAAATTTGGTTTAAAAAAAATGCCGCCATCCATCTCTTATCTGAGCCTGTGGTTGCAGACACTCACCTGTTGTGGTGACTAGTTCCACCACGTCTTCTTCCTCCTGCTCAGCTTGTGTTGGGGGGATTTCCCCTTCTTCCAGAGGGGGGGGGGGGCTCTGGTCTCCTCAGATGAGGGGTGTCCTCCAAGTCTTTTCTCCCCTATGTGAAACAAAATGGTATAATTAGCACACAGATATTTAATGTCAGATGTAATGTAAATAGGAAACATTGCTTGGAAGTGGGGTACAATTGTCAATTTTAGCAGAGTTCCAAGTTGTAATTTGTTGAATGCCCTTTGTCAACCTGCAATACTTTACCTGTTTAGTGTGAGCTCCACAGATGTAGCCCCCCCTATAGTATACACTGGAGCACCTGTGTGGCCCCCCTAATAAAAATGGCGTTTTTGTGTCCCACACTAGTGCTCCAGTGTCCAGATGTGAAAACAGCTGCTGAGTGTCCTCTCCTTACACAGAATCTAGTTTGCATTTCATTCTAGTAACAAAGCCATCTACACAACCCAATTCTTTGAAGACAAGTATAGGGCGTCAAAATGGTGGCCAAATGCATATGGGCTAAACAATGGTATTTTATATTTGGAACGAAAAATGTTTGATCCGAACGAATAATGTGCCCATGAACATGAAAGTTGCCATTTTAAACAGTACAACAGTTCCTAAAAGCACATGGAGCAGCACGAACGTAATAAACATAAAGAATAGGAACACAGCACAACTACTTACTTTTTTGCAGCACTCTCCGGATCTTTCTGTACTGCTCATGTTCTCGTAATTTCAGGTCCGACCACCGCTTCCTGAGCTGATCTTTCGATCGTCGTACCCCGAATTTCCGGTGCAGACTCCTGACCACTTTCGCCATGATCTTGGCCTTTCGGACATTGGGGTTGGGGTAAGGCCCATACTTTCCATCATAGTCGGCCTTCTTCAGGATGTCCACCATTTCCAACATCTCCCCAAAGGACATATTTGAGTCCTTAAATCTCCTTCTGGATCGGGACGTTTCAGGCTCCGGCCTTACCTCCTCCTCCTCGTCCTCGTTGCTACAATTAGCACGCACCTGCTGTCTATCCGCCATGTTCTCTTCCCCCACTGCGCCGAACGAAAAGGGGCGGGGAATAGACTAGAAAGAACGTCAGGGGCGGGCGGAGTTATACGCATGCGCAGTGTGTATAAAGCGTAACACACGTGCGTCTTACGTACGATCTGTGAGCGGAGGAAGGAGCATCGGAGACGCCGATCGTGATAACGAAGGTAAGATCTAAACTTGGGCCTATACTGCTTCGAAATGGAAGCCTATATTGTAACAAGATTAGGGGAGTTTTGCCTTACATTAGGGTTTGTCTTGTGTTGTGTCTTGCAGAGAAAATGGATGGGTTCAACGACCACAATTTCCTGCCCCTGTTCATAGACAAGTACAGGGAGCTGCCCTGTCTGTGGCAAGTGAGACACCCCCACTATAACCACAAACAGAAGAGGCAGGCAGCGCTGGAGAAACTGCTGGAGTTGGTGAAGCCGGTGGTCCCCACAGCAACCATCCCTTATTTAAAAGCTAAAATTGGTGGCCTGAGGAGCACTTATCTTAGGGAGCGCAAGAAGGTCACGGATTCCCAGAGATCCGGAGCTGCAGCAGATGACGTTTATGTCCCCAGGCTGTGGTACTATGAGAGACTGCGATTTCTGTCAGACTACACTGAAGTCAGGGAATCCCTCTCCACTCTTCCTTCCACGCTTCCTTCCACCCCAGCTGAGGCTTCCGATGTCCAACCTGGGACTTCCAGCCAGGAAGAAGTGGAGGAGCCCAGCTGGAGTCAGGTATAGCATTCTTCTACAGATTTCTGGTCAATAAATAAATGATGTTTACTAGATTTTATTATTGATCACTAATTGCTGATTGAAAAAAGTGTTTTACATATCAATAGACAGTAGTGGGCACCCAAAATTGGGACAAGAATGAAAACTGCTGGGCTCAGAATGATAGTCTGTTATATTTGTTAACATTCAATTTGCAGCAGTCAGGAGGTGAAAATTGTGTGTGATTGATGAAAAAAATACTAAAACTATATCCCTTTTTCATACACAGGAAGACCTCAGCCGGGAGGAGGTTGTGGAATGTGGCAATCAGGAGGAGGCGGGGATTAGTGGCAGCCAGGAGGAGGCGGGGCTAAGTGTCAGCCAGGAGAAGCCTGGGACAAGTCGCAGCCTGACTGAGTCTCAGGTCCCTCCCCTCCGCCTGCCACATAAACGAGCCAGGAAGACGACTCCGAGTCCCATGCAGGATTCAGCATTCAGGCTGATCCAGGAGGCTTCTGCGTCCCTCAGAGCCTTACCAACTCCTGAAGAGGCCTTTGCCTGCATGGCTGCCACCAAATTGCAGGGCATGCAGGAGGGCCAACGCAGGCTCTCTGAGGACCTTATTTATAAAGTCCTACGTAAGGGGGTGAGTGGGGAACTAACACCCAAGACGGATGTCATTGAGATGGACGATCCTCCTCCTCCTCCTGCTGCCACAACTCCACCACCAGAGCCACCACGTGGAAGGAGGCGTGGAAAGAAGACCAGAGAGTGATGACCCTGGGTTCAGTCTGGTCTGACAGAAGATGCAGTCTCTCGTATGACCACAGCCTGGGGATGTCATCTGCTGCTTTCCGGATCTCTGGGACCTCTGGACCACACTGCCCTCCCTTAGATAAGGACTCCTCAGGCCACCAATTTGGCTTTTAAATAATTGATGTCTGCCCTGGGGGTACAAGGCTTCACCCACTTCTGCAGTTTCTCCAGCGTTGCCTCCCTCTTTGTTTATAGTTGTGAGCCTTAATACATTTTTTGGGGAAATTCTACTCTCCTGTGTGTGTTTTCATCCAAAAAGGACAGTTTGTTGGTGAGGATTCAGGTACATTTCTAACATAAAATGTGAAATTAACAAGAGACAACAACACCAAACAATCTCCTACAGATTAAATAGAACAACATATCAATGGTGTTGTGGGAACTTGTCACAAAAAACACACTCAAACATTTTCGGGAGTACAAATCAAAATCGCAAAAATAAAAAAAATAAAATAGAAACACAAAAAAAGAATCTACATTAAAGCCCAAAAATATATAAAAAATATACAAAAATATGTTGTCAGATGTGAGAAATCTAAATATATTGAGGGAATCCCGATAAATAGTAACGTAAGAAGTTTGTGAGAAGTGTGTGTGAATATGAGTAGCAAAACTATTTAATTCTTGTCACATTATAAAGAAGAAGAGAGTGCGCTGTATTAAACCATTTTCAACATTGCAGCGTGACGAAAGTGCTGTATCCATTGCGAACGCTAAGTTTACCAGAATGAGCTGTCCCGTCTCGGAATTTCTTCTGAGCAGGCGTGGCACTTTGTGCGTCGAAACAGGCCACACACGGTCGGAATTGACGCGATCGGATTTTGTTGTCAGAAAATTTTATCTCCTGCTGTCCAACTTTGTGTGTCGGAAAATCCGATGGAAAATGTCCGATGGAGCCCACACACGGTCGGAATTTCCGACAACACGCTCCGATCGGACATTTTCCATCGGAAAATCCGACCGTGTGTACGGGGCATTAGAGTTGGATTTTTTGTCATTCTTAGTGTTTGTATAACTTTTGTCTGCTGTTTGGTTCAAGAGTTAATATATTGAGTGCAAGACTAATAACAAGAATGAGAAAGTAATTTAACAAAGTTGTTTTGTAAGACTACCCTTTTAAACTATTTCGATTATATCCTAATTTACAAATGGTATATAGACTTCATTTAATCTTGTAGACAATTGTTTGAACATGCACGTTTGTACTCTGTCAAATTTAATATGCCACTTTGACATGTTATTATTCATTAGCTCTAATCACACTCTTTATATATGTGATTAACTGGGCAACAGAAGCTGGCAGTGTGCTCTTCTTCGATTCACTATCCATTCACAGGGGGAGACCTGTAAATGAGAGTGAAACTACGGCAAAAAAAGATCAGGTCCTCTCCCTGTCAGATAGGGCTTTGAAAAGAAGGTAGAAATACAAATTCTTTGACAGGTAAAACAGTACAACTCATATACTGTACAGTATGTATTTCAGTTGTGAACTTAGCTGCTTTCCTACATAAACAATTAACAAGAAAACGTGCTATATTAAGATCTCGTATTGTTAACCCAGTTTCCTAAATTCATTTGTCTAAAGGTTATTATTTAATGCCACTGTGTGTTACTTACCAGCATGCTACACTGTACACAGATTAATTACTCAAACCAGCTTAAAAAGGCCTTAAGGTTAAGAATCTCTGCCATCTGGTCTTTCTGATGGTTGTATTGGTTCTCAACATTATTAAAAAATGCAGGGAACTTCTATATTGTCTCCACCATGCAACTTATCCACTCCAGGGTTGGGGTCATGTGCGATTTGTCTAAAGTGGTTAAGAGCGAAGACAGCAACAGAAGCAGATGTTTATACAGTTTGCCAAATAATCATATTGCATGCCAGGATTGAAACAATTTGTATGAAAGATAACACTTCTATAATTAGAAAATGGACAGCTTAGAAATTGATTTCTATTTTAGTATGGAAAAGTTTTAATAACATAAAGAAATGACATAGATAACTGTTTAATCTAAAATATTACAGGGAAAATATTAAACATAATTTGTCTGCAGCTAGGTTATTTTAGTTGCTGAACAATAAAGACAACACATCTAATTGGAATTAGATAACAAATTGTATATTAGAAGATGATTCTATGCAAAACATTACACTAATGCTTTAAAACCTAAAAAAATGTTTTTATTATAAAGCTAGCAAATCCATTTCATGATTTTTCTGTATAACAAAACAAAAAAAAGTTGTAAACCATATTAATATTTTTTTTTAATAATTTTGCAATACAGCCATGGAGACACCAGTCCATGTGCTTTGTATGCTGGTTTGTTTTTCTTGGAATGCTACATTACTTACTTTATGTAAAAAAAAAAAAAAAAAAAAACTGGACAAACTCTTAAAACTAGGAATTGTGTAAGTATCAAATCCAAATCACAAATCACCAAATCACATTTTGCAAGTTACTGTAGCATAGTACTGTAGCTTTGTAGCACACTGCCAGTTTAAAACTGCTAGCTACCTTTATTGATTTCAGAAGAATAAAAGTTACCAAATATAAAGCCAAATGCAGCCACACTGCAATTTATTAAGGTTTTCAATAATGTGTGACAGCAGGGCTCAACTTATTTTCATTAATGAGTCTATAGGAATCTACTAATTTTACAGATCGGGCCTTTATATTTTTGTGCTATTCAGGAAGCAGACAGATTGCCGCTAGAGTGTTTTTTTTATTTCTAATATTTTCCTAAGTTGTTACTATTGAGGAAGCACCTATGGCTAAACCCCATTGACTGTGGATTTATTACTGACTGGTTGAAAAATTAACATAGGAACCTTCTCAGCTCTCCTGCTTTAGTATATTTTACCAGGATACCACTTGAACCTTGGTCCATAAGAGACCAAAGATCCATGAGTTGCTGTAGGCCAGAATAGTCTGTTGAAACAAAACATTTAACAAGGGATCTTCCTGAATTTTGAGACAATGTGCCTTTGGGTTATCCTGGTTATTCTTCACTCTCGTTCTTAAAACTGCAGTTTTACAATGAAATGTTTGTTTAAGATCATTTTACAAAGTGACTGGCACCCTAGAAAAAGAACGATTCCTGAGGTGGATGTGCCCAGAAAACTACAGCCAAGAAAGTGGACTGGGACATATCATTGTAACCTATTATTTCATCTGGAGGTCATTTTCTGTCATTTCAGAGTAAATAGCATTACTCTAAAGTGTGTGTATGTTTTCATTTAAAAGGGGAGTGATCCATTTGTGACAAAATGTTCTCTGCTTAAAAGAGAAGAATGGGTTTCCTTTTTTTGCTTATATCTATTCTATGTGAGCTGTTGATATTCATAAATCCTCCCAGCCCTCTCAGAAGTGCCCCCATTCTGTTAAAAACAAACTAAATACCTGTGGGAGGGTCTACAGACTTTCATACAGTGTAATACCGACAATGGTCTGGCTCCGGAGTCTGGATCCACCCACTTTCTGGTCATTTTACTTGATTGATGTGGGCTATCGGCTCTCTGCTCACTCCCGAGACTTCACTTCACAGAGTGTAGCTGCTCCCCCTTCATTCTCCCTCGCTCCCCCTCCCTTCTCCCTCACACCCCCTCCCTTCTCTCTCCTCCCCCTCCCTTCTCCCACCTTTTCTGCAGCATGTTTTGATCTCAGACAAATTCAGCAAAGATAAGAACATTTCAGTCAGTGACTAATGTAGGAGAAGTCACTGATAGTAATATGTAGAGGAGATTTACATACACAGCACTATCTATCAAAGTGAAAACAAATATATTTTTAAAGCAGAATACACATATGGATGTGACAGCTCACAGGCATTCCATGCATTAATGGTATAGTAAAATGAAATCAGAGCTCACATTGTAAATGAATCCTTTTATTGACTATATGGATTTTAATATGAGACAATGAAACCTTCCATTCACATCTACTTGTATTTTCATACTGAAGCCCAGAGCTCCTCAAACATGGACAGAGCTTTGCTCCCCCATAATTGGTGTATTACCTAGTACCCCTATAGCAATAATGTTCCCTTCATTGTAAATAGAGTATTACAGGGTCATGTGATGGCACTGTGCAAGATGTGATGGCACTGTATGGCATGTGATGACTCTGTACGGCATGTGATGACTCTGTACGGCATGTGATGGCACTGTACGGCATGTGATGGCACTGTACGGCATGTGATGGCACTGTACAGCATGTGACGGCACTGTACAGCATGTGACGGCACTGTACAGCATGTGATGGCACTGTACGGCATGTGATGATTCTGTACAGCATGTGATGACTCTGTATAGCATGTGATGGCACTGTACAGCATGTGGTGACTCTGTACGGCATGTGATGGCACTGCACGGCATGTCATGGCACTGTACGGCATGTGATGGCACTGTATGGCATGTGGTGGCTCTGTACGGCATGTGGTGGCACTGGGGATGATGGGATTGTATAGGAGTACAGGGGATGGGGGATAGGGATTGGATCAGTGACAGAGGGATGGTGGTGGGGGGGTGACATCAGTGGCAGAGGGATAGTGTTGGGGGGATGACATCAGTGGCAGAGGGATGATTTGTATGTACAATAAAGAAGACTCTGGGGACATATCGGGGGTCACTTTAGATGTGGGGGAGTTGTCAGTCTCCCCTCCTATGTACTGTACACTGGTATGTTCTATACTCATAGCACTGTGTTCATTTAAGAGAACAGACACAGAGTTGTGGGGCATTCGTTGATTTGAATGTGTAGCATTTGGCAGGCGACATCACTACAAGTTAGGTCAACTTTGCCACAAGTGCAAAGCATCATGGCCCCAGCATGTAAACACCCCCGTCCACTGCCTACTACAGCTTTAGAGAGTGTGGTTTGCGGCTGGCAGAAATGCAGCTCAGTTGTGTATTTTTGCTGCCCTCCCCAACCGCAAGTCTAAACAAAACCAAAGGCCTCGTTCACGCAGGGCCTACTACTACAGGGCCGTGTTTAGCTGCAAAGGGATGCACAGATGTCCTGTGCATCCCTATGCAGGTGGTCCCATTCATGTCAATTGGGATGCAGTGGCTGCAAGGACACAGACACTGCTTCCATCTTGACATCTGTGTGGGTGCATGTTCCTGAACTCACACTGTCTGCATTTGGAGCCATACACCTACACCCACATGGATGTCAGATCTGTCCTTGCAGTTGCTGTGTCCCAATTGACATGAATTGGGCTGCCTGCACAGGGATGCACAGAATACATGTGAATCCCCATGCAGGTAAACAGGGCCCTCCATGGGTGTACACTTTAGCACACCCCACTGAACAAGGCCATAGTGGGAATTTAGCAGGAATTACATAAGTTATATTGTGTTTATGTGTGCAAATAAGGACAAAGACTGCTGTTTTCAAAGACAAGGGAGGAACTTACCCTGGGATCCTGGACCTGTGGACTTGATCACAATCTGATAAGTATCAATACATTTACCATTCTTAGGAAAGGACTATTACTTTCTGGAAACGATTACCTCTTCACTTTGCTGTTTTATTTGGGGTATGAGAGTGAGTCTTCATAGGGACTCTGATTGGTACAGTGAGAGGAAGATCAAGGAGGACTATGTTCTTATGGTTCCAGTGAGCCATACATCACTTTATTGGACATTTATATTCATTACCATTCCACTTGCACACCTCCTCTTGACCACTATTACCCAGCAATGCTCCCCCATTTCTTCACAGCTACCTTCCACCCTAATACAATCATCTACTTGTCCACAGTTTTTCCAATGCCGATCGGGAGAACCATTGATATCATCTCATAACTTCCACTTTTGAGGTTTGACTTAATTCATCTTCCCTTTTTGAATATCAGTTCAACCTTAATTTATCACTTGGGTCACTCTTCATAGGTCGTTTAGAGCTAGGGATATCATCCCAGCTGTATTACAGCATTTTTGCAACTCCTGCAACTTGGGTGGAATTGCACCACCTGTCCAGAGATGGTCCTTTTGTTTTTATAGTTTCAATACTAATTTATGTATGATATTTTTTAAGGTCTTTTTCTTAACAGCTTCAGCCCCGGAAGATTGTACCCCCTTCCTGACCAGAGCACTTTTCCGATTCGGCACTGCGTCAATTTAACTGACAATTGCGCGGTCGTGCGACGTTGCACCCAAACAAAATTTACGTCCTTTTTTTCCCACAAACAGAGCTTTCTTTTGGTGGTATTTTATCATCACTGTGGTTTTTATTTTTTGCGCTAAAAAAACAAAAAAAGAGTGTCAATTTTGAAAAAAACAATATTTTTTACTTTTTGCTATAATAAATATCCCCCAAGATTATATAAAAAAAACTATTTTTTTCCTCAGTTTAGGCCTATATGTATTCTTCTACATATTTTTGATAAAAAAAATTGCAAAATGCGTATATTGATTGGTTTGCGCAAAAGTTATAGCGTCTACAAAATAGGGGATAGATTTATAGCATTTTTATTATTTTTTTTGTTAGTAATGGCGCGATCTGCAATTTTTATCATGACTGCAACATTATGGCGCATACATTGGACACTTTTGACACTATTTTGGGACCATTGTCATTTATACAGCGATCAGTGCTATAAAAATGCACTGATTACTGTGTAAATGACACTGGCAGGCAAGGGGTTAACCACTAGAGGGTGATGAAGGGGTTAAGTGTATCCTAGGGAGTGATTCTAACTGTGAGGGGATGGGCTACAACTCACATGACAGTGATCACTGCTCCCGATGACAGAGAGCAGTGATCTCTGTCATGACCCCGTGCAGAACAGGGGAAATGGCTTGCTTACATAGGTACTTCCCCGTTCTGCGGCTCCGTGACACGATCGCCGGGCACGGTCACCCTGTACACGCCAGGCACGCGCACGCCAGCTGGCCCCGCCAATTAAAGGGGACATACAGGTACGCCCATTTGCCCACCGCTGCCATTGTGTTGACGTATATTGGCGTGCAGCAGTCGGCAAGTGGTTAATTTTGACACCAATAAATATTTTTTGCTAATCATGTTTGTATGGTGAGTGAAGCTCCATAAATATGTGCTACCACAGGGTTGGTTGAGCTATTACAGGTTTTTATTTCAAGTTTGTCATTCAATCTCTATACCGCAAGCTCCCATCCTCTCTTTCTCTCTCTTTTTTTCATTTTGTCATTTTTATTCTAATGTTTTTGAGGGTATCCAATCCCCATATGTTAGTATTGCTTCACCCCTTTTGACATATTAATTAGGTAGTTGGCACCTTGAGGGTCCGGCATATATTTTAGTGTATCAATCATCCATAGATAAAGCCTAGACCAGTAGCCCACACACTTAGATTTTAGTGGCTTAAAGTGGACATGCATGAATGAATAATGGATGTGCAAGAACGAAAAATTAGCTAGTAAAATTGCTGTTTTTTTCTAGTCATTTCTTTGGACACTGGCTTTTGAATATATTGGCAGGTAGCTATTTTTGTCCACCCTAATTTTTAGCTAAGCTAATGAAACATCAGAAATCAGGTGATATGGGTTGTGTTTCTGAAAATTGAGATAGCAAGGACCTCTTTGAACAAAGAGACTATAGACAGGATAACAATGGAAAAATCAAACCTCATTGTACATTTAATTGCTCAGAATCATCTGCTCAAACTTTAGATCTCTGAAAGATTGCTTTGATGGAAGGATTTGTTTCATATTTATAATCTTAGCAAGGGAAACCTTTCTGTTTATCCCCTGATTAGAAAATATCACTGGTTTAGAATCTGTCGATATGGTACGGAGTGGAGTGACAGATGTGTTGCTGAACCATACTGCAAGCGTTTTTTAGTCTTAAGTCAAGTCTCATTAGTTTACTGTTGTTGCTGGTCAACAAATACTGAAACAGATGCAAATACTACCGTCTTTGTGTTTATTCCTGAACATTTGGATAAGCCACTATAAAAGGATGGGTTCCCAGAAGCCATATTGACAATGTTCTTAGCTATGATAGGGAAAGCAGTTGCACTGATAAAGTGTACTGTATAAGGACACATTAGTATAGGGCTTATAAACATTGGTCTCTTAAAGTAGATGTAATTTCCTACTGAATGTTCCTTTAGGTAGCAAAATACTATGCATCTTGGGGAATTTGGGGGCGGGAGGAGGGAAGGTGTTTTACATTCACAGGCCCCTTTCACACGCACTGTTCAATCAGGTCTACCTGTCACTTTTTCTGGAGGACCTGATTGGACCCTCCAGTCTCTTCTATGGAGCGGCAGATGTCAGCGGACCCGTGTCAGATGGTGGTCCTATTCCCCATTCGTCCGGGTGAACAGATGACATCGGATGGAAACAGACATGTGGTCCATTTCCATCTGATTGACCCATAGAGAAGAGCGACAGAAGAGAAGAGCGACAGAAGAGCAGAGCGATAGACTGTGTCTGTCTCTGCATAGCAGAGTGGACAAGGACCCCTCACCGCCTGCTCAGAGGAGACCGGCGGACCGATCTTCCACCGAGCAAGTGGATTCTGCTTAGCGGAGGTGCCTGCGTGAGAGGGGCCTAATGTTATGGCTTCTTTATATTTTCTCCATAGGCTCTGTATTCATAAAAGACTGCATGAGGTTTTTTTACTGGACATATTTCCTATTTTTTTTTGCTGGCTGCAATAGTTTTTTTTACCACCTGTCTCTGTCCACATGCACTACACTGGTTCCATGTGTTTTTTTTTCCAGAGCATACTTTCTAATTATTTCTGGCTGCATTTTCAACATGCCCTTTTACAATAATATTATACTTATGTTAACACTTATATAAGATTTTTGTGGTAAGGTTTACATCTGCTTTAACAAAACTATACCTGTGTTTTTTTAATTGCAGTGTTGGGGTACATTGTGTTGTGCATCCTGTCTGTATGCACAAATGTTTTGGAGAAATGAGGGTGACACCATGTGCAACCCAACTTTCCATTCTACTTTAGGGCCCTTGGACCTTATTATCTTCACAATGAGAACAGAGTGTAATGTTTTAACAGTGCAATCATTGTTGCATAATTAATTATTTGTGTATAAATACAGTATATATAAAATACATATAAATACCTTTTTTTCTTTTTTTTTTTTTTTTTTTATAAGTGATCGCATGACATCTATTCTTAGCTGCATAAAGGGCTTAAAGAGGTTGTAATCCCTAAACAAACAAAAAAAAGAAACCTGTAAGGCAAAGGCATAATGAGCTAGTATGCATCGCATACTGACAAATACTTACCTTAGAATGAATCTGTTGCAGTGGCACCCGCACACTGCTGAGATGGCTGACATTTTCCCTGGAGTTTCTTCCAGGTTCGCAGGCTCTGGCCAATCTCAGTGGGTGCCGCCGGTCAGGGCCCTGAAGAAACGGCACGATCGCCCGCTCCCTCAGTACACATGAACCGATAACATCCTCAGTGGAGTATATAGTATATATCGCCTAAACTGTGCAGGTTTAGGAGATATTTACAGTGACTACTAGTAAGCCTTATTATAGGCTTACCTGTAGGTACAATTGAGGCCCCATGAACACAAGTGTTTCTTTGAAAGCAAAAAAATAGGTTCAGACGCCGAAGTTTCCGACGTCTAAGCGCGGCTAAATGCGGTAACCCACATTTAGCCACGTTTCGTTTATAGGCGTTTTTCGTTTTTTCTATTTAAAAAAATTTTTTTTTTTTTTTTAAATGCTTCTAAACGCAAACCTGGCAACATGGAAAAAACGGCCGTTTTAAACGTGGGCTACTATCTGTCAAGTTAAATCCTTCAGGAGAGGTTGTAAAAACGTCCCGTGTACATGAAGCCTTAACAGGAAGACTTTACTCCCTCATGTCTCCTTAAAAAAATCTGCCATATAAAGTATGCTAAGCTATTTACCATTATAAATAAAAAAAAAAAAACACACAAAAATGTTTAGAGCCCCCAATATATGCACATGCATATGTAGAGACATTTGTAAGGTGTGGCTGTGTACAAAAAATGACAAATAAAATACATATGGTACATATCGCCATGCACGCTTGATGGGGAGCAATAATTCCAGGGTAATCATTCATGATTTACTCTAAATGAGGACCTGTAAAGGCTGTTAAAGTGTTGACAATGGATAATTTTGGGTACTAAAGTTTGTCGCAATTTCATGGGCATGCTCAATTTTAAGGCTTGACATGTTTGACCTGAAGGGTTAATGGTATTTCTGCTGTCTTTGCGCTGTAAATTTTGTTATTCTTCATATATCTATTATCTGAATACTGACTTAGAATGTGTTTACTGACTAAGATATGTTTTGACTAATGGATTAGATTGTCTGTAATTGTTTTGGGACACTTTGACATGTTCTTCTCAGAAAGAAAGATAGTCTGAGACCCCCTAGTCCTGCAAAAGCCACCCATTAATACTACCGACTCTAACCTCCTTTCGAGAAACCTGTCGGAAATATAAAATCTCCTCCATCCAAGGCCCAATGACCCCATTGCGCCACAACCCGGACTTTCCTCCAGGAAACCACACTTCCTTCCTCATAGACTCATGGCCACACACCACTATCCGAGCAGAACACTTATATGAGAGAGGTCACCTTCTCACTCAAACCCAGCTAGCTTCCCGGATGAAGAACCAAACATTCCCATTCTGGACATACATACAGATTCAACACTTTCTTTAAAAACCCAACCAACAGACCACCCCCTTTGAGTCACTTTTCCTGAAACAAGATACCCAAGCTCACCTAATCTCCTACATATACACCTTACTGTTTAACAAACATGACCCAAAATCCAACTTGGCTAGCCGCCAATGGGAAAAAAGACCTAGCCATAGATCTCTCTGAACATGATTGGGAAAAGATTTACACATGCATCCACAAGGGGACAGTAAACATTTACGCACAAGAGGACGTGTTCAAACTATTTTCCAGATGGTATAGGACACACCTTTAAATACACAAAATATTCCCATCTCTCCCTTCCCACTGCTGGAGATGTGAGGAGGAACCAGGCTCGCTTCTTCATATCTGGTGGCATTGTCCCAAAATACAACCCTTCTGGAAGGAAGTACACCGACTCACAAACCAAATCACCACCTTCAATCTGGAATTTACACCAACACAGTTTTTGCTGCACCACTCCTCGACATCGAAAAGCGCACATGTGCGCTCACTAGCCATGCACATGGTGAATGCAGCAAAGATGTGCATCCCAGCTAACTGGCGCTCCCCGGAGTCACCATCTGTGGCAGACTGGTTTGCACGGATACAGAAAACTGCAGACATGGAAGAACTCATCCACCAAGCGAGGGACACTCCCTCCAAATTTGGGATAATATGGTCGTGTTGGCGACACTTCGGCATGACAGATGAATATAAACAACTTAAGACTAAGACTAAACACAAGGATGCGGCATGCAAGTGAGCGAGGAAGGGCTGTAGAACCCAGAGACCCCCCCCCGTTCCTCATTTTCCCCTAGTAGATATCACCAAGAGACCCGTCTTCTACATTCTTCCAAATAACCCTACCCACTTCCTGAAACCCCTTACTTTCCTTGAATAATCCCCAGGACCAAAAATTCGTACTCCGAAATCCATACCTCGACACTTTTGGACATTAACACGCTGAACGATCCCATTTAGTTTCTAAACAGAATGGTAGAAATAGAGACTCTGCACGCAATATAAACCAAAGTGATGCTATACCTAACATTACAGGTAGCCAAACACTACAAAATGTACAACCTAAGTGACCTAGGGTTTAATGCCATGCTAGGATAAAGAATACGCTGTTATGTATTACCCTTGTTACACACTTGCATTTCTGTGCAGATACATAGATGTATAAGTTTGCTAAAACGGCTGCGTCCGTAAATATATGTGTTATTGTTATACCTTTGATAACTCTAAAATTGTTACAATAAAAAAAATAAAAATAGTGTGAGATCGCACATCATATGGAGATAAACTCCTTTTCCTGGAATTGCCATCCTCTTTCTCTAACCAAACCCTGAATGTGTTTTAATCCAGCCTACTCTTGTATTTTATAAAACAAGGGACAAAGCCCTTAATAAAACGAACATCCTTCTGACCTCATCTCATATGTGTCATTTGGGTGTTCCCAGGACCTTGGTGAGAGGTATCCAGCTGTCCGGTAGGTGTCCCCTACAGGCTTGTGGCAGCTGCGGGATGCAAGGTCATCTACGGTGAATGAATTGTACCTGATTTTTTGATGCATTCTATCACCTTAGCTCTGGGCAGTTTGCAATAAAAGGGAATAAGCAGGTTGGCTAAAAGGGGCAAGATTCATTTGGTACAGATCAGAGATCTGTTATAGCACAGATCATATGTTTGTTAAGACTTATTAATGGGTCAAGTCGCTGACCTGTTAATGGGTCAGGTCAGGTAAACAAATTTGGTTGCACTCTGCATTAAGACTTGTTAAACTTAAACTTTGCAGGAGTTTGCATGAAGCATTCGGGTGATGGCTGGATAGTTCCCACTATAACTGTACTTTGATGTTACATGCCCTTATATTATGCAAACATTGTGAGTGTTTTTTTGTGAGATAATTTTAAATTAATAAATAATTGTTGTACTGGATTACGCTATGTGGAATTTTTTTTTTCTATTGCTTGCAATGAGCAAAATACAGATGAAAAGTGTCCAGTGAACAGCGATTATCCCTTTGATTGATAAGCGTGTTAATCAGCAGGGTCTGGTAAGTGGATTACCTACAGGGCTGTGGTACAAGTGGTGTGGTGATGGAGACTTGGGATCGCTGCTAATATTTTCTTCCACGATCGTCTAGTTTATACTCACCTGCCTTTTCTTAATGGACTTTCACTGAGTGGATCACCATTTGATACTTTTCTTAAGTGGACTCTTAAGCAATTTCATTGGTATTTTTAAATATTTGCTATTTTTGCACTAGCGCTGCTAATGTTTTAGAAATTTTTGTTTACATATATTTGATGCATCTCCTTTTAGTATAGCAGCTGCTGACTATTGTTTTATCAATATTTTCTCTGTGTGCGCTGAGGGAGGGATACTGAACATAGTTTTTTATCTCTCATTCTTTGATAACTGTACATATTGCTTGTGTTATATGCTGCATGCTTAAAGCCATTTTAAGATTTGTATATATGTATGATATTTATATGTGGATGTGTGCTCTGACACGGCACTCTTATGGTTGAGTGGATTGACAGCCAATCTCAGAGATCAGTGGGTCTGAAAGAACACGCACGCACATAGGGAATAGCAAGAAAATAAGTCATTTGGTACAGTGGCTATGGGGAGTCATAGTCCTTTTCCTCGGGAGGGGTCAAATGAGGAGTTCCATATGAACATAAGGGGTTTGTGTTTTGGTGAAAGACTGCTTTTTCCTCTTTTGGACCCAATCCTTTTTTTTTTAAAGGTGTAATTTTTATTTTTTATACACAAGCAAACAAGTACACAGGTATACATTTGAGTGAACATCACTCAGATCTTAATGAAAACACTCTTCTGGTATCGAGTCAATAAACACAAAGCAACATGAGAATTACATTTCTAATCTGCTGGGTTCAACCCTTATGGAGTCTAGGTACAGACATACATTTAGCATAAGCCAGGGTTACAGCCTCATCCCATAGATCCGGGGGCAGGTGGTATGGTACGATCTGAGCTAACCCAAGAATCCCAAATCTTTGAAAAAAATTTATGGCATCCTCTGTCTTCATATGTCAACTTATACAATGGGATGGCATGATTAACAATGGTGAGCCAAAACGCTATAGTGGGTGAGGATTGAGATTTCCAATGCATGGTTATTGATTTTTTGGCATTAAACAGAACTATACGTATAAAGGTTTGTACATTTTTGGACAGTCCTTTATTATCAATATATCCTAACAGGCATCACAGGGAATTATTATTATTATACAGGATTTATATAGCACCGACAGTTTACGCAGCGCTTTACAACATTAAGGCAGACAGTACAATTACAATACAATTGAATACACGGGGAATCAGAGAGCCCTGCTCGTTAGAGCTTACAATCTAGGAGGGACGGTCAAGTTATACAAAAGGGTAATAGCTGTGGGGGATGAGCTAATGGAGAAAATAGTGCAGTTGTTAGATGGAGGCAGGATAGGCTTCTCTGAAGAGAAAGGTTTTCAGGGATCGCCTAAAAGTGGATAAATGTGGAGACAGTCTGACGGATGGGTAGCGAATTCCAGAGGATGGGCGAGGCTCAGGAGAAGTCCTGGAGGCGGATATGGGAGGAGGTGATGAGGGAGCTAGAGAGCAGGAGGTCTTGGGAGGAACGAAGAGGGCGATTAGGTTGGTATTTTTAGACTAGGCTAGAGATGTAGTTGGGGGCAGAGTTGTGGATGGCTTTGTAACTTATAGTTAGAGTTGTGAATTTAATTTGTTGGGCGACTGGCAGCCAATGGAGGCATTGGCAGAGAGGGGTAGCAGACACTGAGCGGTTTGTAAGGTGGATGAGTCTGGCAGCAGCATTTATGATGGACTGAAGGGGGGATAGTATATTTAAAAGGTAAGCCAATGAGGAGGGAGTTGCAGTAGTCAAGGTGGGAGATAACCAGGGAATGAATCAGGAGCTTTGTGGTTTCATTGGTTAGAAAGGTACGTAGTTTAGAGATGTTGCGGAGGTTGAGGCGGCAAGCTTTGGAAAGTGATTGGATGTGGGGCCGAAAGGAGAGTTCAGAGTTCAGGATAACACCTAGCACGCTGACATGTGGGGATGGGTGAATGGTTGTGCCATTGCTCTTGACAAGAAGTCAGGGGAAGAGGCATGTGGGGGAGGAAATATTATAAGCTTGGTTTTGGACAAGTTGAGTTTGGGGAAGTGGTGTGACATCCATACAGATATGTCTGATAGTAAGTTAGTAATGCGTGACGGAGTGAGTTGAGGGGTGGAGAGACAGATTTGTGTGTCATCAGTGTAGAAATGATATTGAAAGCTGTGAGAGGCTATCAGCTGACCCAGGGAAGAGGTGTAAATTGAAAATAAAAGAGGTGCAAGAACAGAACCTTGGGGGACCCCGACGGAGAAGGGAAGAGGAGTGGAGGAAGTAGAATTGTAAGCGACACTGAAGGTGCGTTGGGATAGGTAGGATGAGAGCCACTGAAGAGCACAGTCACGGAGATCGAGGGAGTAACGTTTTTTGAGGAGGAGGTGGTGGTCAACCGTGTCAAAGGCAGCTGAAAGGTCCAGAAGTAGGAGTACAGAATAGTGTCTGTTGGTTTTTGCAGTTAGTAGGTCATTTGTGAGTTTTAAAAGAGCAGTTTTATGTGGAGTGTTGAGGGCAAAATCCAAATTGAAGGGGATCAAGAAGGTTATTCTTAATGGGGTGGTCACTCAGTTGGTTGTAAACCAGGCGTTCAAGGAGTTTAGAGGAAAAGGGGAGCAAGGAGATAGGGTGTAGGTTGTTAAGATTGGTAGGCTCCAGGAACGGCTTTTTAAGTATGGGCATGACCAGTGCATGTTTTAGAGCATTGGGGAAAATGCCAGAGGTGAGGGAGAGATTGAAGATGTGGGTTAGAGTGTAGGATAAAGTCAGAGGGCGACCATAGTATTTGAGAGGGAATAGGGTCCAGGGGACAGGTGGTTAGGTGGGCATTAGAAAGGAGTTCAGCAACTTTGTCTGTAGTAGCAGATTTGGTATCTGAGTTATAGAGCTAATAAAAGCTGTGTCCTCTGACCAGAATTTTCTAGACGGTGGACATTCCCACATAAAGTTTAAGAACATACCAAAAGCCATGTCACACCGGGAACACAGTGCGGAGGGTATTCTATGCAGTCTATGAAGCAAGCGAAGTGCGGAGGGTATAACAATTTGGTTTGGATCAACTTATTACGGGATGAAATGTTAGAGACAACCTGGATAGGAAGCACTTCCTGCCAGATATCCTCCGTCAGCTCAGGTATGTCAGAACGCTATTTACTTTCAGTGGTTCAAAGCCTGTTGGTTGGGGAGTGGAGTAGAAACAAGTTTTGTATGAGAAGGGTCAGCCAATAGACGTTCAATCATAGAAGGTTGGATATCTATGTTACGAAGGCCAAACTGTGTCGCAGCAGTGTGGCGTATCTGTAGATATTGGAAATATGCTGTGGGAGGGAGACTAAAGTCTCTCCGAAATTCAACGAAGGAGCGAAACACGTTGTCTAAAAATAGATGCGAGATTATTTTCACCCCCTGTTTAAACCAGAAACCCCCATCCATTCTACGGAAAAATTCTTGCAGCCGTGGGTTGTCCCAAAGCAGAGCATTCGGTGAGTGTGCGACTTGTGAGTCGGATGGTAATAGCTTAGAAAGCTTAAATATTTGTAGGGTCATTGCTAGGACATTTGTACCCCCTCTTCCCCTGAGTGACATTCTGTGTATGAGATTCTGAAGAGATTCGTAGGAGGTAAGGATGGTTGCCTCCAAAGCAGTGGCCGCATTCTTGGCTTCGGGATAAAACCACCAATGCGCATGTGCCAATTCAAGGTCACATAACAGGTAACAGGTAGTTGCAGGGTATTTTTTGTGATCCAAACTGCTCCTCCCCTCCAGAGAAAGTTGGTAAGGATGGAATTTATCTCTATAAATTTAGTTTTAGTAATATAGATAGCAATGCCTGCCTAGCAATGTCAGAGGAAGATTGGACCATATCTTCAGCATGTTCCTTACTCTAACAATAAGAGGGTCCAGATTAATTTTAACGTATGAGGAGATAGAGTGTTGTATCAAAAACCCCAGATGTCGAAAAAAGAGTGGACGATCTGTAGTAGGCATGCGGGTGGCAATACTATAGCGGCTGCCTGGTCTATCATATATAAGAGAGATTTATCCCGGTTGACCTGGAAACCTAAAAAATGACCAAACCACCGGATAATATCCAGCAGGGCTGGGAGAGACGATTGAGGGTCTGCTAAATATATCAGCATGTCATCTGCATAAAGGGATACCTTTTTTCCAGACCCCCAATCATCAATTCCACAACCACCCCACTGGATCGTATCAGTGCTGCAAGGGGTTCTATCGCCAGTGCGAACAGCAGCAGCGACAGAGGACACCCCTGTCTGGTGCCTCTCCTTATTAGAAAGGGATCAGATATGGAAGCATTCACTCTCAATCTAGTCATGGGTTTATTATACAGTAGCTGTACCCATCTGATAAAGGCGTTGCCAAATTCAAATTTAGCCAAGACTTCTAATAGATATGGTCACTCGACCGAGTTGAAGCTCTTATGGGCGTCCAGGGCTAAAATAGCTCAAGATCCTATGGTATCATGAACCGCCTGCATGTTGGTAAAAAGCCTGTGCAGAATAATAGAAGTTGATCACCCGGGGATAAATACAGTCTGATCTGCTCCAATAAGAGTACTGATGGCTGTATTCAATCGCCAGGCAAGCACTTTGGCTAGAATTTTACATCTGAGTTAATTTGCAAAATCGGTCGATATGATTCACAAAGAAGATGATCCTTATGGGGTTTAGAGATAAGGACAATCAAAAGGGGGCGGAGCCGGCTGCCAGAGCTGATGGATGTGTGACACCTAAGCTCTGCTACAACGGGCGAAATCAAGCGGCTCACAGCGCATTACAACACCCCTAAAACACATCTATCAACTCCTTAGGACGTGGGGCACACAGCGGCAGCGATGTCCAAACGTAAGGACAGAGAAGCACCGAGAAAACTGACGGATTTCTATCCCCTCAGCACGGCCCGGGATTTCCAAGATGGCGCCGGCACGGAGAGCCGCTCATCAGCCTCCACAGCACAGCCACACAGCCATCCTGTGCCATCCTTGGGTGAGTCAAACGCCAGTGACCATCCGCTGCCATCCTCCCCATTTAATAGCCCTGCCAAGCAAAAAAGGAGGATTGGGGAAGAGGATGAGACCCGAGATAACTCAGGGCTGGAGGGGGAAGATATGGAGGAATCCTCTGCTTATACGCAGAAGCTAGATGCCTTCCCCACCTCAGGGCAGCCCATCTTAGACACCACCATGAAAGAGATGTTACAAACACTAAGAGGGGCCCTCCAGTGCGACATGGCAGCGTTTATGCATACCACCAAACGTGAAGTGGCAGCAGTCTCTTCCAGAGTAACACATGTGGAGAAGAAAATGGAAGAATTCACTTTGGCACATAACGATCTAGTGGATGCACACTTTGATGTTGAGGAAGAGATCAAAACCATGCGACTTAAAATGGCCGACATCGAAGACAGGGCCCGCAGGAACAACATCAAATTCAGAGGTGTTCCTGAGTCGGTCAAGCCGGCTGAACTTACAGCTTACCTTCAAAAGCTCATGATAACAGCCCTCCCTGCACTAGAACCTGCGGACTTAACAATTGACAGGGCCCACAGACTTCCGAAGCCATCCTTCCTGCCTGCCCAGATCCCCAGGGATGTTATCGCACGCATCCACTTCTACCATATTAAAGATCAACTGATGAGGTATGCAAGACAACACCCTGCTCTTCCTGACCCGTTTACCGGAATTGAATTGTATGCTGACCTGTCACAAGCGACTCTTACGGCACGGCACAACCTGGTACCAATCACCAAAATTCTACGTAACCACAAAGTCATCTATAAGTGGGGCTTCCCAGCCAAGCTAATCGTGGATATGCATAGCGAATTGCATGTGATCACATCACTTGACAAAGGCCTGGAGATCCTCCGCAAATGGAAATTGCTGCCTGAGAACGGTGAACTAGCAGACCCTGACCCTTTACACGGGAGGTACAGCACCCTCACCCGCCAAAGAAGAACCACCTCTCACAAGCCTCCAACCTACTCTTAAAGTACTCGGTACACCAGATGTACCCTAATCTTCGTGCCTTCACCCTGCACAGCAAGTGTAATGCTCACAGAACAACCGCCCGTTGTTCGGCTGTTTTCTTTTATTTTTACTCTAATACCCCAACTCAAGTTACGAGATGTTGTACGTAACCTGTTCTCCGTGTTTGATGCGATCTATACGTTATAAGATCTCACCAGTTCAAGTTTTTATGGTTCCCGTTACCACAAGTTTCACTGCTCAGCATGAAGCAGAGCTGCGGGGGGCTCCCTGCGCGCTGGACACACCACCTACATCACCTTCAACGCTCATCTCCACCACCAGATGGCATAGTTGCACCTTCTACCACCTACATGAATCTTAAACTGATGACATTCAATGTGAGAGGCCTGAACAGTCCCTACAAGAGAAGAGCCCTTTGGAAAACTGCCATGGAAGCGAACTGCGACATCTTGTGCGTTTAAGAGACTCACTTTTCTAGCACGAAACCACCAAAATGCACACATCCCAAATTTCAACAAGTAATCACGGCCAACAACAACACTAAGAAGAATGGAGTCCTAATAGCTATCAGGGACAGATTAACCTTTTCTCTCTTGCAGGTACATGTGGACTAGGGATGAGCCGAACACCCCCCAGTTCGGTTCGCACCAGAACCCGCGAACGGACCGAAAGTTCGCACGAACGTTAGAACCCCATTGACGTCTATGGGACTCGAACGTTCGAAATCAAAAGTGCTCATTTTAAAGGCTAATTTGCATGGTGTTGTCCGAAAAAGGGTTTGGGGACCCGGGTCCTACCCCAGGGGACATGTATCAATGCAAAAAAAACTTTTAAAAACGGCCGTTTTTTCGGGAGCAGTGATTTTAATGATGCTTAAAGTAAAAAAAAAAAAGTGAAATATTCCTTTAAATATCGTACCTGGGGGGTGTCTATAGTATGCCTGTAAAGTGACGCGTGTTTCCCATGTTTAGAACAGTCCCTGCACCAAATGTCATTTTTAAAGGAAAAAATCTCATTTAAAACTGCTTGCGGGTTTAATGTCATGTCGGGTCATGGCAATATGGATGAAAATCAGTGAGACAAACGGCATGGGTACCCCCCAGTCCATTACCAGGCCCTTTGGGTCTTGTATGGATATTAAGGGGAACCCCGCACCCAAATTAAAATAAGGAAAGGTGTGGGGCCACCAGGCCCTATATACTCTGAACAGCAGTATACAGGCGGTGCAAACAAGACAGGGACTGTAGGTTTGTTGTTAAGTAGAATCTGTTTGTAATTTTGAACATTTTTAACGTGTTTAGCTCCAGCCAAAAAATCTTTTCTAAGCTTTTTGGAAAACATAGGGAAGGGTTATCACCCCTGTGACATTTGTTTTGCTGTCTTTCCTCCTCTTCAGAAGATTTCACCTCACTTTTTTGTCCCAATGAAAAATGTTTTTTGAAAATTTGGGTTTTTTTGTGGAACAAGGATTGGAAAGCATCAGTGGAAAGGAGAAATTGTTTTCCCATATTAACTCTTACAGGAGAGAATTTCCCTTCCTAGGGGTAGATTTCATCTCACTTCCTGTTGTCTCCTTCCGTTTGCAAGTAGGAGTCGTTTGTAAGTTAGATGTTTGAAAGTAGGGTCCTGCCCTATATACTCAGCAGAAATTTGGGCCTTAGGTGTTGCTGTGGCCACAACACTGTAAGCCCTCACAGGGCCCTGCTGTGAAATATTAGATCAAGAATTGTAATTACATGCCCCTGTTGAACAGGAGCTGAAAAATTAGGCCTTAGGCACTGGTGCTGGTGCCACAACACTGCAACCCCTCACAGACACTCTAGTTGGAACGCAGGAACGAGCCCTGCTGCAAATTATTGCTTCAAAAATTGTAATTACACGCCCCTGTTAGACAGGGGCAGAAAAATTGGGCCTTAGGCACTGGTGCTGGTGCCACAACACTGCAACCCCTCACAGACACTCTAGTTGGAACGCAGGAACGAGCCCTGCTGCAAAGTATTGCATCAAAAATTGTAATTACACGCCCCTGTTAGACAGGGGCAGAAAAATTGGGCCTTAGGCACTGGTGCTGGTGCCACAACACTGCAACCCCTCACAGACACTCTAGTTGGAACGCAGGAACAAGCCCTGCTGCAAAGTATTGCATCAAAAATTGTAATTACACGCCCCTGTTAGACAGGGGCAGAAAAATTGGGCCCTAGGCACTGGTGCTGGTGCCACAACACTGCAACCCCTCACAGACACTCTAGTTGGAATGCAGGAACGAGCCCTGCTGCAAAGTATTACATCAAAAATTGTAATTACACGCCCCTGTTAAACAGGGGCTGAAAAATTGTGCCTTAGGCACTGGTGGTGGCGCCCAGAACCAAAAATGTTCTTACAAGCTATCAGCATGATGATTGAGGAGGAAGAGGATAATTACTCAGGGATAGTCACTCAGCATCAGCATAGGCAGTCTTTGAAGGGATCTGAGATTTCAAAAAAAATTATTCGGTTACATCAGCATCAGGTGCTTGGTAGCTGGTGGTGATCCAAGACTCATTCATTTTTATGAAGGTCAGCCGATCGACCGAGTCGGTGGACAGACGCACCCTGTGATCGGTTACCACGCCTCCAGCAGCCCTGAATGTGCGTTCCGAAAGAACGCTGGATGCAGGACAGGCCAGTAGCTCAATTGCATACTGTGCAAGCTCTGGCCAGTGATCCATCCTCAAGACCCAGTAACCCAGAGGATTTTCGGTGGGAAAGGTGTCCAAGTCTGATCTTGCCCCTAGGTATTCCTGCACCATGTAAAACAGACGCTGGCGATGGTTGCTGGAACCGATCATACCTTGGGGCTGCGGACCAAAAAATTGTCTGAACGCATCGGTCAGACGGCCACCTTCTCCACCGCTCCTTCTTTGACTGACCGAAGCCTCAGCAACACGTTGTCCAGAAACAGGAGTTTGTAACCTCCCAGTCTCTGGGAACGCGTTGCACAGACCTTTCTGCAAGGCCTCCCGAAGATGTTTCATCCTCTGCTCCCTCTGCGATGGCAAGATAAGGTCCGCAACCTTACCCTTGTAACGTGGATCAAGGAGGGTTGCCAGCCAGTATTGGTCCTTCTCCTTGATACCACGAATACGAGGATCCTTACGCAGGCTTTGCAGGATCAGGGAGGCCATGCAGCGTAGGTTTGCTGAGGCATTCGGTCCGGAGTCCTCTGGGTCACTAAGAACGACATGGTCCGCAGCCACCTCCTCCCAGCCACGTACAAGTCCATGTGTTTCTTGGGACTGATCCCTTAAAGACTGCTGCTGATGCTGAGTGCCAGGCTCCACCTCCATACTGACACAATCTTCCTCCTCCTCCTCTTCCTCCTCGTCCTCTTCCTGTGTGATCGGCGGGCACGCAGGAACACTGTCTGGATAAAGGGGGCCTTGAGAGCTAAGGAAGTCCTCCTCTTCCTGCCTCTGTTCTGCCTCAAGTGCCCTGTCCATTATTCCACGCAGCGTGTGCTCCAACAGGTGGACAAGGGGGACAGTGTCACTGATGCATGCACTGTCACTGCTCACCATCCTCGTGGCCTCCTCGAATGGTGACAGGACAGTGCATGCATCCCTGATCATGGCCCACTGGCGTGGGGAAAAAAAACCAAGCTCCCCTGACCCTGTCCTGGTGCCATAGTCGCACAGGTACTCATTGATGGCCCGCTGCGTGTGCAGCCGCTGCAGCATGGCCAACGTTGAGTTCCACCTGGTGGGCATGTCACAGATTAGGCGGTTCTTGGGCAGGTTAAACTCCTTTTGGAGGTCCGTCAGCCGAGCACTGGCATTATATGACCGGCGGAAATGCACACAGACTTTCCTGGCCTGCCTCAGGACATCCTGTAAGCCCGGGTACCTGCCCAAGAACCGCTGCACCACCAAGTTAAGGACGTGAGCCAAACAGGGCACATGGGTCATTTGTCCCTGTCGGAGGGCAGAGAGGAGGTTGGTGCCATTGTCGCAAACCACCATTCCTGCCTTAAGTTGGCGTGGCGTCAACCACCTCTGAACCTGCCCCTGCAGAGCTGACAGAACCTCTGCCCCAGTGTGGCTCCTGTCCCCCAAGCACACCAGCTCAAGCACCGCATGGCATCTTTTGGCCTGCGTACTTGCGTAGCCCCTTGAACGCCTACGGAGCACCGCTGGTTCCGAGGAAGAGGCCATGGAGGAAGAAGAAGAGGAGGGGGTGGAGGAGAGAGGTGTGTCACAATCAGCATTTTGGAGGCGTGGTGGCGGAACAACCTCCAACACTACTGCACCTTGTCCTGCATCCTTCCCAGCTGCCAGCAGAGTCACCCAATGCGCCGTGAAACTTAGGTAACGTCCCTGTCCATGCCTGCTGGACCATGAGTCAGCGGTAATATGCACCTTACCGCTGACCGCCCTGTCCAGCGAGGCATGGACATTGCCTTCCACATGCCGGTAGAGAGCTGGAATCGCCTTCCGTGAGAAAAAGTGGCGTTTGGGTACCTGCCACTGAGGAACCGCACATTCCACAAACTCACGGAAGGGGGCAGAGTCTACCAACTGAAAAGGCAGCAGTTGAAGTGCTAGCAATTTTGCCAAGCTAGCATTCAACCGCTGGGCATGTGGATGGCTGGGAGCAAACTTCTTTCGGCGGTGCAGCAGCTGGGGCAGGGAAATTTGCCTGGTACAATCTGACGTCGGTGTACCAAAAGCAGATTGCCCACAAGTACTTGGCTGTGACACACCTAATTCTACACCTTCATTCCTCTCACTGCAGGTCTCAGAGAGGACTGAAGGTCTAGTGGGGTTGGAAATCTCAGCTGATGAGGAGCAAGGAGAGATCCTCTTTGTTCTTTGGTGTGGGTCTTTTAGATACGCTTGCCAACGAACTGCATGGCAGGTCAACATATGTCTGGTCAAGCATGTGGTACCCAAGCGGGAGATATTTTGGCCACGCGAGATACGCTTGAGACATATGTTGCAAATAGCAGCGGTGCGATCTGATGCACTCGTCTCAAAAAAGGCCCACACCAAAGAACTTTTTGAATAACGCGCAGAGACTGCAGCGCCCTGCACATGTGGAGCTTTGGGGTGTGATGCAGTCAATGTGCTGCCCTTAGGCTGGCCCCTGGAGGGCATCCTGCCTCGTTGGTGATGTGCTGCCGCCTCCTCCTCCTCCTCCTCCTCCTCCTCCTCCTCTCTCCTATCAGGCACCCACGTTGAGTCAGTGACCTCATCATCCCCTCCCTCCTCATCACTGGAGCAAACCTGGCAGTATGCTGCAGCAGGGGGAGCATGACTGCCAGATTGCTGTCCTTCTTGGGCACCCCCTCTGTCCGCGCTCATGTTACTGCCTTCATCGAGCTCAGTATCGTCATCAGAGCCTTCCAAACGCTGGGCATCCTCCTGGAGCATGTACCCAACACTGTGGTCAAACAGTTCGAGGGAATCCTCATGAGGACATGGTGGAGCTAGGGAAGGAGTCACTGATGACATTGAGCTGAGGGAAGAGGCCGCTGCTTTGCCAGACAAAGCACCCTGGGCATGGGTGAGAGAGGATGAGGAGGATGAGGACGGCTTGGTCATCCACTCGACCAAGTCTTCCGCATGTTGCGGCTCAACATGGCCAGCTGCCGAAAAAAAGGCCAAGCGTGTCCCATGGCCACGTGCTGATGAGGATGCACCGTCTCCACGACCAGCACTAGACACAGAGCCTGCTTGCCCTCTCTTATTGGCTTGTGACTGTCTGCCTCTCCTTCTTGGCCTTCCAGACATACTAATGGCCTGTAGCTGCACTAAGCTGGGATAGAACACCTGTAATTTTCTTCAAGTAGCTTTATATACTGTAACCAGACAAGCCTGCCTGTCAGTAGGAAGATAACAGGAACGGATCTAGCTGAACACTGTGAGCAGGACGCACTGTACTAAATGTAAATAGTCTAGCTGCCTGACCGTGGTACTAATAGGATCAAATAGAACACCTGTAATTTTCTTCAGGTAGCTTTATATACTGTAACCAGACAAGCCTGCCTGTCAGTAGGAAGATAACAGGAACGGATCTAGCTGAACACTGTGAGCAGGACGCACTGTACTAAATGTAAATAGTCTAGCTGCCTGACCGTGGTACTAATAGGATCAAATAGAACACCTGTAATTTTCTTCAGGTAGCTTTATATACTGTAACCAGACAAGCCTGCCGGTCAGTAGGAATTTAACAGGAACGGATCTAGCTGAACACTGTGAGCAGGACGCACTGCACTAAATGTAAATAGCAGGAACGGATCTAGCTGAACACTGTGAGCAGGACGCACTGCACTAAATGTAAATAGTCTAGAAGATAACAGGAACGGATCTAGCTGAACAATGTGAGCAGGACGCACTGCACTAAATGTAAATAGTCTAGAAGATAACAGGAACGGATCTAGCTGAACACTGTGAGCAGGACGCACTGCACTAAATGTAAATAGCAGGAACGGATCTAGCTGAACACTGTGAGCAGGACGCACTGCACTAAATGTAAATAGTCTAGAAGATAACAGGAACGGATCTAGCTGAACACTGTGAGCAGGACGCACTGCACTAAATGTAAATAGCAGGAACGGCTCTAGCTGAACACTGTGCGCAGGACGCACTGCACTAAATGTAAATAGCAGGAACGGATCTAGCTGAACACTGTGAGCAGGACGCACTGCACTAAATGTAAATAGCAGGAACGGATCTAGCTGAACACTGTGAGCAGGACGCACTGCACTAAATGTAAATAGCAGGAACGGATCTAGCTGAACACTGTGAGCAGGACGCACTGCACTAAATGTAAATAGCAGGAACGGATCTAGCTGAACACTGTGAGCAGGACGCACTGCACTAAATGTAAATTGCAGGAACGGATCTAGCTGAACACTGTGAGCAGGACGCACTGCACTAAATGTAAATAGTCTAGAAGATAACAGGAACGGATCTAGCTGAACACTGTGAGCAGGACGCACTGCACTAAATGTAAATAGCAGGAACGGATCTAGCTGAACACTGTGAGCAGGACGCACTGCACTAAATGTAAATAGCAGGAACGGATCTAGCTGAACACTGTGAGCAGGACGCACTGCACTAAATGTAAATAGCAGGAACGGATCTAGCTGAACATTGTGAGCAGGACGCACTGCACTAAATGTAAATTGCAGGAACGGATCTAGCTGAACACTGTGAGCAGGACGCACTGCACTAAATGTAAATAGTCTAGAAGATAACAGGAACGGATCTAGCTGAACACTGTGAGCAGGACGCACTGCACTAAATGTAAATAGCAGGAACGGATCTAGCTGAACACTGTGAGCAGGACGCACTGCATTAAATGTAAATAGTCTAGATAGAAGATAACAGGAACGGATCTAGCTAAACTGAATACAGTGTATATATATATATGCAACACCTGGGATGCATATATATACACAATACACTGTAAGTGCAGCTAACTGACTGACTGTTCTGCCTAATCTATCTAACTCAAATCAAATGACACTGTCTCTCTCTCTCTCTATCTCTCAGCACACCGGAACACACACTACACAGGGCCGCCGTGCAGGCGGCCTTATATAGTGTGGGGTGTGTACTAAATCCCCTGAGCCATAATTGGCCAAAGCCACCCTGGCTTTGGCCAATTACAGCTCTCTCTACTGACGGCGCTGTGATTGGCCAAGCATGCGGGTCATAGTGCATGCTTGGCCAATCATCAGCCAGCAATGCACTGCGATGCCGCAGTGAATTATGGGCCGTGACGCGCCACACGAATTTAGCGCGAACGGCCCATAACGTTCGCAATTCGGCGAACGATCGAACAGCCGATGTTCGAGTCGAACATGGGTTCGACTCGAACACGAAGCTCATCCCTAATGTGGACCCTCGAGGCCGCTTTATCATCCTGGTGGCTGAAATGGACCATGTCACCTATACCCTGGTAAACCTGTATGCACCGAATGTGAGAGCTCTAAAATTTATCCGTAAAGTACTCACAATGGCAAAAAAAATGCAGAAAGGTAGATTAATTGTCTGTGGCGATTTTAATATGGTTATGAATGCGGAGTGGGACACTTCTTCTGTGGCTCTTAGGCAGAGGCCTTCTTTAGGACCCCTCTGTCATGAGGAAGGGCTTTTTGACCCCTGGCGCTGCCTTAGATCCACCGAAAGAGATTATACGCACTTCTCAGCAGTCCATAACAGCTACTCTAGAATTGATTTTTTCCTTACAGATATGCACACGCTACAGAAGGTCCAAACCGCTGACATCCACAACATCACCTGGTCTGATCACGCTCCAGTGACAATTGAGGTTGTGGATGGCAGCAAGACCACTCAAAAACCACTGTGGCGCAATAACACATTTCTCCTATCGCAGCCCAAAATTAGGGATGAAATAGCAGAAAAAGTGAATGAGTATTTCAAATTTAACGATACTGGGGAATGCTCCCCAATGACAGTATGGTGTGCTCATAAGGCCTTTGCTCGAGGTGTCCTCATACAGATTGCTTCTAGAGAGAGGAAAAAAAAAAATGAACCGAATGTCACAACTCCATGACACTATAGCAGATCTAGAACTAAAACACAAAAATCCCAGTACCAGAACCAACAAGGTTCTTTCCCGGCTAACAACCTGCCGGGAGGAACTGAGGCAGGAACTTAGAGCAGATTACGAAACGTACTTTAAAAAACTAAAACTTACTTACTACTCCCAAAATAACCGCTCGGGAAAATTATTAGCAGCCCAACTAAGGAAAAAACAAGCACGCTCGAACATCGCTCAAATTAGGCATCACATCAACGACACGATATTCCAAAACCCCAAGGACATAGCTAACGTATTTAAAGAATACTACGAATCCCTGTACAATCTTAACAATGACCCTGCAACGCACCAGCCCACAAACGCGGAGATAGACGGGTTTCTTAACCGCCTGCCGACTGCCGGCCATCAATTGACGGCCAGGCGGCTCGGCTCTCGTTGCGGGAGGGCGTCATATGACGTCCTCCCATTTAAACAGGGAATGCGCGCGATCGTGCGCGCGCATCCCTGTTCCTTCGGTGGCGGCGTGTCAGGGAGACACCGCTCGCCACCGAGGGGGGTGAACAGCCATTGGACATGGCTGTTTACCACATGATCGGCCGTGATGAAGTCACGGCCGATCACAGATAGGTCCACCCCATTGTGCACGCATGCGCGCGATCGCGAGCGCGCTGCGCGTGCACGTCGGTGACGGAGTGTTCCCGGGAACACTACTCGTCACCGACGTCGGTAAACAGCCATTGGCTGGCTGTTTACCCACGTGATCAGCTGTGATCCATTCACAGCCGATCATAAATGTAAACACAGAGCGGTAACTAGCTGTTACCAGCTCTTCTCTCCTCACACACCGTTTCCAGTGTGAGGAGAGAAGAGCCAGAAGCAGTGAGTTACCGATGTGTGTTCTGTAGTGTCTGCACCAACACCACACCTGTCCCATTGCCCCCCCCAATTGTCATCTGTCACCCAACAGTCACCAGTGTCACCCAATAAAGTGCACCTGTCACATAAGGGACTGCCATCAGTGACCGTCAGCGGTGCACCTGTCACCCGTCACAAATCAGTGACCATCAGCGGTGCACCTGTCACCCGTCAGCCATCACCCGTCACCCATCAGTGACCGCCAGCCGTCACCCGTCACCCATCAGTGACCGCCAGCCGTCACCCGTCACCCATCAGTGACCGCCAGCCGTCACCCATCACCCATCAGTGACCGCCAGCCATCACCCATCAGTGACCACCAGCCATCACCCGTCACCCATCAGTGACCGCCAGCGGTGCTCCTGTCACCCGTCACAAATCAGTGACCATCAGCGGTGCACCTGTCACCCGTCAGCCATCACCCGTCACCCATCAGTGACCGCCAGCCGTCACCCATCAGTGACCGCCAGCCATCACCCGTCACCCATCAGTGACCGCCAGCCGTCACCCGTCACCCATCAGTGACCGCCAGCCGTCACCCATCAGTGACCACCAGCCATCACCCGTCACCCATCAGTGACCGACAGCGGTGCTCCTGTCACCCGTCACAAATCAGTGACCATCAGCGGTGCACCTGTCACCCGTCAGCCATCACCCGTCACCCATCAGTGACCGCCAGCCGTCACCCATCAGTGACCGCCAGCCGTCACCCGTCACCCATCAGTGACCACCAGCCGTCACCCATCAGTGACCGCCAGCCATCACCCGTCACCCATCAGTGACCGCCAGCGGTGCTCCTGTCACCCGTCACAAATCAGTGACCATCAGCGGTGCACCTGTCACCCGTCAGCCATCACCCGTCACCCATCAGTGACCGCCAGCCATCACCCGTCACCCATCAGTGACCGCCAGCCATCACCCGTTACCCATCACCTGTCACCCATCAGTGACCGTCAGCCATCACCGATCACCTGTCACCTTTTAGTGACCGTCACCCATCACCAGAAAGTGTCCGTGGCCTGTCACCCATCAGTGACCATCGCCTGTCACACCGTCATCACCGATCAGTGAACGTCAGCTGCCACCTATCGCACAGCCCATCAGTGACCATCACCTGCCACCTGTCACACCGCGTCATGTCCAAAAGAGTATTCAGCAGTGAGGAGGCGTTCCAGATCCTCTCCATGACCGATGAGAGCAACGGGGAGTTCTCATCAGATTCCAATTTGGATTCTGATTCAAGTTCAGCATTTGAACCAAATAGTGAATCGACAAATGATTCAGAGGAAGAATGGGTCCCTCCCAAAAGGGCACGGCACTCTGGAAACCAGGATTATATTCCCAGGCCCAGTACCAGCGCTGCCACCACCAATAGGCCCCAGGAACGAATTCCCAGGCCCAGTACCAGCGTTGCCGCCAGCGTTAGGCCCCAGGAACAAATGCCCAGTACCAGCGCTGCCACCACCAATAGGCCCCAGGAACAAATTCCCAGGCCCAGTACCAGCGCTGCCACCAGCGTTAGGCCCCGGGAACAATTGCCCAGTACCAGCGCTGCCGCCGGCGATAGGCCCCAGGAACAAATGCCCAGACCCAGTACCAGTCCTGCCACATCACGCCTGAGTACCAGCACAGGAAATTCCAATCCAACTACTGGAGTGTCACACCCCCCAAGAGCCAGGCCTCTACATACATGCCAGATGGTCTTGCCAACCCAATATGGCTGCCTTCCAACTCGGCATCGCCAATTATTCCCCCGTTCACAGCACTGCCAGGTGTGCAGACCAACACCCAAAATTTCTCAGAGATTGATTTCTTTCATATGTTTTTGCCCGACACTATGCTGCAATTTATTGTGGACCAGACAAATTTGTATGCCCAGCAATATATTGCCAACAACCCCCAATCATCCTATGCCCGTCCTTTTGAGTGGAGAGATCTGAATTTGGAGGAGTTCAAAATGTTTATGGGCCTCACCCTGAACATGGGGATTACAAAAAAAAATGAAGGACATGCCTATTGGTCCACCCACCCCATCCACAATATGCCCATTTATTCTGCCCTAATGTCCAGGTCCCGATACAAGATGATAATGCGCTTTCTTCACTTCAGCGACAACACCCAGTGCCCTCCCCACAATCATCCAAATTACGACAAGTTATACAAGATTCGCCCACTGATAAATTTCTTTTCTCAACAATTTGCAGAACTCTATGTCGCCGATCAGAAAATTTGCGTCGATGAGTCCCTGGTACCCTTTTCAGGCCGGCTAGGAATAAAGCAGTATATTCCTAGCAAAAGGGCCAGATACGGAGTAAAGTTATACAAGCTATGTGAGAGAGCCACGGGATATTTGTATGCATTCCGCATATATGAAGGAAAAGATTCCCAGCTCCAGCCCCCTGAGTGCCCGGCCTACATGGGCACAACTGGAAAGATTGTATGGGACCTGGCATACCCACTTCTAAACAAAGGATATCACATTTACGTTGACAACTTTTACACCAGCCTGCCCCTTTTCAAACACTTATACATCGCAAAAACCCTGGCCTGTGGAACCTCCAGAAAAAATAGAAAGGGCTTCCCACAATCTTTAGTGAACAAAAAGCTGCGAAGGGGGGAAAGAGCATCATTGAGATGCAACGAAGTGCTGGCCTTGAGGTGGAAGGATAAGAGGGACGTGCACATGATGTCCACCATCCATGAAGACACTGAAATTGTGGTACAAAGAAGACAAGGTCCCATTGAAAAGCCAACATGTGTCCAAGATTATAATCTCTACATGGGGGGGGTAGATTTTAACGATCAAATGATTCAGCCCTATTTGTCAATCAGGAGGTCCCAGTTCTGGTATAAGAAGGTAGCAATTTATCTCATCCATTTGGCCATTTACAATTCCTACGTAGTCTACACCAAATCCATTGAAAGTCCCGCCCCCTTCCTAAAATTCATAGAAGAAGTTATCACGTCCCTCATCTATCACCAAAGACCCCCAAGAAGACCTTCACTCTGAGGCTGTTTGCCGACTCCATGAGCTCCACTTCCTCTTCAGCATTCCACCATCTGAAGCAGGCCGAAGACGGCAAAAAAAATGTCGCGTGTGCACCAAAAGAGGATTTAGAAGAGATACCAGCTACCATTGTCCCCAGTGTCCCTCCCAACCTGGCCTTTGCATTGGTGAATGCTTCCAAATTTATCACACATCCATAAAATATTAGCCCATATTTTTAACCATTTCCCCATTTTCATCATCTGTGCTGACCATTTTCCATTCTTTCCCAAATAACCATGCCACTGCCTTCCATGTGAACTGACCCTGGCCTGTTTTTTGACTATGCCTCTGCCTACCGTTTGGACTGCTTTCATGTGAACTGACCCTGGCCTGTTTTGTGACTATGCCTCTGCCTACCGTTTGGACTGCCTCCACGTGAACTGACCCTGGCCTGTTTTATCAACTACTCTACTGCCTACCGCTTGGACTGCTTACATGTGAACCGACCCTGGCCTGTTTTATGGACTATGCTTTTGCCTACCGCTTGGACTGATCTGTTGCCCTGCTACTGTAGTACACAGGGGTCTCACATATGTGAGGGGCTCCAGAATTGTTTTTCAGGTTGGAGAAAACAATTATTTTTGTTTTCTCCGGGTTTCGGAATTAGGGTCTGGAGTCCGGAGGCTTCATAGAGATTTGGGTGGGTCGAAGCCTCTACCCCTGTGCCCCTGTGCACAGGTCTTACCTGATTGTGGCCCTCAGCCTGCTGCTGACTTACTGCCACCATGCCCATGCCTGTCGCGGTACAATAATGAGTGTCTGCAGTTAACAGTGTACCAGGACCAATATTATGGCTGTGCTGGCTGTCTCTGCCTGGACAATTTCTATGGACTGTGCTGTGCCGACTATAGACAATATTCCTGCCTGCTGCCTGGATAGTTAATATTGCTGTCGCTAAGCACCTCCCTGCCTGCTGCCTGGACCAGTGCTCTCCTCTGTGGATACTACTAAAAGCACAGGTAATGCTTTTTTTTTACCCTTTCTGCAATAGAATTTATTTTGGATTGTAATTCTTGGTATGTGCATGCTATGTGTTAGAAATATGAAGGGTTTTCAAAAATGATAGGTTGCCAGGAAATTATATATGTCATTTATGCTCCTAGAACGCCTGATGGTGCTACTTTGATGTTGGGCCTCTGTATGTGGCCAGGCTGTGTAAAAGTCTCACACATGTGGTATCGCCATACTCAGGAGGAGTAGCAGAATGTATTTTGGGGTGTCATCTTTGCTACGTACATGCTATGTGTTGGAAATATCTGATAAATAGACAACTTTGTGTAAAAAAAAAATGCGTTTTCATTTTTTTCCACATTTTCCAAAAACTTTTGGAAAAAAATGAACCGTTCAAAAGACTCATTATGCCTCATAGATTATACGTTGGGGTGTTTGCTTTCCAAAATGGGGTCATTTTGGGTGCAATTCCATTGTCCTGATGCTTCAGGGCCTTCAAAAATGCAATAGGTGGTTGAGAAATGAGATGTGTCATTTATGCTCGTAGATCGCCTGATGGTGCTACTTTGATGTTGGGCCTTTGTATGTGGCCACACTGTGTAAAAGTCTCACACATGTGGTATCGCTATACTCAGGAGGAGTAGCAGAATGTATTTTGGGGTGTCATCTTTGCTACGTACATGCTATGTGTTGGAAATATCTGATAAATGGACAACTTTGTGTAAAAAAAAAATGCGTTTTCATTTTTTTCCACATTTTCCAAAAACTTCTGGAAAAAAATGAACTGTTCAAAAGACTCATTATGCCTCATAGATTATACGTTGGGGTGTTTGCTTTCCAAAATGGGGTCATTTTGGGGGCAATTCCATTGTCCTGGTGCTCCAGGGCCTTCAAAAGTGTAATAGGTGGTTGAGAACTGAGATGTGACATTTATGCTCGTAGAACGCATGGAGATGCTACTTCAATGTTGGGCCTTTGTATGTGGCCAGGCTGTGTAAAAGTCTCACACATGTGGTATCGCCATACTCAGGAGGAGTAGCAGAATGTATTTTGGGGTGTCATCTTTGCTACGTACATGCTATGTGTTGGAAATATCTGATAAATGGACAACTTTGTGTAAAAAAAAATGTGTTTTCATTTTTTTCCACATTTTCCAAAAACTTCTGGAAAAAAATGAACCGTTCAAAAGACTCATTATGCCTCATAGATTATACGTTGGGGTGTTTGCTTTCCAACATGGGGTCAGTTTGGGGGCAATTCTATTGTCCTGGTGCTCCAGGGCCTTCAAAAGTGTAAATGGTGGTTGAGAAATGAGATGTGTCATTTAGGCTCGTAGAACGCATGAAGATGCTACTTCAATGTTCGGCCTTTGTATGTGGCCAGGCTGTGTAAAAGTCTCACACATGTGGTATCGCCATACTCAGGAAGAGTAGCAGAATGTATTTTGGGGTGTAATTTGTTGTATGCATATGCTCTGAGAGAGAAATAACCTGTTAATATGACAATTTTGTAAAAAAAAAAAAATAAAAAAAAAAATCTTCATTTTGCAAAGAATTGTGGGAAAAAATTACAACTTAAAAAAATTCACCATGCTACTTACTTAATACCTTGGAATGTCTACTTTCTAAAAAGGGGTCATTTAGGGGGTATTTGTACTTTTCTGACTTGTTAGTGTACCAAGAAATGAGATAGACCATCACTACATCTACATCAGATGTGATCAATTTTCAGTGATTGGCACCATAGTTTGTAGACTCTATAACTTTCACAAAGATCAAATAATTTACACTAATTTGGGTTATTTTTACCAAAGCTATGTAGCAGTATAAATTTTGGCCAAAATTTATGAAGAAAAATTACTAATTTGCAAAATTGTATGACAGAAACAAAGAAAAAGGCATTTTTTTCACAAAATTTACGGTCTTTTTTATTTATAGCACAAAAAATAAAAAACCCACTAGTGATTAAATACCACCAAAAGAAAGCTCTATTTGTGTGAAAAAAAGGACGCAAATTTCATATGGGTACAGTGTTGCACGACTGAGTAATTGTCATTCAAAGTGTGAGAGCGCTGAAAGCTGAAAATTGGTCTGGGCAGGAAGGGGGTGTAAGTGCACTGTATTGAGGTGGTTAACGGAATTCGCCTACCTTCGGTGGACAAAGCGTCCCTCCAAAAACTAAACTCCCCCATTACACAACAAGAAGTAGAAACAAGAAATTGAGAATGTATCATCGCATAGTGGTCATGCGGATACAGGGTACGTATATGTGCCGCGTCTAATATAAATTGTTTAGAGGACATAAAAGTGTGGGCAGGCACCAAGACTTTGTAGGCACAATAAGGATACTAAGATCATAAAAGGTCTGATTTTTATTTCAAAAATAATATATTAAAAGCGGGGAAAGACAAAAATAGGATAAAAACTGAGTATAGTATACATCATTTACAGAATATGCACTCCATACACAATATATCAAGAGACAACGGAACTACAGGATCAGTAAGGGACACACAGACAACTTATTGATCTATATAGTTACAGTACATATCGTTGAATCAAACGCCATGTGATGGTGGTGGTCAACAATTCTGTATAAACTTATAAGCTCGACATGTTGCGCGCCTTAGCGCTTCCTCAGGAGCATGCAATACGATAACCTAGTCAGTGTAAGGCTATTGTATAAGAACGGGAGGGGATGGAGAAAACCAGACCCTCAGCTGTTTCCCTATTAGACGGAGGTAGTTCCCAGCAATTGGGTGAAACAGGGGAGAAAAAGTTGTCGGTCACAGACTGGCTTATAAGGTTCATCTAAATGTATGAACAAAATAGTTCCCTGCGGTTTGTGTTCCCAGTCTTGCTGAGTCTAATAGTAGAGCTTGTAAATGTAGTAGTTGGTGGTGGAGCGTTAGAACGCCATCCCACCACAGGTAGTGGTTAGTGCAAAATGTATCGCTACATTTTGCACTAACCACTACCTGTGGTGGGATGGCGTTCTAACGCTCCACCACCAACTACTACATTTACAAGCTCTATTATTAGACTCAGCAAGACTGGGAACACAAACCGCAGGGAACTATTTTGTTCATACATTTAGATGAACCTTATAAGCCAGTCTGTGACCGACAACTTTTTCTCCCCTGTTTCACCCAATTGCTGGGAACTACCTCCGTCTAATAGGGAAACAGCTGAGGGTCTGGTTTTTTCCATCCCCTCCCGTTCTTATACAATAGCCTTACACTGACTAGGTTATCGTATTGCATGCTCCTGAGGAAGCGCTAAGGCGCGCAACATGTCGAGCTTATAAGTTTATACAGAATTGTTGACCACCACCATCACATGGCGTTTGATTCAACGATATGTACTGTAACTATATAGATAAATAAGTTGTCTGTGTGTCCCTTACTGATCCTGTAGTTCCGTTGTCTCTTGATATATTGTGTATGGAGTGCATATTCTGTAAATGATGTATACTATACTCAGTTTTTATCCTATTTTTGTCTTTCCCCGCTTTTAATATATTATTTTTGAAATAAAAATCAGACCTTTTATGATCTTAGTATCCTTATTGTGCCTACAAAGTCTTGGTGCCTGCCCACAGTTTTATGTCCTCTAAAGAAGTAGAAACAGTCATCGCAGCACTACCCATGCATAAATCGCCAGGTGCGGTTGTTTTTTCCGCCGAGTACTACAAAGCACTCACCCAGACTCTCACCCCTGCACTAGTTAAGGTTTTCAACATAGCGGCTACATCAGGCAGCTTCCCCAGAGAGATGCTACAAGCTGTTATAGTCACAATACCAAAAAATGGCAAGGACACATCACACCCCCAAAACTTTAGACCCATATCCCTCTTAAATTCGGACCTCAAAATCTAGGCTAAAATCCTAGCGAATAGATTAAAAGACATCACCCCTTCCCTTATAGGATTGGATCAGGTCGGCTTTGTCAAAAGCAGGCAGGCGCCGGACGGAACTAGAAGTATGTTGAACCTCCTGAGAATGGCTGAAACCAAAAAGATACCTAGCATATTCCTGGCCTTAGATGCGGAAAAGGCCTTCGACAGGGTCCACTGGGGTTACCTGTCCAGGACCTTGCACAAATTTGGCATCTCGGGCCTGATCCACTCAGCTATCATGTCTTTATACACGAACCCCACAGCACAAGTCTATACTTCCACGTTGCTCTCAGACCACTTCAGATTATCTAATGGTACCCGGCAGGGATGCCCACTCTCGCCAATAATCTTCTCCCTAATTATAGAGCCACTAGCAGAATATGTTAGAGGTGCTGCTGAGATAGAGGGCATCGACACTGGTCACGAATCCCACAAAATAGGACTCTTTGCTGATGACATTATGTTAACATTAACTAATCCGATTAAATCCTTACCTGCTATTAACTCCCTCTTACATAAGTTTGGAAATGTTTCCTACTACAAGGTCAACACTAATAAATGCTTTGCATTAACCATCAACATACCTGAAAAAACTAAGCCCAGACTAAAGGAAATTTTCCCATGCACCTGGGACCCACCTTCTATTACATATCTGGGTGTGCAGCTGTCCTCCTCCTCCACCAACATCTACTCTTGCAATTTCCCTCCACTCTTGCTTAAAGTGGAAGCGGTACTAAACAAAATAAGTAAACTTCCACTTACGTGGCTAGGGAGGATAGCTGCATATCAAATGCAAGTAATGCCTAAGCTGCTCTATGTCTTCAGGACTGTACCAATCCCTATCCCCCAGCAATTCTTTAGACACATAGATAAACTACTTAAAAAATGTATATGGGGTGGAAAAAAACCGAGGATCGCATTAGCACAGCTTTATAAACCTAAACACCTAGGCGGAGCTGGCCTCCCTAATGCTCAACTATACTATAAAGCTGCACTAATGGACCAGATGCGCTACTAGTTCTCATGTCAAACGGACAATAGATGGTCAGATATTGAACGAACAGTGACCCCTGGTCACGACCTACCAGCACTAGCTATAGCCACTAGCATTCATCACAAACCCAACATTCCCTCATACCCAGCCATACAAGCTACTGTTCATGCATGGTCCTCTCTAGTTAATACTAAGTTCACAGATATTCCAACCTGCACATTAAGAATACCACTAGCAGCATATGAGTACCTCATACCGAACTTCTCAGCCTACAGCTGGAAAAAACAGGGAGTACACTTCTATACTAATGTTCTAGACACATGGGAGGAACTTGATAAATACAAACTGCTCCAACTAAACCACTACTCACACTCCAATCCGACCCGTCCGATCATAATCCCACAGATCCTATGGGAATTCCTGCTCAATAAATCCCCACCTCCTCGCAAAGGCATCTCCTTGTTCTACACATTCGCCTCCCCTACCTATCTACATGCTAAACTACCTAATATGCATAAGTGGGAGCGGGACCTTCAAAGGGAATATCCTCTGCACCAATGGCACACAGCTATAAAATACAACAGCAAATCTTCCTCTTGTATAGACCACTGGGACAACGCGCAAAAATTACTACATAGGTGGTACCTTACACCCTCTCGACTGAACAAGATGAAACCCTCCGTTTCAGCACTATGCTGGAGAGAGTGCCTATCTATGGGCAATCTTCTCCACATATTTTGGAGCTGTAAACACATCCAACCGTTCTGGGAGAAAGTTCAATCTCTCATCTACAATGTCACCAATACCCATCTCAAACTTGAACCAGCGTTAACGCTGCTGAGCCTGGGTATTGAAGCCTTTCCCCCTCTAATGAGGAAAGTAGTAATCCATATACTATTTGCGGCACGTATCTCAATAACAAAAGAATGGCTTTCGCTAGCAACCCCTAAAATAGAAGAAGTTATCTCTAGAGTAAACGCCCAATATACCATGGAAAGAGCTCTTGCCTACACTAAAGGGGGATCCCCGAGTTTCCATAAACAGTGGGAAATTTGGAGATCCTCAAAACACGCCTCCTCACATTCATGAAATCCTCTTACTGATACGCTAAAGCACACAAATGCCTCTGGTGCGATGGTATACTAATAGCATCTTTCAACCTGTATAGGTTGAATACTTACCAAAGAGCAGCTAATGGTGGTGGGATGAGTTTGTGGGGATAACTATGCACTCTGCATTTATGTCAACTATATATCTATGTTTATGTTTTATAACCCTGAAGTGACAGCATTTGCTGTTCACAGTCTACCTTCCCGTGGATCCTTCATAGGATCCACGGCAGGCTACTATACAGGTACCCAGCAATAAGCCTGGTCACAGTGTGAACCCAAAGGGGGTGACGGGCTGTACCTCCTATGGAGGTCAAGCATACAAACCAATCAGTAGCTTGAACACATGATGTATTTTCCTGATTATATATGTAGCAAGTGCTGTTTATGCATAGTCACCTTGTATAATCTTATAAATGCATATAGTGAATGCTCTGTAATGTACAAAGTGAAATTCAATAAAAATCTATTGTTTAAAAAAAAAAAGAGATAAGGACAATCAGCCCCTCGGACATGGAAGACGGCAGCTGTCCCGTCTTTAGGGCGAAGCTATATACCCGAAGCAGGTGTGAGATCAGTAATTCTCTAAAATGCATGTACCGCTCTATGGAGAATCCATTTAATTCCGGCGTTTTATTTCTTGCAAATGACTGGATAGCCTCCCCTATTTCCTCAGTCATTAAGGGAGCATCAAGCAATGAAGCCTGAGGGTCCTGCAACTTTGGAAGTGAGATGTCAGATAGATAGTCATCGAGCTTCACAATAGTGTAATGAGCCCTAGAGGAATATAATGTGGAGTAGAATGTAACAAATGCCTCCATTACCTTTTTGTTTTGTTCAGCTATGGTTCCCCCTGTGTTCTGGATTCTTGGAATGTTGCAAGGCTGATAGTCAGGTCTAGAGAGATATGCTAACAAGCGACTATTCATGTCGCGGAACTCAAAAAGCAGCTGATTCTGATATAGCAACGTTTTCTGGGTGCGCTCCAGGAGCACCGGATCCAACTCTCTAGTGCTGTGTCACCAAACAGCATGTGTCTCAGGAGTGGGAGACGTAGAGTATGCAGTCTCAGCCTCCCTAAGTCCCCTTTCTGCATCCACCAGTCTGGACTGAGATGCCTTATGGGCCTTCCAGATGGCTGCAGCATAGGAGCCATGTGTGGTGGCTTTAAAGGCATCCCATACCACAGGGATAGAGGCACTCTGTTTGTGGTAGTTCCTGTTCTAGTACAAGGCATGCCAGTGTGTCTGTGCACCCTAGTGGCCTGCGCCATGGGTGTTGAGATCTCAGCCACGGTAACTCTGGGACATGCTACATATTTACATACCTTACACCAGGTATTCTTTTACTTAAGAATCTGAACACTCAGCACATGTCTGCTCAGAGGCTCACTGGATATGAGGTTATTCTCCTATGCACTGCAGCTCTGACCATCAGTTGTGCTTCACCCACCTCAGGACCGACTTCTATTCTGAATGCCATGTTAGATTTGAAGGGAGAGGAAGATGAGGTGGTGGAACAACATGACTGTATAAAGGTTTAGTGTCAGTCTAGGGATAGTGTGAGTGTAGTGAGGAGGACCATCATTCAGCTTTGCATAGTGTGCAGCTAGAGTAGGGACAGCTCAGATAGTTTCAGTGTAGTGTAGTGAGACCATGTCAGTAATCTTGACATTAGTGTATAGCTAGAGTAGGGACAGTTCAGATAGTGTCAGTGTAGTGACGGTTGAACGCCGTCTATTTAATTGGGTTACTGCCAGTTTAACGCCATTTACTTCTGTGTGTGTTACTGCCAGTTTAACGCCGTTTACTTCTGTGTGCATTACTGCCAGTTTTACGCCTTATAGTTTTGTGTGCGTTACTGCCAGTTTAACACCATATAGCTCTGTGTGTGTTACTGCCAGTTTAACACCATATAGTTTTGTGCGTTACTGCAAGTTTAACACCATTTACTTCTGTGTGCGTTACTGCCAGTTTAGCTCCATATAGTTTTGTGTGCGTTACTGCCAGTTTAACGCCATATAGTTCTGTGTGTGTTACTGCCAGTTTAACGCCATTTACTTCTGTGTACTTTACTGCCAGTTTAACGCCATATAGTTCTGTATGCGTTACAGCCAGTTTAATGCCATATAGTTTTGTGTGCATTACTGCCAGTTTAACGCCATTTACTTCTGTGTGCATTACTGCCAGTTTAACGCCATATAGTTTTGTGTGCAATAAGTGCCAGTTTAACGTCATTTACTTCTGTGTGCGTTACTGCCAGTTAAACATCATATAGTTTTGTGTGCAATAAGTGCCAGTTTAACGTCATTTACTTCTGTGTGCGTTACTGCCAGTTAAACATCATATAGTTTTGTGTGCGTTACTGCCAGTTTAACGCCATTTATTTCTGTGTGCGTTACTACCAGTTTAACGCCATATAGTTCTGTTTGCGTTACTGCCAGTTTAACGCCATATAGTTTTGTGTGCAATAAGTGCCAGTTTAACGCCATTTACTTCTGTGTGTGTTACTGCCAGTTTAACACCATATCGTTTTGTGTGCGTTACTGCCAGTTTAACGCCATTTACTTCTGTGTGCGTTACTGCCAGGTTAACGCTATATAGTTCTAAGTGCATTACTGCCAGTTTAACGCCATATAGTTCTGTGTGTGTTACTGCCAGTTTAACGCCATATAGTTCTGTGTGCATTACTTCCAGTTTAATGCCATATCGTTTTGTGCGTGTTACTGCCAGTTTAACACCATTTACTTTTGTGTGCATTACTGCAAGTTTAATGCTATGTAGTTCTGTGTGTCACTGTACGTTTGGCACATTATATTGCAGTATATTATAGTGTATCCGTGGAGTGTGTCTGTGTAGTGTGAGTACTCAAATTAAAGTGCACCAAACACCACTTTACACTGATTAAAGTGCATCTACATACAGATTTCCACTTGTTCTTTACATTTCCTTATAAGCACCACCCCCTCCCTCCCAATAATGTCTGGGAGGACAACAAGGAGAGGCAGACATTCCTTTGGCACTGTAAGGGGGCCAGCGACAAATGTGTCCACAGGCAAAGGTGGACGTGGTTGTCAGTCCTCAGGCAGTGTATCATTTCCTCTGTTTAGTGAGTTTGCCTGTTCTATCCAGCCACAGCATGCAGAGGAGGTGATGGACTGGCTTACTAAACCTCCCTCATCCTCCTCATCCTCTGTCATGCAAGCAGAACCAAGTGTGGAGTCCCCTGCAGTTGCCAGAGTGGAAAAACCTGCCTCCTTGTCCACATCTATTCCTGCCATAGCCCCAACATCAGCCATGGAGGGAGGAACACTGGTAGAAAAATTGGCATTCATGTTCCCCCAGCTGCAACGTATTGCCAAGTTGTCTCCAGTGGTAATGATGATGATGGAGGAGATGGAGATGATGATGATGATGAGGTCACTGATGCGACTTGAGTGTCAGATAGAACAGAGGAGGAAACTGAAGGTGACGGGTCACAACCCCAAGGAGGCCAACATCAAGAAAGAATAGAGAGCAGCCACCCTATTCCATTACATTTTGTAGCTGTTATCTCCTGGCCACTCCCCAAAGCTCAGCTGTCTGGGCGTTTTTCAGCACATCTGCAGCAGATTGCACTATTGCTATCTGCAAACTGTGTCTCAGGCACATCAAACGTGGCAAAAACACCAGTCATTTGGGTACCACATGCTTAACAAGGCATTTAACATCCAAACACTCAGCCCATTGGCAAGAGCACCTAAAAGCACACAGAAGGGGCACAAATCTGTCCCTCCTGCTCCCTTTTACCCACTTCAGTCTGCCCCTGCTATATTGAGTCATTACCTCTCAGTAGCCTCCACTGACAGGGATAATGGTATAGCACAGGGTGTTCCAGGTACTAGCAGCACATCCGCCAGCAGCACACCACCAGCTGTAGACTGTAGCCGGCAAATTTCTCTGCCCCATCTGTTGCAGCGGGAAAAAAATACAGTCCCTGCCACCCACATGCCCAGCGTCTAAATACATGCTTGTCAAAGCTGTTGGCTCTCCAACTTCTGCCTTTCAGCCTGGTGGATTCTGACCCCATCCGTGAATTCGCCCAATGTGCTGTACCACAATGACAGGTTCCCAGTCGCTACTACTTTTTACGTAAAGTCGTTCCATCTCTCTATCATCACGTGGAAGGGAATGTTCTTCCATCGTTGGGCAAGGCAGTCAGCTGTAAAATCCACCTTACTGCTGACATGTGGTCCAGCAAGCATGGGCAGGGATGATATATTTCGTTCACAGCACACTGGGTAACGCTGCTTGCAACTCAAAAGGATGCAGGACAGGACTAGGTGCCGCAGCTTGTTGTGCCCCCATGTCTCCGTACAGCTGGTGTTGATGATGCCAGAACTGTGAGCTATATCCCCTCCTCTTCCTCCTCTGCCACCTCCATGCCCTCCTCCGCAGAATTGTCTTGAGAACATCAGGTACCCCCTAAGCGTTCAAAGGGCTATTCCCAGAGTCAGGCTAAAAGGTGCTATGCAGTGCTTCAGCTGGTGTGTTTAGGAGACAGGAACCACACCGGAACAGAGATTCTTGCAGCTCTGCAGGGACAGGCCCAGAGGTGGTTCACACCATTCCAGCTGGAGCCAGGAATGGTGGTGTGTGATAATGGCTAAAACCTCCTGTCCACCCTTAGACAGGGAAAGTTTACACATGTGCCATGCCTGGCACATGTCCTCAATTTGGTGGTGCACCATTTCCTAAATATGTACCCAGGATTGCAAGATGTGCTAAAGCTGACCAGAAGAGCCTGTAGCCATTTCAGGAGGTCAGACACAGCCATTGCTCAGTTGGCTGAAATTCAGCGGGAAATCCACCTGCCTGTAAACCGCCTGATTTGTGACATGCCCACCAAGTGGAACTCGACTTTGTCAATGCCGCAGCAGCTATACATGCAGCAGAGGGCCATCAATGAGTACCTATGCGAATATGGCACGATGACAGGCACAGGCCGCCTTGGCTTTTTTTCCACACCAATGGCTGATCATTAAGGATGCATGCACTGTATTGTCACCATTTGAGGAGGCCACAAGGATGGTGAGCTGTGACAGTGCATGCATCAGTGACACAATCCCTGTTGTGTTGCTGCTGGAGCAGACTCTGTGTGGACAGGGTACTGGAGCCAGAGCAGCAGAAGGAAGAGGAGGACTTCCTTTCCTCTCAAGGCCCACTTTATCCAGACACCATCATACCTATGTCACAGAACACACAGGAGGAGAGAGGGGAGGAGGATGAGGAGGAGGATTCTGGCACTTTTCATAGGCTTCGATGAAGAGGAAGACATGCGTCAATCTGTAAGCGATGGCTTTCCAACCCCTGGACCCTTTGGAGTAGTACGTGGCTGTGAGGATTAAGTTCCAGATGCTGTCATTCTGAGTGACCCCGAGGAGTCTGCTTCTCAAGCCTCAGCAAATTTGAGGCGCATGGGCAACCTCATGCTTCATAGCCTGATAAAGGACCCAAGAATATGTGGCATAAAGGAGAAGGATGATTACTGGTTGGCAACCCTCCCTTGACCACCGTTAGAAGGGAAAGGTCTCAGAACTCATCCCGTGCCCATAGAGAGTGAAGAAGATAAAATCTCTTGAGGACACGTTTAAGAGGATTTTATTGAATGTTTTTCCTGACTCTAGTAGGTTACAGTGTCATGGAAAATTTCATTTTGAGTCTTCTGTTGGTCAAGAGAGGAGCATTGGAGAAGTGTCCACCAAAGTGAGGCATTTTGGAATTTTTTTAGTCCTCGCCACTCAGGGCTGTCAGCTTCCACTTCCCTTCGGCAGCATCTGCATCACATGGTGGATGATTATCTTGGGGCCAAAACAGAGATGGAGAGCTTTCCAGCTGACGATCCACTGACTTACTGGGTCATGAGAATAGACCACTGGCCAGAACTTGCCCAGTATGCTATAGAGTTGTTGAGCTGCCTTGCATCCAGCGTGCTTTCAGAATAGGCATTCAGTGCTGCAGGAGGTTTCATGACTGATCATAGAACGCATCTGCCCACAGACTCTGTGGATCGTTAGACTTTTAGAAAATGTAATCAGTCCTGGATTATCAGCTATGAAGCCCCTGATGCCGATGTCACTGATTAAGTCTTTTTGGGACGTGGAATCTCTGCAGGACTTTGAGGCTGCCTAGCTTTGAGGGTGTTCAGTCATTTCATCTGGAAGAATGTTTTTGGTATAGGTTTCACGGGCACAATTAACACCCAAAGATCAATTTTTCAGCCCCTGTTTGACAGGTGCTTATCATTGCAATTTTTTTGCCTTTATCAAGAGCACCTCTATAGGGTTATGGTGGGAAGGCGCCACCGACACCCAAAGACCACTTTTTCTGCACCTGTTTGACAGGTGCATAGCATTGCAATTTTTTACAGCAAGGCCAATTCTTGCTTTTATCAAGAGTACCTCTATAGGGTTACGGTGAGAAGACGCCACCGACACCCAAAGACCAATTTTTCTGCACCTGTTTGACAGGTGCATATCGTTGCAATTTTTTACAGTGAGGCCAATTCTTGATTTCACAAGATTACCTCTATAGGAAGGAGCCAAAGCCACCCAAAAACCAATTTTTACACACCTGTTACTTCTATCCAAAGTCAAAATGACACCAGAATGTATCCAAAAAATCTCTAATCTTGTTCCCAGTGCACTACATTGTGGCCTCATCATAAACACTGGCTCCCCAGCTGTTACAAAATAAAGGCAGCTTGCAGGGAAAATGTCATTTTTTTGGCTTTATAAATGCAATTATTGCTGCAGCAGATTATAGACATGGTACAGATCTGCCACTTTACAGCAGACTAAGGGGACCCCCCAGGCACTATATTGGAAGGAATTTTAAATTTTTATGCTTTCACTTTAAAAATCAAAGAATCCCTGCTCATTAAAAAATGAAGTTTTTCACAAACTTTTTTTTATTGATACATGTCCCCCGGGGCAGGACCCAGACCCCTATAACCATTGTATGCCCAATAACTTGCATATAAGCCTTCAAAATGGGCACTTTTAATTTTTGACATTCAGGTTCCATTGACTTTAATGAGGTTCTATACTCGGGTCCAAACTTTCGCGATGTTCAAAAGTTCTGGTGCAAACTGAAAAGGGGTCCGCTCAGCCCATCCCTAATGTCCACGTGCATCCCTGACGTGCTTGATGTTTTCGTGGATGGTTCATGTTCCAGGCCCTATGACAACATGTATCATGTATGCTAAGCTGCGGTTATGCTCCCTGATATTATTCTGAAAGCCATACTGCTTCTTGTCCCATCTACACAGGCTGCAGAGTTGGTGGTTTCGACAAGAGCTTGCCAACTTTTTGATAGACAGGAAGTCAACATTTACACAGATTCCAAGTATGCTCATGGATCTGTCCATGATTTTGGTAAGATCTTTATAACAGCAGATGGCAAATCAATTTCCCATTCTGCTCTTATAAGTGATCTCTTGGAAGCCATTCAGCTCCCCTCACAGCTAGCCATCATTTACTGTAGGACACACACAAACGAAAGAGATTCTATATCACTGGGAAATGCCCTTAATAAAACAAACATCCTTCCAACCTCATCTCGTGTGTGTGTAATTTGGATGTTCCTAGGGCCCTGGTGAGAGGTGTACAACTGTCCGGTAGGTGTCCCCTACATGACCTATTTACTCTTATCTTTTATATGCAACCAAAAAATTGGGTTATATTGCGTTTGTGTGCACTAGAATTAACTTTAGTGTATTTTTTATTAACATACTGTATGTATTAGACAAATAGTTGCACTAACATCTTATGATATCAAAATTGACCACATCACCATTTTATTCTCTAAGGTCTCTGCTTTCAGAAAATATATAATGTTTGGGGGTTAACTTGTCTTTTAAAATGTGTATTTAAACATGTGAACAAAAAAATGCAAAATGTCTGTGGCAGTAAAGGTGTATACGAGTGTAACTCAGCACTGATACTTACGCAGGATTATTTGGGGCTTCAATCTGTATGTGAGGCTGTAACTAAGAGGGAAAGGTAAACTCCATTTTACTTCCTGGACTCTTCTCTTAAAAATCCTAAAGCTTTTTAGCGTAGTGCTGTCTTGTCGCATATTCAGATCCTTCTTTATGGAAAGGCTTCGGGGGGTCATTTTGCCCAGAAGCTTGCAAAGATTCATTGCCAAGAGATAGCCCAAATGCAGGGAAATCAATATACACAGCATCAGCTTTTTTTCCGAATATAGTTATTGTAGTTATGACCTGAAAAGTTAAAATCTTTATATACTTGGATTTGCATGACAGCACTTTGCCTTGGTTTGTAAGTCCCACTAAAACTCGGATTCAGAAGTGTATTCAGTCACCATATTGCAATGAATCCAAGCAAATAAGTCACCATTTTCCTAATTCTCAGTTTCTGATAGGTAGATGTCCAGTAATATGGTAGTGAATAAAGAGATAAAAACCTTACAGGGCAGAGATATAGCTCTGAATTAATATGTGTTTTCTTTAGAGCTTAAGGAGTGAGAAATAAAATAGGGAGAGTAAAGCAGTCCATACATTATTAATCCGTTAAACCAGCGAGATGAATGGAAAAAATACTCAATTTTCAATGCACACTCAATGTGGATGGGGGAATCCTTCCTGCTGAGCTATTGTATTCTGACAGCAGAAAAGCTTACCCACCATCAGAATACACTGATCAGTGCTGCTGGCCATAGCCAGAGGCACTGGTTGATCAGGAAAATTCAAACAATGCAGTTGTACAGAAGTCAATTGGTAGATTGACTTCTGTACAACCAGCCTGCTCATACATGGATTCAAATTCGACCGGTCCCTGCTGAATCAGCCATATTTTGATCCATGTATGGCCAGCTTAAGGCTGTTCACAAAAGCTTTCGTGCAGGAAAACTCACAGATGGTGTCTCGGAGATACATAAGAACCATGGGATAGTAAGCGGTAGGCTACCATAACTCTAATATTAAAACATTAATTACCATATATTAATATAATTTAATTTTAAAGCACACCACTAAAATGGATAAATAATGGTCGCTGATTTATTAATGTTTTTTTTTGCAATTTACAAATAAAACATAAGCAAAAATACTTTTAATAATCAAAGTACTGAATATTTCAACACGACCCAGCCACTACGGCTCAGGCCTAGTAATTCATTACTTTTAACAAACGTTATTCCCCCCCCCCTTTCTCTTTCTACTATAAAAGAGTAAGGGGTCCCACCTCATAATAAGCCGTGATAAGGGGAATGGGGGGGGGCGGGAAGCTGTCCTGTTAATCCCCTCTGGTGACTGGCAAAATCCTGTGTTCTGGACCCCTTTTTATAGGGGTCCCAGAGAGTTCTAGAATCTTCCAGGGGGTCATGTGGCCTTTACTGAGCAATCCTGAATGACCCCCCTTAGATTCCAGAATGTTCTTGGGTCAGCTGACTTCCATGGGCTATCAGAACCTTCCTATTTTTTCTGCTACTTCTGGGAGCCTCAATCCCATGAGGAAAAGGGGGGCCTTGAAACCAGTTTTCCCCCCTTTTTTCCTTACATGGGATAGTAAGCAGTAGGCAACAATAACTCTAATATTAAAACCTTAATTACCATATATTAATTAAAATTAATTTGAAACCACACCACTGAAATGGATGAATAATGGCCACTGCTTAATGTTTAATTAATTTGTTTTGCAATTTACAAATAAAAAATAAGCAATAAATACTTTTAATAATCTCCTATCAAAGTACCGAATATTTCAACACGACCCAGCCACTACGGTTCAGGCCTAATAATTCATTACTTTAAACAAACGTTATTTCTTCAAATGTTATAAGGCAGGAGGGATGATTACCATAACGCCTGGCACCTAGCCCCCAACCGGAGGCCTGTTCAATGCAGTACTGAAAATTAGTGTTAGGGATTAGGGATGGGCCGAACACCCCCCCGGTTCGGTTTGCACCAGAACAAACCGAACAGGCAAAAAATTTGTTCGAACACGCAAACACCGTTAAAGTCTATGGGACACGAACATGAATAATCAAAAGTGCTAATTTTAAAGGCTTATATGCAAGTTATTGTCATAAAAAGTGTTTGGGGACCTGGGTCATGCCCCAGGGGACAGGTATCAATGCAAAAAAAAGTTTTAAAAATGGCTATTTTTTCGGGAGCAGTGATTTTATTAATGCTTAAGGTGAACCAATAAAAGTGAAATAGTCCTTTAAATTTCGTACTGTTCGTGTTTAGAACAGTCCCTGCACAAAATGACATTTCTAAAGGAAAAAAAGTAATTTAAAATTACTTGCGGCTATAATGAATTGTCGGTCCCGGCAATACATATAAAAGAAGTCGTTGATAAAAACGGCATGGGATCCCCCAGTCCATTACCAGGCCCTTTGGGTCTGGTATGAATATTAAGGGAAACCCCGAACCAAATTTTTTTTTTTAAATTGCATGGGGGTCCCTCCAAATTCCATACCAGGCCCTTCAGGTCTGGTATGGATATTAAGGGGAACCCTGTGTCAAAATGAAAAAAATGGCGTGGGGGTCCCCCTCAAAATCCATACCAGACCCTTCAGGTCTGGTATGGGTTTTAAGGGGAACCCCGGGCCAAAATTTTTTTAAAAAATGGCGTGGGGGTCCCCCTAAAAATCCATACCAGACCCTTATCTGAGCACATAACCTGGCAGGCCGCAGGAAAAGAGGGGGGGTGAGAGAGCACCCCCCTTCTGAACCGTACCAGGCCACAGTGACTCTGCCCCCTCTGACGCACAGAGACTTCCCCATGGCTTTCCCAGGGCGTCAGAGGGGGCGGGCCACCTGTTTATGTAACCGGTTGGCCCTGCCCCCTCTGACACCCCAGGAAAGCCATGGGGAAGAGGGGGTGGGGTCACCCGGAAATGTCACCGTGTGGCCCTGCCCCCAATTATATAACTGTCAAAGCGAAGACACGTCATACGGCGGGTGCCTCCCATGGAGGCGGGTCGGTCGTGGCTTTGTTTTTTTTTTTCTTTTTCGGTCCGTCAGCGGAGTGAGAGAAGATGAATGGACTTTGTGGGACATTTTTATTTTTTTATTTTTTAATAAAGGACTTGTCCCAAGCTGTGTCTTGTCTTTTGTACCATTTTGACACTTTTTTGTGAAATGGTAGGGGTACATTTGTACCCCGTTACCATTTCACACAAGGAGGGAAGCCGGGATCTGGCGGTCCCCTTTTTAAAGGGGGCTTCCAGATTCTGATAAGCCCTCCACCTGCAGACCCCCACAACCACTGGGCAAGGGTTGTGGGGATGAGGCCCTTGTCCCCATCAACATGGGGACAAGGTGCTTTGGAGGCTACCCCAAAGCATCCTCCCCATGTTGAGGGCATGTGGCCTGGTATGGTTCAGGATAGGGGGCGCTCTCTCATCCCCCCTCTTTTCCCACAGCCTGCTAGTTTGGGTGCTCAGATAAAGGTCTGGTATGGATTTTTGGGGGGCCCCCATGCCATTTTTTTTATTTTGGCTCGGGGTTCCCCTTAAAATCCATACCAGACCTGAAGGGCCTGGTATGGAATTTGGGGGGACCACCACGTCTGGTAATGGACTGGGGGGATCCCATGCTGTTTTTTTCAATGACTTCTTTTATCTGTACTGCCGGGACCGACAATTCATTATAGCCGCGAGTACTTTTAAATTACTTTTTTCCTTTAGAAGTGTCATTTTGTGCAGGGACTGTTCTAAACATGGGAAAAATGCGCCACCTTAAAGGCATACTATAGACACCCCCCAGGTATGAAATTTAAAGGAATATTTTACTTTTATTGGCTCACTTTAAGCATTATTAAAATCACTGCTCCCGAAAAAACAGCAGTTTTTAAAACTTTTTTTTGCATTGATACATCTCTCCTGGGGCAAGACCCAGGTCCCCAAACACTTTTTTATGACAATAAATTGCATATAAGCCTTTAAAATGAACACTTTTGATTTTTCATGTTAATGTCCCATAGACTTTAACGGTCTTCCAGCGGCTTTCGAATTTGCCCAGAATGTTCTGCAGAACATCCGAGCAACCAAAGTTCGGCCCAACCTTATGCTCGGGCCAAACGGTTCGCCCATCCCTATTTTCAACAGTTATTATTATTGGAAATAGCTCCAAAAATACTATATGCTTACAAAGTCCTCTAAAATATCATGTTTTTGACCGCATACCAATGTTTTTGCCAGATTGCCACAAATCCTATAGACCCAGCTGCATCAGTAAATAGGCAAAACTCTTCTGTTGTTATGAATTCCCTTTGCCATATAGTGCATCCATTATAGTGCTCAAGGAAGCCCAGCCATACTAATAAATCTTCCTTTATATCACTGGTTAATCGAATATTAGAGGAAGGATTTTTTAAACTATAAATGAGAGAGTACAAACGTCTACAAACGTCTAGAAAAAAACCTTCCTATTGGGAAGGTCCCAAGTTGTTGTGACTACAATGGGAAACAAACTGTGTGAGGTTCTCCATGGTGCCATCCCAGATGATTATTACATCATTGATGTAACGCCTGTAAAAAATTATGTTGGCAGCAAAAGGCAAAGGGATTGTTGTGTGTGATGTGTTGAAGTTCCCAATAACCCTTCGTTAGATTTGCGTGGCTTGGGGCAAAGTTAGCCCCCATTGCAATGCCTTGGGTTTGTAGATGGAACTGATCTTCAAATTCAAAATAATTATGCTTGATGCAAAAAGTTGTTGCCTCAAGTATGAAGTGGGCTTGTAGTGGGTTAATAAGTAGATCAGTGGATAGGAAGTGTTCTACTGCCATCAGACCTACATCATGGGGAATGGATGTGTAAAGGGAGGTGACATCCAGGGATGCCCAAATGTACGTGGGTTCCCAGGAGTAGAATGATAACATGTCCAGTAGATGTGTACCGTCTCTGATGTATGATGGAAGATTCTGTGCCAGAGGTTGTAAGAAGTGATCCACATACATGGAAAAGCCACTGGAGACACTTTTCATTGAAGCAACGATAAGCCATCCTGGTGGGTTATTGAGATCTTTATGTATTTTCGGCAGGTGGTAAAGTATGGAGTTTTGTAAAAACGTTTAATGAGAAAGGAGAACTCTGGTTTGGAAATAATTTCTTCCTGGAGGGCTCTATTGGCTAATGTGGTAGCTTCCTGAGTGAAGCGGGACAGAGGGTCCTGAGTTAACTTAGTGTAGGTGTTGGTATCTGATAACAGTCTCAGGGATTCCTTTATGTAATCAATTTTATTTTGAATTACAATACCTCCCCCTTGTCTGCAGCTTTAATGATGATGCCCTCATTGTTGGCCAGAGTGTCTAGTGCTGTTCGTTCAGCCTTAGATAGGTTGGATATTTTCTTGGAGTTCGGGTTGGTTTGGTACATCTTGATGAGGTCTGCATACACCACCTGATAAAAGGTGTGTATGTAGGGACCTTTTTTGTGTACTGGGTTGAATATTGATTTTGGTTTGAAGTGGGTGTGTTAAACTGGGGGGGAGGTAGGTAAATGCTGAGTGAGCCAATCCAATTCTAAGAAATGGCTCTCATCATAAAGTTCTGCCAGGTCATTGATGATAGAAAGATCACTGAGATCTAGCAGTGGGGTATCCTGGTGTGGGGGTTCTTTGCCAACTTCTGGAAGATGCAGGTATTTGAAGATTGTATGTTGTAAAACCACTTCACTGTGAGATCCCTGATGAATATGTTTAGATCTTTGAATAATGTGAATGGGTTGGGGTGGGTGGTGGATGCAAAGGTGAGACCCTTGCTAAGGAGGGATGAGTCTTGTAGCGACAAGGTGTGTGAGGAGAGGTTAAAGATTTTGATAGTCTCTGCATTTTTTCTTTCTCTTTTTCTCTCCACATGACACAGGGCATAACTTCCCTACCGCATGTTGCTGGGATGCCTGGCATTACTCCAGCCAAAGTCGCAGAGCCAATAAAGTTACCTGATCCAGTCAAGGTTGTAGTAACAATAGGTACTGCACCAGAAATAATGAAAAAGAAGCTGTAGAATTCAACACATTATCTGCATAAGGTGGTGCCCAAATAGAGGCAGCCTCACTTATATTAGCATATGACATTAGTACTGGAAGGAAAAGACACATCAGCAATAACCTTATTTATAGATGAAGACAGACCTGACAGCAACTGTATGTTATTAAACTCACCCTGTCTAGGCTCTATATGTCCTGCTGATTGAGGCTGTTGGGCTGACCACTGGGATTGTCAGACTGGCTTGGTTGATCAATGCTGCTGTGTGCCCTGAGGTGCTTGCTGAAACGCCTGCCCTGAGTGCCTCTGGCGTCGATATCCCGGCGTCTTCCTGCTTCATGGGTTGCCCTGGCAACTCTCCTGAAGCCGCACCTGCTGTTTTCTTCCGGGTCTGGCCTTCGCCACACCCCTTTGCTACCTCCATGACGATTGCCGAGTGACGCCTTTCTGAAGGGGACGGCCCAGCTCTTCCCACTGATGTGGTTGTTGGAGGGGGCGAACTGTAGCTTCGGTGCTGTATGCACCTCCTCTTCCCTTGGCGCAGTTACTGTGCTCTGTCTCTTCTGCTTCCGTCATGCCGCTGTAACAGATCCAAATCCGAAGCCATGGGTTCTCTTTCCTCTTCCTGCCGCACTTCCTCTTTATGATGCCGCTGTTCTCCTCGCTTATCCCCAGGATCTTCCTCCATTCTGGCGGGCTCTTCATCTGTTCTTCTCGGCTCCGCTCCCGATGGTAGGGATAGGCAATTCCTCGGCCAGTTCTCATTTTCAGATCTTGCCCGTTCCAGCAGCTGACGATACAAGGTATTCATGTCACCAGATGGATTAATAAGGACAAGTGTATCATAGCCCTTTTGCCTGGAGCTGTCCTGTTAATCCCCTCCGGTGGCTGGCAAAACCCTGTGTCCGGAACCCCTTTTTATAGGGGTCCCCAAGAGTTCTATAATCTTCCAGGGGGTTATGTGGCCTTTACTGACCAATCCTGAATGACCCCCCCCCTTAGATTCCAGAATGTTCTTAGGTCAGCTGACTTTGCTGGTCCATAAGAACCTCCCTATTATTTCTGCTACTTCGGGGAGCTAGAAACTGACACTGCCTCAATCCCATAAGGAAAAAGGGGACCTTGAAACAGGTTTCCCCCCTTTTTTATTTACATTATGTAATTAAACATATTATCAATGTAACAAAACTGAAATATTAATTTTGGATGACTTTAAATGAGTGCACACCAATAAATAAGCTGAATATTATTGTTCTTTTTGTTTTTCAAAACATGTAGTCATCATCTTTTATTAATTACTTGAAGTTTGTTCTTTCTGGGTCTTAAGCCTCGTGGTTTTATATAAGTAATAATCTGCTGCTTTTACAAACAGATTAATACAAAGAAAGCACACATTTATATAATTGGCACAGTTTGACTATGATATATAAGAGATTGTTCAAAACATGTCATTCAAAAGTTCACCTAGTCAATGTCACTGGATTTGCAAGCAACAAAGGAATTATTATAGAGCACTGTGATCTTTGAAACTTTAAAAGGTTATGAAATGAAATAACTGCTTTTATTATAGCTAAATAGACACATTTCACGTTGATTTTGTAGTGTTCTCTAATAGGTTGGTTTTCTGAAGCACTGCTAAATCCTTTTATAAATAAAATAATCCCCACTCTGCTCTCAATTAAAAAAAAAAAAGATCCAATTATGAGCTCAGATCCAAAGAAACTATGTGCAAATCAAATAATATCTACCGTATACACACAACATATACAGCTGCTATGCTTAACAAACCCCCGAAATTGTGAAACTTATGAAGCCAATTGAAACCTCATATAACACAGTCCTTGAAGTAAATACCCTGCCCTGATCTATACCACCATCATTCATTTATCAATCATCCTCTTAATAGAATCGCCATGACAGCAAATGAGTTGGGGCACAGTGACAGTGTAGGCAGACACATCCAATGCTAGAGCCCAGCAGTACTTTAAAATTTTAGAGAAGCCGGCTGTGAGCTTTGTTATAGAATGGTGTGCTACAGTACCCTGGGAGTCTACATGGATGGGTGTTTTTGGAGTCTGCCATTTTTTCTTGTGAGTAAATTTTCTAGGTTTATTTAAAATGGTTGTAAACCCCTACATATACCAAGTGAAGTGACTGGCCTCAGGTGATACACAGAGATGAAACAAATCCTTCTACATACGTTTTACTTGTTTATCTGCAGTTTTCTGTTCTCTACATTCGTTTAAAGTCCAGAATTCATAAAGCTTGTCTGAGCTGTCAGGAAAAAAAGGGGATGGAAAGCTGAAAAGACATACTGCAAAGCACACAGGAACAGAGATGAGACAGTCAATCACAGTCTGAGCACTGGAAGTCCCTCCCTTGTCACCTTTTTTCTCTGGGTGTCAGCAAAACTTGTCACAAGTGATTCATGCTGATAAAAATTAATGAAGCAGCAGGCATTATAGACATATGGTGCTCTTAATTGAGAGAAGTACACATTATAGTACAAACTATAGAGGGATAGGCTTTGTTTCATGCCTCAGGTTTACAACCTCTTTAATAACTACTTGTTTCAACATACTTCACCATCTCAGTTTTCTTTTTTGACCTTTGGGTTATTTATCCTTCATTGTCCGGAGCAACAACATACACAGACAGATGGGGATCTCTTGAGCTCTTGTGTCTATTTTGAGAGAGACAGGCATTACTATCTGGTGAGTGTATGTCTGTTTTACCTGTGAAGGTGATCACCTGTGAATTGGATTTCATGCACAGAGGAACAGAGCACAGGGTGGAAGAAGAAGAATTGAGAGATGCACAGGAGTGGAATGGACACTTTGACTCTGATTTACTAAAACTGGTGAGTGCAAATCTAGTGCAGCTGTACATGATGCCCAATCAGCTTGTTCAATTAAGCTGTGACACAAAAAAAAACCCTGAAAGCTGATTGGTTTCTATGCACAGCTGCACCAGATTTTGCACTCCCGCATTAGTAAACCAAGCCCTTTGCATTTCTTTTTAATGAACACTTTTGCAAATTTGATCACAGGCTGTTGGAGAACGGAAAACATTTGTATACATGCCGAGATACAGGTTTATGTTTATTTAGGAGCATGTACAGGTTTATGCCTATTTAGGAGCACTTAATTTATATAGATGTCCTTTGTGCCTTTTTCTTGGAGGAAGCAGATATGTAGTACCTGTTGATCTGCAGCCAATATATGCAACCCTTGTGCCTTTGGATCCTGTAAGGATCATGTACTGGGGCTCTTGTGTACGCACACATACCAAGAATTTTGGACCTGAAGCATATCCTTCCATGTTTCAGTTCACATGCTTCACTAATGAATTAGTAAATTTATATAAAGTTGTTAAATATTTTCCTTGAAGAACACCATTTTGAATGTGTAGCGTTTCCCCGCAGGAGCCTCTGGTGATGATAGGTTCTCTGTTTTGCCATGACTCTTTTAACTGCTCAATCCCTAGTGACAGACTTGGTAATAAACTAAAAGCCAGTTACACCTGTGTGACTTAAGCATTAGTGGCATTAGTGAGCTCCAGAGATGCAGTCGGGAGATGGGAGAAAGTTGTAAAAAGTCAACCATCACTGCAGCCCTCCACCAGTCAGGGCTTTATGGCAGAGTGGCCCGACGGAAGCCTCTCCTCAGTGCAAGACACATGAAAGCCCGCATGGAGTTTGCTAAAAAACACCTGAAGGACTCCTAGATGGTGAGAAATAAGATTCTCTGGTCTGATGAGACCAAGATAGAACTTTTTGGCCTTAATTCTAAGCGGTATGTGTGGAGAAAACCAGGCACTGCTCATCACCTGTCCAATACAGTCCCAACAGTGAAGCATGGTGGTGGCAGCATCATGCTGTGGGGGTGTTTTTCAGCTGCAGGGACAGGACGACTGGTTGCAATTGAGGGAAAGATGAATGCGGCCAAGTACAGGGATATCCTGGACGAAAACCTTCTCCAGAGTGCTCAGGACCTCAGACTGGGCCGAAGGTTTACCTTCCAACAAGACAATGACCCTAAGCACACAGCTAAAATAACGAAGGAGTGGCTTCACAACAACTCCTTGACTGTTCTTGAATGGCCCAGCCAGAGCCCTCACTTAAACCCAATTGAGTATCTCTGGAGATACCTAAAAATGGCTGTCCACCAACATTTACCATCCAACCTGACAGAACTTGAGAGGATCTGCAAGGAGGAATGACAGAGGATGCCCAAATCCAGGTGTGAAAAACTTGTTGCATCTTTCCCAAAAAGACTCATGGCTGTATTAGATCAAAAGGGTGCTTCTACTAAATACTGAGCCAAGGGTCTGAATACTTAGGACCATGTAATATTTCAGTTTTTCTTTTTTAATAAATCTGCAAAAATGTCAACAATTCTGTGTTTTTCTGTCAATATGGGGTGCTGTGTGTAGATTAATGAGGAAAAAAATGAACTTAAATGATTTTAGCAAATGGCTGCAATATAACAAAGAGTGAAAAATTTAAGGGGGTCTGAATACTTTCCGTCCCCACTGTATATTGCCACTGATAAATTGCAGTGAATTGCAGTTTGCGTGGCTATAGAGAGAGGAGTGTAAACCCACCTGCATTCACTTTGATATGAATAGGCCCAAAAGTCCTTTTTAGAATTACTTTTTTGGTTCTGTGTTGTTTCTGTTCTCCTTTCTTGGGGGAGCCAGGGCCACCCTACCATCAGGGGGGCAGCAAACTGATGCCCAAGAGCTGTGGCAGAACTGTCATCCACCAGGCAGCCCCTTCCTCCTGCTCTGCTGCTTATCCCACTGTGAGGAAGCCCGGCGCCGCTGCTGTTAGAGGTGACAGGAGCATGCGGGCAGAACACTCGAAGCACGGGGGAGCAGTCAGCAGGTGAGTGAGCGGGCGGGTCAGTGGGTGAGTGATGGGCGGGCCAGTCAGCGGGTGAGCCAGTAAACAGGCCAGTCTGCAGATGAGCGGACTTGCTGGCCAGTCAGCGGGCTGACAGGTGGGAGAGCAGAGAGATGACATCCTCTCTCACCGCCCACCGTGCATCACTGCCTGCCTTCACTCTGGGACACAGCAAGTGACAATCCACACCTTAGCAGGCAAGTGACACAGCAAGTGACAATTCACAACGTGTGGCAGGTGATGTTGTGGCAAGTGACATTCCGCAACATGTGGCAGGTGACGTTGTGGCGAGTGACAATCCACAACATGTGGCAGTTGACATTGTGGCAAGTGACAATCTGCAACGTGTGGCAGGTAACATTGTGGCAAGTGACAATCCGCAATGTGTGGCAGGTGACGTCGTGGCAAGTGACAATCCGCAATGTGTGGCAGGTATTGTTGTGGCAAGTGACAATCCGCAGCATGTGGCTAGTGATGTTGTGGCAAGTGACAATCTGCAACGTGTGGCAGGTGACATTGTGGCAAGTGACAATCCACAAAGTGTAGCAGGTGACGTCGTGGCAAGTGACAATCTGAAAAGTGTGGCAGGTGACGTTGTGGCAAGTGACAATCCGCAACGTGTGACATGTGATGTGGCAAGTGACAATTCACATCTGGTGGCTGGTGACGTGGCAAATGACAGTCCGCATCTGAAGGCAGGTGACATGGCATATGACACACTTAGGGCTCCCACTGATTCTGCATTATGATGAGTTGAACTATTTAATTTTATATTACAATGTAATATTAGAAATAAAGCACTTCAATCATCCTGACACCATACCAATCATAGTGCCATGATTATTGAAGCACCAACTCCAGCCATTTCCCTGATAAATTGTCCGCAAAAAAATTATTTTCTGGCTGTACCCCTCCCGAGATTAAACTCTGCATCCACCCCTGTCGCTGCCATACCCACACAGTGGATCCGACCACCCATCCTCTCCACGCCCCATTGTTGCAGACAAATGGATTGTCGGGATAAGAGTCAGGACCTGCAGATGAAAGTCAGCTGACCAGCTGATGGCCAACAGTGTGAAGGAGGTGGATCTTTCTGCTGTGAGCAGAGACCCCATGTTGGAAAAGGCATCGCTGGAAGCACGACTGACACTGTAAACAAGTAATTGGAAGCAACATTGATCCCATCCCCACCACCACTGCCTCTGACTGAACCCCCCACCGCTGCCTCTGACTGAATCCCCCCAACACTGCTGCCTCTGAATAAACCCCCCCACCGTGGCCTCTGACTGAACCCCCCACCTCCTCTGCCTCTGTCTGAACCCCTGCACCACCGCTGCCTCTGTCTGAACCCCTGCACCACCGCTGCCTCTGACTGAATCCCCCACCACTGCTGCCCCTGACTGAACCCCCTCTCCCCATCACCACTGCCTCTGACTGAACCCCCCACCACCACCATCACCACTGCCTCTGTCTAAACCCCCCACCATGACCATCATCACTGCTGCCTCTGACTGAACCCTCCCCACCACCACCACTATCACCACTGCCTCTGTCTAAACACCCCCCACCACCACCATCACTACTGTCTCTGACTGATACCCCTCCCCACCACCACATCTGCCTCTGACTGAACCCCCCACAATCACCATCACTGATGCCTCTGACTGAACCTCCCCCACAACCACCATCACCACTGCCAATGTCTGAACCCCCCCACCACCACCACCATCACTGCTGCCTCTGACTGAACCCCCCACCACCACCATGACCTCTGCCTCTGACTGAACCCCCCACCACCACCATCACTGCTGCCTCAGACTGAACCCCCCACCGCCACTGCCTCCTTTGACTGAACCCCCCACCACCACCACCACTGTTGCATGTAAATCTAACTCCCTGATACATTTAAATTTAGTTTTAATTGTCATGATATAAAATAATGGATGTGGGGGCCTTTTGGTGGGCATGCTTTTTTTTGGGGGAGGCATTATTTAATTCTTGGGCCCAGGCAGCACAATGTCTTGGGCCAGCCCTGGAGGGAGAATTTTGTTATTTTGTTAATTTTCTTTTTTTATCTTCATCTGTGCTTCTTTTCTTTGACTTGATTTAACAATAAGGAGAGATTTTATTTTGCATTTAATGTTTTAGAGTTTCTCTAGTTTTTATAGTTCTTTTAATTTTTGAGGTCCTTGAGCTTATTTATTTCCAAGATATACAGTATCTCACAAAAGTGAGTACACCCCTCACATTTTTGTAAATATTTTATTCTATCTTTTCATGTGACAACACTGGAAAAATGACACTTTGCCACAATGTAAATTTGCTGTCCCCTCAAAATAACTCAGCACACAGCCATTAATGTCTAAACTGCTGGCAACAAAAGTGAGTACACTCCTACGTGAAAATGTCCAAATTGGGTCCAATTAGCCATTTTCCCTCCCCGGTGTCACATGACTCGTTAGTGTTACAAGGTCTCAGGTGCGAATGGGGAGCAGGTGTGTTAAATTTAGTGTTATCACTCTCACTCTCTCATACTGGTCATTGGAAGTTCAACATGGCACCTCAAAAAACTGTGAGGATCTAAAAAAAAAAGAATTCTTGCTCTACATAAAGATGGCCTAGGCTTAAAGAAGCCTGCCAAGACCCTGAAACTGAGCTGCAGCACAGTGGCCAAGACCATACAGTGGTTTAACAGGACAGGTTCCACTCAGAACAGGCCTTGCCATGGTCGACCTAAGAAGTTGAGTGCATGTGCTCAGCGTCATACCCTGAGGTTGTGTTGGAGAAATAGATATATGAGTGCTGCCAGCATTGCTGCAGAGGTTGAAGGGGTGGGAGTCAGCCTATCAGTGCTCAGACCTTATGCCGCACAGTGCATCTAATTGGTCTGCATGGCTGTCATCCCAGAAGGAAGCCTCTTCTAAAGATGATGCACAAGAAAATCCGCAAACAGTTTGCTAAAGACAAGCAGACTAAGGACATCATGTTGCACTGCCCTGCGCCCCAGTCTCTTAAGGGAGGGGATTAAGCTCTGCTCCAGTATGTCACAGTACATGTTGGCTTTCATGGTTCCCTCAATGAACTGTAGCTCCCCAGTGCCGGCAGCACTCATGCAGCCCCAGACCATGACACTCCCACCACCATGCTTGACTGTAGACAAGACACATTTTTCTTTGTACTCCTCACCTGGTTGCCTCCACACATGCTTGACACCATCTGAACCAAATAAGTTTATGCTGATCTCATCAGACCACAGGACATGGTTCCAGTAATCCATGTCCTTAGTCTGCTTGACTTCAGCAAACCGGCTTTCTTGTGCATCATCTTTAGAAGAGGCTTCCTTCTGGGACGACAGCCATGCAGACCAATTTGATGCAGTGTGTGGCCTATGATCTGAGAACTGACAGGCTGACCCCCCACCCCTTCAACCTCTGCAGCAATGCTGGCAGCACTCATATGTCTATTTCCCAAAGACAACCTCTGAATATGACGCTGAGCATGTGCACTCAACTTCTGTGATCGACCATGGTGAGGCCTGTCCTGAGTGGAACCTGTCTTGTTAAATCGCTGTATGGTCTTGGCTACTATGCCGATAATGCCAAATTGAACACACCTGCTCCCCATTCACACCTGAGACCTTGTAACACTAACGAGTTAAATGACACCGGAAAGTGAAAATGGCTAATTGTGCCCAGTGGCGTAGCGTGGGTTGTCAGCGCCCGGGGCAAGGCAAGTAATTTGCGCCCCCCTAACGTGTGGACTTTTAGCACTCAATGAGTCCCTTCGACTAGTACAGTATAAAACCCCTTACCCCCTATGTCACAGATCAGCTGCAGAGCTGATCTGTGTCTTACCTTTACTGCTGTAGGTCGGCTGGCACCTGTTGTTCCACTTGCTTGAGCAACACTTATTCCTGAGCACCCTTCCTATAGCCTGCTTAAACTGACTTCTCGTGAACTGATCCCTTGTGTACCAACTCGGCTAGTTCTCCTGATTACGTTGTCTGCTGCCCGCCCTGACCTCGGCTCGCTATCTGGCTCTCCTTTTGCTTCATTCATCCATCCATCCATCCATCTGTGTCTGACAGTGTCTTCTGGTACTCTCCTTGTGAACAGGGTGAACCCGGGGGTCGTGACCTGGGGTCAGCACGCAGCTAAGCCCAAACCCTTGTGAGGGGGTCCCTGGCAGAATACTGGCTGTCCCTTAGATTCCATGCCTTGGGGGATCCCGTGTCACCTGCTCGCCTGTGGGCTCACATCAGTAGCATTGTGGCACCCTAAGCAAATGCATCATATTCTATGAAAAATACTGATGTAATTAAAGTAAAAATGCATTCAATACAAGTTTATTTTCAAACACTTTATTGAGTGTGAAAATGCATTACGCAATCTCCACATATTCAACAGGTCTATCAATACATTGCAAGTGAAACAAGAAATATAATAACTTTTACAAAAATAAGATTAGTGCACATAACGTTCCACTTTAAGATGGTACTAACAGAAAATTGTGGAACAGAAAGTTAAGCTCTGCTAGATCCCTTCAGGCTGGGCCATTTTGCAGGTAGAGCTACAGTGGGTATAAAAAAAGAATCACCCCACCTTTGAAATAATCACACTTTGTTCCTTTGCAGCCTGAAATGGAGACAGACAATTTTTGTTTTATCTAGCTGTATTTATTCAGTTCAATTTATAACAAAGTGTTGGACAAAGGATCCCACCTCTCCTAAAAATGACTTGTAAACTCAACCAGGTGTAGCTAATCATCTTGCCAATGGCACACAAAGCCATTTGACTTTCAGCTGTGGTCATTTTGATTAGTTCAGCATGTAAAATAGCTTTCCTGGAACATTTCAGTCCCTGGTAGTGCAACTGAATAAAACAATCAACTATGGGGGTGGCAAGGCACATACAGTTGTGGACATGTACAAATCAAGAGATGGATCAAAAAATAACAAAAATAAAACGAAAGGCTTTATCAATGCCTAGAAGCACAGTGAAGTCTATTAAGAAGTGGAAGGAACTTGGCACAACACAGACCCTCCCTGGATCAGGATGTTGCCCCAAACTGGATGAAAGAACTAGGAGGTCAGAGAGGATTCAAAGAGGTCTACAGCATCTGGGACTGGAGCACTGGTCCAGGTTAAAAGAAAAAATAGATGGGGAAAAATACCATCAAATTCTTTATGAAAATCTGCTTTCTGCTGACAGAAAGTTGTCAATGGGAAGAAAGTTCACCTTCCAACATAACAATGACCCCAAGCACACAGTGGTTGGAGGAGAAAGCAGGGAATGTCCACCAATGAGCACACAGAAGGTCCGTTTTAAAATCGCCTGCTTTTAATTTGTGCAAATTTTTCAACAACAGAATTAAAATCTACATTGAAGTCTCTCTCAATGGACAGTATTGCTAGGTTACTCGTCTTTCTTGGCTCATTGTAGATCTTTGATATGTTTTGATTAGTTTAAGTTTTGAGAAACTTCTTTCACAACTGGCAGTAGAAACAGTAATAGTAAGAAAGATTCTTAATGTCACAACAAAGTTAGTTAAACTCTCTTGCAACTTCCACTTGTACACCCACCGAAGCAAATCTAAAGCAGACCAGTTTTCAACCTGCACATCAGGATTGACTTCTTTATATAAGACAATGTGGTGCCGAAGTCGACTTATTTCAGTGATCATAGATGCAGCATTCAACTCCATGTACTGATCACACCTGTGCTGAATTTGTTCATTAATGAAATCATCTTTTCTGGTATCCAACAATATTTGGATTTGCAAGAAAGCAAATCGCTGGTGAAGCATAATTATCTGCATTGTTCGTTTTGTAATTTCTGCATTAAGCTTATCAATTGCTTCCAGTTGTTCTCTGCTTGTTTCTTGTATTAAGGTCAAGCCAGCATCGCAACTCCGCTCTCCAGCCATCTTCTTACGTCTTCCAATTCTTCTCTCTGTAGAAATGCAATATGTGTTGCATACCTGCAGAGCTTTCTCAGTTGCCTTTGACACCAGACAATCTCGTTTTTCCTGGCAAAATAAAGCCAATGCTTTCAACTTTTGCACACATTGATCAAGCGCAAGTCCTTCTTGCTGCAGGTAGATCTAAGTATCATTCACTTCGGTTAGTACTGGGCTCCAAAAATGCAAGAAAGAGAAAAAAACATAGGTCATGATGCAAACTAACAGACTTCCTGCATCACCCTTGGTTTCAGAGGTTTCTTCTGGCCCATCTCTCAACACTTCCAAAGCTTCGATTATTTCTTCTGGGTGCTCAGCTAGTACGCGTACAGCTTCATGCTTTGAACTCCATCTTGTGTCACATGATCGCTTTACATGAATTGGTACATGCTTCTTAAGGACATCCCACCTATGGGTGGAGCTTGAGAAGAATGCATACACTTTTTCCACAGTGCCAAAGAAAGTCACAGACTTTGTCCCAACACCAACTGCATGAACCCCAGCAAGATTGAGAGAGTGATTGTTACATGGCACAAACACTGCTTTGGGATTCATATCCAAAATACGTTTCTGTACACCACTAGTGTGTCCAGCCATAGTTGCAGCATTGTCGTATCCCTGGCCATAGCAATGCTCCAGTTTAAGGCCATCTGCTTGCAACTTGTCACAAATTTGTTTAGTAATGACATCAGCCGATTTCCCATATAACTGAATAAAGTCAATGAAAGACTCTATCACATTGACTTCTGTATCTGCAATGTGCACATATCTAATCACTTGGGACATTTGGTCAGTGTGAGAAATATCCGGAGTGCTGTCGAACATCATAGCAAAATACTTGGCCTTTGTGATTTTTTCAAAGATGGCTGTTCTAATGTGATCGCCGAGCAGGCTAATAAACTCATTCTGGCTCTGTGGAGAGAGATAGGACACAACGTAGCCATCTGTCTGATTAACCTTATGAAGATGTTGTTTTGCAACTGGGTCATATTTGGCAAGTAACTTGAAAGTTTCTAAAAAATTTCCACAGTTACCATCGTTGTTTAGATTTTCGGAGTGACCACGTAAGGGTAAGGTTTGCCTGGCTAGATACAGCACACAATCCAGTATTCTGACTAAGATTGCCTTCCATTTGTCAAATGACCTCCGTTGTGCAAGCTGGGTAGCAGCATCAATAGTCACCTGTTTCTGCAGCCGCATTTCAAATTCCTTCCACATTGTAAATGCACTGAAGTGATATGAACTGCGCTCGTGCTCTAGTAATCTGGGGTTTAGCTTTCTCCATGCATTAAAGCCACTTGATTTTCCAAAACAACTTTTCCCTTTAACCTTCTGAAAAAGTATGCAAGGAAAGCAATATGCAGCGTTGTTTACTGGAGAAAACACCAACCATGTCCTTAACACAGTCTCACCATTCTCCAAATTCATGTAGAACCAGTCTTTGGAAAATGACCTGCCATGACTGTCTCTTGGAAACAATGCATCCTTATTCTGCAGTTCCACTGTTCCTCGCTTGACAAGTTCAGTTTTCAAAGTTTCATCTACAGTTTTAGGCCAATAGCCAATATCAGTGAAAACTTTTTCGTCAATATTTTCTGGCAGAACATTTGGCTGAGTAGAAACATCCTCAGGCAAGGCTGTCTCTGCTCTTAAAGCAAGAACAGGAATGTCCACAGAAACTGGATCGGGGACATGAGTCTCCTGTGGTGCTGCTGATGAGCATGCTGTAGTTTCAGCAGTGTTCACAAAACAAGAAACCTGTTAAGGCTTCCAGCTAGCTTAACCTGTTGCTCTTTCTCTATCTTCCTCCTTTTCCTGCCTTGTGCACCTGATTCTTTTTTGTTTGGCATGGTATATATTGAGTAGTATTTTGAAAAATCTAAAAAAAAAAAATAATTGTAATCACTTTCTTGCCTTGCTGCACTTTCACCACTCCTTCATTGTATAACTATTTCTTTTTACTTTCACTGTAATGTTTATCCCTTTCATGACTAAGCCTATTTTTGAAATTTGGTGTTTACAAGTTAAAATCCGTATTTTTTGCTAGAAAATGACTTAGAACCCCCAAACATTATATATATTTTTTTAGCAGAGAATCTAGAGAATAAAATGGCGATTGTTGCAATATTTTTTATCACACGGTATTTGTGCAGCGGTGTTTTAAACGCAAATTTTTGGAAAAGTGACACTTTCATGAATTTTAAAAAATCCAAACAGTAAAGTTACCCCAATTTTTTGTATAATGTGAAAGATGATGTTACGCCGAGTAAATAGATACCAAACATGTCACCCTTTATAATTGCACGCACTCGTGGAATGGCGACGAACTACGGTACCTTTGAATTTCCATAGGCGACGATTTAAAACATTTTTACGGTTACCAGGTTTGAGCTACAGAGGAGGTCTAGGGCTAGAATTATTGCTCTCGCTCTGACGATCGCGGCGATACCTCACATGTGTGATTTGAACACCGTTTACATATGCGGGCGCGACTTCCGTATGCGTTTTCTTCGCTGCGCGAGCTCGCGGGGACAGGGGCACTTTAAAAAATGTTTTTTATTTAATTTATTTATTTTTGTACTTTATAAATTGTGTTTAAAATTTTTTTTTTTTTTTTACTTTTATTGCTGTCACAAGCAATGTAAACATCCCTTGTGACAGTAATATGTGGTGACAGGTACTCTTTATGGAGGGATGGGGGGTCTAAAAGACCCCCCATCCCTCCTTTACACTTCAAAGTATTCAGATCGCCGAAAACGGCAATTCTGAATACTGTGTACTTTTTTAAATTCGGCGCCATTGGCAGCCGAGTAAACGGGAAGTGACGTCATGACGTCGCTTCCGCATTTACAACAAGAAGGCTGGAACGAAGCCGCTCGCAGCTTCGTTCCAGCCCGCCCCCAGCCGCCGAAGGCAGCCGAACGGACACCGGGCCTCCCGATCGCACGGGAGGCCCGGTAACAGCGGCGGGAGGCGGCGGGAGGGGGGGATGTCCCCTCCCGCTCCTCCGGTATAACAGCCGAGCGGCTTTTAGCCGCATCGGTTGTTATACTCGGGTAGCCGATCGCCCGCTGAAAACAACGGTACCGGGATGATGCCTGCAGCTGCGGGCATCATCCCGGTATAACCCCAGAAAGCCGAGTACGCATATGTGCGTTCGGTCGGCGGGAAGGGGTTATTCACCTTTTTGCCTATTGCCTTGCTCTTTTTGCTGCTTAAAAAAAAAAAATAAAGTACCTCTTCAGCCTGTGTAGACCACTGGGACAACTCACATAAAATACTCCACAGGTGCTACACACTATAGACCCCACATTATCACCATTATGTTGGAGGGAATGCCATCACAATGGCAACCTGTTACATATAATATGGCACTGCAAAGCCTTACAAACCTTCTGGAAGGATGTATTCTCCCTACTATCGAAGACTACCAAAACAATGTGTGCTCCCTCCCCAGCACTAGCGTTAATAAGCCTGGGGATAGACACTTTTCCCTTCCTACACAGGAAAGTCATGGTACACATTCTGTTTGCAGCACGCATTTCCATAGCGAAAAAATGGAAGTCAACTACTCCCCCCAACATTAGAGAGGTTATTAATAGAGTGAACTCACAAAGCCTCATGGAAAGAATGCTAGCACATAAGGAAGGCAACTACTTTGTATGTCTTGTATACCATGAAAACTGAACCACTTTAAAGGCCGAGCCTCTTTTTCAGACTCAGTGTTTACAAGTTAAAAACAGTTTTTTTTTCTAGAAAATTACTTAGAACCCCCAAACATAATTTTTTTTTCTAACAACCTAGAGAATAAACTGGCGGTCGTTGCAATACTTTCTGTCACACCGTATTTGCTCAGTGGTCTTACAAGCGCACTTTTTTGTAAAAAAAATCACTTTTTGAATTATAAAATAAGACAACAGTAAAGGTAGCCCAATTTTTGTTTTAGATTGTGAAAGATAATGTTACGCCGAGTAAATTGATACCCAACATGTCACGCTTCAAAATTGCGCCCACTCGTGGAATGGCAACAAACTTTTACCCTTAAAAAACTTCAAAGTTTAAAAAAAAAAAAAAGATATTGTGTGTATATATATATATATATATATATATATATATATATATATATATAAATATAAAATTTACTAGACCACTGGGTCAACTTCTGTCAAGCCGTAACAGCCACATATGGATCAAAATCTGGCTGGTCCCTGCTGAACCAAACAAACTTCAATCCATCTATGCAGTTTTGCGGATGCTCTGATCCAGTTGTCTAGCCAATACACATATGGCCCTGTCCCTTGTCAAAGTCAATTACTTTTGCATTGTTCTCCTCTCAACACATCAACTACAAAGACAACATCATGTTCATTTGCTGCCTAATAGGTCTGTTCCACCCACTTTCAGATGCCATTGTAAGGAGATCATTTGCACACAAGATCTGGTCTGCTGGTGGCTCAACTATACTGCCAACTGACCGCCTCCTCCCTGGACAGCGTCCCCTGACAATGCTCACTTAGAGCTCTAAAGGATAACTACAATGTCAGTACTGAGGGTCAGGATGGCCTGTCCCCCTGGAAGTGCAGGTAGGATGGTGGCAGGAGAAGTGAGACTCACCGGGTGGAAGTTCCCTTAAACTTCTTCTAGGTGCACACACTGACTGCAGTCCCAGTAGTCTTTGTCTGAAGAGGGCCTCGGCTGCTGCTTCGGTCTGTGGAGAAGACACACAACAAGGTCTCATCTACTGGTGGCTGACTATACTACACTATACTGACCACCATACTGACCACCATACTACACTATACTGACCACCATACTACACTACACCGATCACTATACTGATCACCATACTACACTACACTGACCACCATACTACACTACACTGACCACCATACTACAGTACACTGACCACCATACTACAGTACACTGACCACCATACTACACTACACTGACCACCATACTACAGTACACTGACCACCATACTACAGTACACTGACCACCATACTACAGTACACTGACCACCATACTACACTACACTGACCGCCATACTACACTACACTGACCACCATACTACAGTACACTGACCACCATATTACACTACACTGACCACCATACTACACTACACTGACCACCATACTACAGTACACTGACCACCATACTACACTACACTGACCACCATACTACACTACACTACACTGACCACCATACTACACTATACTGACCACCATACTACACTACACTGACCACCATACTACACTACACTGACCACCATACTACACTATACTGACCACCATACTACACTACACTGACCACCATACTACACTATACTGACCACCATACTACAGTACACTGACCACCATACTACACTACACTGACCACCATACTACACTACACTGACCACCATACTACAGTACACTGACCGCCATACTACACTACACTGACCACCATACTACACTACACTGACCACCATACTACACTACACTGACCACCATACTACACTATACTGACCACCATACTGCACTATACTGACCACCATACTACACTACACTGACCACCATACTACACTATACTGACCACCATATACTACACTACACTGACCACCATACTACACTATACTGACCACCATACTACACTATACTGACCACCATACTACACTATACTGACCACCATACTGCACTATACTGACCACCATACTACACTACACTGACCACCATACTACACTACACTGACCACCATACTACACTACACTGACCACCATATACTACACTACACTGACCACCATACTACACTACACTGACCACCATACTACACTATACTGACCACCATATACTACACTACACTGACCACCATACTACACTACACTGACCACCATACTACACTATACTGACCACCATACTACACTATACTGACCACCATACTACACTACACTGACCACCATACTACTCTATACTGACCACCATACTACTCTATACTGACCACCATACTACACTACACTGACCACCATACTACTCTATACTGACCACCATATACTACACTATACTGACACCACAATACTACACTGACCACCATACTACACTATACTGTTGTCCACTATATACTACACTGACTGACCACCCCCTGCACCCCCCACGCTACGCCACTGAGAGGGACAGGGGGACTTTATTCCAAATTAGAGACAGTCCCTTGAAATCAGGAACAATTGGGAGCTATGCTATAGGTGCATATTTTATGCAGGATCTTCTGCTTGCTCTGCCAGGAAGAATCTTTATTCATAGAGAAAATGCACATAAGCCTGTGTAAATGAGCCTAAAGCAACCAATCCATTTTCAGCTCTTCCCTCCAATGACTGCAATAAGCTGAAATCTGGTTGAATATGAGCCATGGCCCAACTTAAAAACAAATACCCCAGATGTGGACACCCCCACATTTCACCCTGACATAACTCATCATCACTGTATTGAATACAACAAGCCAACCAGCTCCTATATCTTTCTTTTAGCATCTGTAGGGGGTTATTCACAATGGTGGGCCTGGGCATTTAAAAAGGATCAAGATATTATAATATTAAGCCTCTATGTAGGTAAGCATATAGACAATGCAGTCAAGACCAGCTTCAAAAACGAGCCTAAGCCTTTTGACCTTCCTGGGTGACATTGGATAAATTGTCTTGGGTTACACATAACATACACTAACAAGGAGGATAATGAAAAGGGAAGAACTCCGCGCTATGGGTGAAATGTACAAAATAGCTGCTCCCCTCAAAGTGCTTAGTGAGCAAGCTTTGAGCTAGTGGGGGGTGTATAAAAATAAGGGGGCGCTTAGTAATAAATAATAAATTAACAATTAATTGATCAATAATACATAATTGTTGTGAACAATACTGAACAGATATCAACATGAAATAAATATAATATAATGTGTATTTATTTCATGTTGATATCTGTTCAGTATTGTTCACAACGATTATGTATTATTGATCAATTAATTGTTAATTTATTATTTATTACTAAGCGCCCCCTTATTTTTATACACCCCCCAACAAGGAGGATAAAACAATCCAAAATTCTATATACAATACTTTGCGCTCCTGGAAGTAAGAGATACACTGACCAATATTATTATGGTAAGCTGCTGATTAACCACTTCCCGACAGGCGCGCGCAGATGTACGTCGGCAGAATGGCACGGTTGGGCAAATGGGCCTACCTGTAAGTCCCATTGAATTTACCGCTGTGCCATTGTGTCTGCGCCGCTGCCGGGAGCTCTGTGAGTCGGCTGGCGGGTCCCGCGGACTCGATCGCCGTGGGGATACCCGCGATCGCCTCACGAAGAGGATGAACGGGGAGATACTGATATAAACAAGCATCTCCCTGTTCTGCCTAGTGACAGTGTCACTGATCACCGCTCCCTGTCATCCGGAGCAGAGAACAGTGATGTGTCACAGCTAGCCCATCCCCCCTACAGTTAGAATCACTCCCTAGTACTGACTTAACCCCTCCCCGCCCCCTAGTGGTTAACCCCTTCACTGCCAGTTTTATTTACACAGTAATCAGTGCATTTTTATAGCACTGATTGCTGTATAAATGACAATGGTCCCAAATATGTGTCAAAAATGTCCGATGTGTCCACCATAATGTCTCAGTCACAATAAAAATCGCTGATCGCCGCCATTACTAGTAAAAAAAAAAGATTAATAAAAATGCCATAAAACTATCCCCTATTTTGTAGACGCGATAACTTTTGCGCAAACCAATCAATAAACGCTTATTGTGATTTTTTTTTTACCAAAAATATGTAGAAGAATACGTATCGGCCTAAACTGAGGAAAAAAAATGTTTTTTTTAATTATTTTTTGGGGGATATTTATTATAGCAACAAGTAAAAAATAATGCGTTTTTTTAAAAATTGTCCCTATTTTTTTGTTTATAGCACAAAAAATAAAAACTGCAGAGGTGATCAAATGCCACCAAAAGAAAGCTCTATTTGTGGGAAAAAAAGGACGTCAATTTTGTTTAGGAGCCACGTCGCACGACCGCGCAATTGTCAGTTAAAGCGACGCAGTGCCGAATCGCAAAAAGTGCTCTGGTCAGGAAGGGGGTAAAATCTTCCAGGGCTGAAGTGGTTAATTAAAGCAAAAAAAATCCACACATAGAGCAAATGTCAAAAATCACCCTAGCAGGCGCATCACTTAACCTAAGGGCCCTTTCACACTGGGGGACTTGCAGGCGCTATTGCGCTAATAATAGCGCCTGCAAACCGTCCCGAAACAGCTGCTGCTGTCTCTCCAGTGTGAACGCCCCGAGGGCTTTCACACTGGAGCGGTGCGGGAAAAAAGTCCTGCTAGCAGCATCTTTGAAGCGGTGAAGGAGCGGTGTTTACACCGCTCCTTCACCGCTTCTGCCCATTGAAATCAATGGGACAGCGCGGCTATACCGCTGGCAAAGTGCCTCTGCAGAGGCGCTTTGCAGTGGTTGTTAACCCTTTCTCAGCTGCTAGCGGGGGGTAAAACCGCCCCCGCTAGCGGCCGAATACCGACGGTAAAGTGCCGCTTACAATAGCGACGCTTTACCGCCGCCCCCGCCCCAGTGTGAAATGGGCCTAAGAAAATGATAAAAAACGCAGTGGTGATATATTGTAGTGATGTGTTTACTATTTTATTTTATGTCATGATGTGCATTTTTATGGACACTGTCAGTGAATGAGAGAAAGAGATAAATACTGTATGCAGCCACAGGACAGTGTAGTGAAAGTCTTTCACAACGTTTAAAGCCATGAGACGGGAAGAGAAACTCCTTGGAGGACTGGCTGATCCCACCATACATACTACACTGTCCTGCTCCTGCAAAAAGTATTTATCTCTTTCTCTCCCATCCCCCGGGACCCCCCCGCCCCTGGGGCCAGTAACACGAATTGAGGGAGTCTCAGTCACACACACCTTGTGGGGCGGCTTGTCCTGCCTGCGCCTGGATCGGTCCCGATTCCCCGGAGGCTAAGAGAAGAAGACAGCGGCCGCGATAGGGTCATGTGCGGAGGCGGGACTTCAGGAGCGCTCACATGACCCCTATGCGGCCAATCACAGGGCGCCAGATATTTAACATGGCGCCCGCAGCGCAGGGGACACAGGAAGATAAAATTAGGAGGCGGCAGCCGGTAATGACACTACTGGCACAAAATTGCGCCCCCCCAAATGTCGCGCCCGGGGCCACGGCACCCCCCGCACCCCCCACGCTACGCCACTGATTGTGCCCAATGTGGACATTTTCACTTAAGGGTGTACTCACTTTTGTTGCCAGTGGTTTAGACATTAATGGCTATGTGTTGAGTTATTTTAAGGGGACAGCAATTATACACTGTTATACAAGCTGTACGCTCACTACTTTACATTGTAGTAAACTGTCACTTCTTCAATGTTGTCACATGAAAAGATATAATAAAATATTTACAAAAATGTGAGGGGTGTACTCACTTCTCCCCTAAACCCACTGTAACTGGACAGGGGCAGGAGGAGATCTAAGCAGTGGTTCTGTGTGGAGGCATCAATCCCGGCCAGCTGTACAAACATCATCTTGTGTGGTGATGGTGACCAGCTTTCTAGCTGTGACTGATTCCAGCCAGCCGGAAACTTTGGTACAGTTACTTTTTCCACTCAGTTACATGTCAGTTCCCCTCCTAGATTTGTAAGTGCATTCATGATTTTTTTTTAATTTGACTTCACTATATCAACATGCTATGCTATGAGGCCACTTTGTGCCCCTACAGTTTCTTCTTGTTTTCTTTAGATTCTGGTCTCCCAAGCCTTTGTTGAGGGTGGCATCATGGCGACCAGCTAGAGACAGTGTTCCGATGTTTAGAACCAGCTTGACCTCAGGAAATGTTTTGCCCTGGTTGTTTATAGTGTATATGATTCTTTTGTGAGATACAGGCTATTTCTTTTTCTGCAGTTCATTCATTCACAGATGTCTGTAAATGAATGATGCAGCTGTGTGGATGGAGCCCCAACCAACAATGGCATTTTTAAAATTTGACGTGGCTGCAGCGTAAAGATCCCCCGCTTACTGTCATAAGAAAGGGAGAGTAAGGAAGTGAGGTTGGGGGTGCTGAATATATATTACATGTTGTTAACATTATATAACATGCAACGTGTTCAGAAGGTGAACTTAGCCTTAAACTGAAGTGATAAGCCTCAAGCCATACACAGTGATACCTGTTTATCTGGAGCTCTCTCTCTTCCATCCCCTTTTAAAGTATACAGATCAGGTGGTGTTTCTCAGCTTCCAGGAGGCAAAAGGTGGTGATGTGATGTCACACACTGCACAGAGCAGAGAGCTAAATGTTATCTGACATGTGAGTGGAGGGAATGGACACCCCCCTCTACACAATCTCACTGGGAAACATGCACAGCTGAGGCTATCAATTACCTGCTGTGCGGGGGGGACCATGAACTTTCTGGTGCTGGAGAACAGAAGGGACAGATGCAGATTGCAGAGGAAGGAACGAGCAGCTAGGATCCTCAATAGGTGCTATGGACTGAGACAATAAACCTTTATATGAGTATATGCTTAGAATATTTTACCTTCAAAAGTTTACAGCCACTTTAAGACATCCCTCAAGCATGGCATTTAAGAAATTACATGTTTTTAATGTTGCTCTTTAGGCCACATAAAAATACTCTCTCCCTGCTGAAAAAAAAGTTTAAAGTTTTTTTTGCATTGGTACATGTCCCTCAGGACAATGACCAGCTCCTTGGGCACTTTGTTTGACACTCTCTTATTAGTCAATAAAATGGCCATTACTGAAGCGATTCCACATCTTCAATAGTTCACTCAACTTGTCTCAAACTGAACTTAGGTACATTCAGCTCATCACTACTGGATACCCAGTAACCCATAGATACCTCAGTTCTCATGTCCTCATCATTCCTGGACCTAATGTAGTCAACAATCAGGTGGTTCATTCTCTGCCAGTGGTTGCTTGCCTGTAGCTGGGCCTGGCCACAGTGGCTTAAAAAATGAAGAGCAAGGAGAGCACCACCCAATAGTTTTCCCTCTCTGATGACCCAATTCATAGTGTCTGTGCACAGGCATTTGAGCTCCTTGAGGAAGCCAGGCCTTTTCCCATAAATTTGCTGATGGCTGAATGAACACGATTTCATCATTTAAAAATAGAGACATCATCACTTTACAGTATTGAATAAGCCATATAAATAATACATCTGATACCTAAAATCTGACCATAACAATTACCAACGTTAGGAGGTGCGAACAGCCCATTAACAGTGCCTGTAAGAATAAGGTAATCCTTTGACAAAAGTATTTGCTTCCCATTTTGCATTTAGAGCACATAAGTTTGGATCTAAAGCTAACAACTCAAGATTCCGGTATAGATTACTACCAGAAAGAAAATTCCTTTTGAACACGTTGCAGTTACAACACAACTTAACAGACAAAACCTTGCAATATTTTTCTTTTGAAAACCTAATTTAAATTATAAATCAAAGTTAAAGTAATGCTATTATTTGCTAGGGTCATTGTTTAAAAATGCAAGTATTTGAAAGCACTCTTGTTTCTTTGTCATGATGTGTAAGTACTTCAGTTTTCATCTGTATTTTTTTACAGTAAATTCAAAAATGAATTGCTTCTACAGAAATAGGTTTAATAATAATAATACCTTTCGTTTTTTGACAAAAAAATTACAGTTAGTGGTGAAAACCTTTAAAACCTTTAAAACATGGATTTCAAAAGTATATACTACACCTAAAGTTATTTTTCAGTTACTGTACAATATATAATAAAGTGTATAACAGAAAACGCAAAGTATGTCAAAATGTAAAAACAAATGATGAAATGAAAAAGTTATTAAAAAGGTTCAGTGGTAATTGATATCACAGTACAATCCTAAAATAAATTAAAGTCAATGGTTGGTAGAAGAGGTTTGCATTCATAAATTATACTTACATAGCCCACCCCTGATTAAAGTGAAACTAGCACCAAATATATTTTGTGATGTTAACCCCATGCATGGCATGGAAATAATGTATATGTAACATGTGCAGTTCCTGAAGATCTCTCAAAGAGATCACAGTAATCCCACTGACAATGCTCGCACCTTGAACAAGTGTAGTTGGCAGAAATAATTTTGCTGTTAATGGACTTTACTGTCACTCACATGATACAGAGACATTTTTTAAATAAAAAATATCAAAACTTTATTGTACAATACTTTAATACGATAATACACAATGGGTTAGCAATTCATTAAAAACAATTTTGCCACAATTTGATACTCCAGTCCCACTTGGGACAGCTATATATATATATATATACTATACCTTCTACTATTGCACCAGTACTTCAAGTACAGAAAAATGGAGGTGTGTGTATTGCATGCTCTGGTCAAAACATTTTGCTGATTGCATAGCTTCCTCAGGACCAACTTACAAGGTATCATATGGTACTGAATATAACAAGAATCTGCATCCATTTATTATACATACAAAGAAAAAAAGTCAAATTCATTATTTACATTATAATATGTCTTAAATGACTTATAAACAATATGGTGGAGAGTCGTTTGTGTCAGTAACATTTGGGGATGGACACAGGGACTAAAGCTACTAAATATTTCTTAGCGTATATGATGGTAAACATCAATATGGGCTCAAGACTTTATAGGCACAATAATGGCTAGATATATAATTAAAATTCTAATTTATTTGGAATTATTTTAAAAAAGATAAAGGATAAAATAAGAAAACATACACAGTTTACAAATTATGCACTCCATACACAGCTAAATGGTTTAAGTAATAAAGATAAGCGAAAATTAGAACCAGCAAGAGACAGGAAACTTATTGATCCATATAGTTACAGTACATTTCGTTGAACCAAAAGCTATGTAGTGGTGGCAATCAGATTCTGTCTAGGCTCGACATGTTACGCGCCACATGCGCTTCTTCAGGAGCACAGAATTGAATACTGTAATGAATAATACAATTATGATAAATACATCATTGTGTAATATAGTTACATGAAAGATTATATCTAAACAATGTAGTAGAATAGTGAGAAGACGTCTGTGACGTCTACTATACACACATTGAACACCAAAAAATTCAAACCCAAATCACAACGTTTTCCAGAATCGACCACTAATTCACACATTTGGGCTTTCCTCATAGGAACTATTAAAGATATAAAAGAAATTACTATGTCAGCAACCCCAGGAAATCTTTCTTATCCCCAAAGACAAGCCATCAAAGCCCTAAAAAATCACCCAGACCTAGAAATTAAAGCTTCGGACAAAGGAGGTAACATCGTCCTGATGACCAAAACATATTACGAATCCATGGTGAACAGGATCTTAGCGAACAAACACTCCTACCGCCATTTACCTGAGACGTAGATCCAAGAATTTAAGCAAGAATATCTGGAGACCATTGGTTCGGCCTTTCAAAAGGGCCTGATCGACCAAGATACTTATAACTATCTTAATGTTAAAAAACCTAAAAAGACTACCTTTTATGCCTTACCGAAGATACATAAGCACCCCACAATGCCTCCTGGCCGACCAATCGTCTCCGGTATTGGCTCTCTTTCTGAACATGCCAGCCGCCTTATAGATTTTGTCTTAATGCCACATATACTGAGCCTCCCGTTTTATACCCGTGATACACTTGATTTGTTGAAACAAATAGTGGGATTGCCTGTCCCTCCCGATGCCCTCCTCGTGACACTGGATGTGGAGTCTTTATACGCCAGCATCCCACACGAGCAGGGCATCGGGATGGCACACACTTTTCTAAGAGAACAAGATCACTATAGTTGGGAATTCTGTGAATTCATATTGGAATTGCTTAAATTTGTGCTAACTCGCAATTATTTCTGCTTTAAGGATTCCCACTTCCTCCAGGTACAGGGCGTGGCCATGGGCACATGTTGTGCACCAGCCTACGCCAACCTGTACCTGGGGGGGTGGGAACGCAATATCTTTTCTAATGAGGACCTGACCATTTATACTGACCAGGCCCTCATATGGCGGAGGTATATAGACAATATTTTTCTAGTATGGACAGGTACCCAAAATCTTTTGGATGATTTCATCCAAACTATCAACCACAATTAGATGAATCTCAAATTCACCATTTCTGCCCATCCGAATCAAATAACTTTCTTGGATTTAACTATTTTCAAAGACCAAGAGAACTGTCTAGCAACTACCCTGTTCAGAAAGGAAACGGCAGGGAACACCTTACTGCACGCGGAAAGCGCTCACCCTAGATCGCTCATTAAAAGTATACCCTATGCACAATATCTCAGGCTACGCCACAACTGTACGCATCTAGAGGAATTTAAACTTCAAGCACAGGCGCTCCGCAATAGATTATTAGCAAGAGGTTATAATAAGACCATACTACGGAGCGCATACAACAAGGCCATTCGCCAGTCAAGAAACTCCCTACTTTTCAAGCAGAAAAATGTTTCTACTAGTACCCCAGTAAGATTTATTACTAAATTTTCTCAACAACACCAGGAACTTCGGGACATACTTAACAAACATTGGCCGATCCTCCAAGAGGACCCCATTATAAACAAATACATCAGCCCTTCCCCTCAAATTACATTTAAACGAACGAGGTCCCTAGGTGATCAACTAACCTCAAGCCACTTTGCTACCACTCCCAAACTGAAACAACCTAAATTAGGAATGGCCCAATGTGGCAAATGTTCTTTTTGCCCATGGATCAAAGAAGGGAACTCCTTCACACTACCAAATGGAGAAAAATTCACACCTAAATTCTATGCAGATTGTGATACAAAAGGAGTGGTATACTTGATGCTATGTCAATGTGGCGCGTTCTACGTAGGGAAAACGATCAGACACCTACGCTGTAGAATTAGGGACCATGTGTATTATTCGGGTGAAGGAAAAATGGTGACAGCAGTCAGTAGGCACCTTGACCTCTACCACAAATTCAACGCTTCTCTCATTTCATTTATCGTACTAGCAGTAGTCCCAATAGACCCCAGGGGTGGAGATTGGGACAAAATAGTGTGCCAAAAAGAAACCCTATGGATAGAACGCCTAGGTGCCACATTCCCCCCTGGAATCAACTAAGCTCAGACCTATAAACCATTTCTTTAAGTATACTCAACTTACTCCTGTCTGGCCATCTTACTGCTCTATTCTTCTTGGGCCATTTTGGTTAAACCATATAATTATTCATATATTAATATATTGTTGTTCACCAACAGAAATGAGATTCCATCCCTATTCAGCCACTATATGGTTGATTTATAACTTTTTCTCCCATGTTTCCCTACGTAGACAAAAATAATGTAAGCTATTTGACGCAACTTAATAATACCAGTACACGTACAGTATAGTTGCAGAAGGTATACCTGTTCCCAACCCATTTTTCCCTGTCCTCCCTTCCTCATCTCAATTGTTGTTATGATATCCTCATGTCGTTTATTGCTAATTACTACTATGTTCTCTACTAATGTGGTTGAACTTTATTTTTATTCTCATTTTTACTTTTCCAGAGGCTGTACCTTCACCATGGGCTGTACCCCTCCACTGCACTGTATGGCGGTGTTAATTGGCAATGTGCGGCCGCCCAGCGCCACATCTATCTTTAGATGGTTGGCGCACAGGGTGTCCCTTTATGGCCGTGTCGGCGTGGATGCGGCTGCGTTTTATCTCCCCAACCCTCCATGTCGGGCGGACGGCTCTCTGGCTGCACTGGGGGGTGAGATTAGAGCGGTTGACCTCTCTGTATCCCTGGTTGCCAGGATACCGGGACACGGCCGCCCTCTCTCCCTTCGATGCGCCGTCAGTGGTCTAGCTCGCGCTGGAGATGGGGAGCATGCGCAGTTGTCCCGGGTCCGCTCGGTTGCCGGGATACCAGGACGCGACTGCCTCCTCTTTCCCCGATGCACCGTCAGCTGTTCGGATGACGCTGGGGATCGAGGCATGCACAGTACGCGCCAGCGGCCGGCCTGAATGACGTCACGTCGGCTACGCTGATTGGTGACTACAGGCGGGGCGGATGTACAAGAGACGCCTTCTCTGGCGTCTCTCCTTGTACTATCCACACTACAAGTCGCTCTCTACGAGACGGCTGTGTGGCCCCTTACCACCAACTCATCTGATTATCAGCTTTATTCTACAGACCCAGGTAAGCTTGGATCCTTACTACCCCGCAAAATAGTTTACTCATGGCTCATCCTCATGATATGTTTTATTCATATAACAGACTCAGCAGGATTGGGGGTCAAAGATAGTAACTTCCTAAAGAAAAAATCCCATATGCACCTTGCTGCAATACCTACATCTGCCTTTGACTGACACCAGATCCCCTTCCATCAAATTATAACAGCTGATACTACTGTGAATTACCAATACTGGCTAATGAGATTGCTGTGGTTCTGTTTTTTCCTCCCCCTCCTTCTAGGCATAGCTATAAAATTTATCAGGGTAAGTGCAATTTAATTTATCCTTTAAAACTAATGCAACATAGAATGTAGATTACCAGGGGCTATACTATGGACCACTTGTGACTTTATAATGTACTTTACTACCTAATAGTATATTTTCCTCTGAGTCTCTCTTCATTATTAATCCTGATGGTTATCAATTAATCTTAAAACATCATCCTACATACATACGGACATCTATAGTAATTACTCATATCTTGGAGTTTTCTCTCTGCCTCCCCTCCTTTCCCTCCACCCTTTTCCTCACCTCCCCCCCCCTTCCTTCCCCCTCCCCCCTCCCTCCCCCCCTTCCCCTTCTCTTCCCTTCCCCTTTCCCTTTCCCTTCCCTTCCCCCTTCCCTCACTCCTTCCCCTCTCCTTCCCTCCCCCTCCTCCCTCCCCCTCCCAGTTTTCCCCTCCCCCCCTTCCCCTCCCGTTCCCCCTTTCCCTCTCCCTTCCCTTCCCCCTCCCTCCCTTTCCCCCCCTTTTTTCCCCCTTCTCCTACCCCACCCTTACCTGACTATATGTCTTACCTTGTACTCTACACTTTACCCCACCTCCTTATGATTAATTTTTATGATGTTACATTCTTCCCCGCATTGCCTACGCTCCGCCTGGTCACTGTAGGACGGACACCCCCTTTGGTAATTTAGGAACAGCCTCTTCTCACTATTCTACTACATTGTTTAGATATAATCTTTCATGTAACTATATTGCACAATGATGTATTTATCATAATTGTATTATTCATTACAGTATTCAATTCTGTGCTCCTGAAGAAGCGCATGTGGCGCGTAACATGTCGAGCCTAGACAGAATCTGATTGCCACCACTACATAGCTTTTGGTTCAACGAAATGTACTGTAACTATATGGATCAATAAGTTTCCTGTCTCTTGCTGGTTCTAATTTTCGCTTATCTTTATTACTTAAACCATTTAGCTGTGTATGGAGTGCATAATTTGTAAACTGTGTATGTTTTCTTATTTTATCCTTTATCTTTTTTAAAATAATTCCAAATAAATTAGAATTTTAATTATATATCTAGCCATTATTGTGCCTATAAAGTCTTGAGCCCATCAATACTCTTTCGTTCTCTAAACTACTAAAATAAGACATGGCACCTGTAACCTAGTTCGTTTCCGCATGACCACTATGCGCTGATACGCTTTTAATCTATCTAAACATCAATATGGGTTTAGTAATCCCAGATAAAAGGAAATGGGGAGCACTATTAGGAACACATTTGTGCCCTACACCCAAGGGGCATATACAGATATTAGTAAATAGTAATTCAATATTCCTATTCAAGAGGCATGTTCCCAGAGATATATGAGGGTTCCTGGTATTAAAGTGGCCAGGTGGAGCAGATCTTAATATGCTCGGATAGATATACTTTTGAGTAAAGACCTGTAATATAATATGTGCATATGCACGTGACATTAGCAATACATCTATGGACTATGGCCTGAAGCCCCCCTTATAGTCATTATATATCTACTTCAGTAACATGCAATATCAAAGGCCAGCGGTGTCCCTTTCAATAGATTTGCATCACACCAGGGATTCATTTTACTGCTCCATTTCAAAAAGACTCATCCCAATAGAAAGGCATGTGGTGTAGTGCAAAAAAGAGGAATAAGTATATATAAGAAAAGTCCACAGCGAGTATTACATATGCTCCCATAGCATCCAGGGTGAGTATCTTACACCTACATGTCCATCCGCCAAACATACACGTCCACGCTGCCACAAGGACAGAGGACTAATGGAGGAGTGCTTATACGCCCCCGCGATCGCCGTGAGGCCATGCGGCAAGCGCTGGGCTAAGACGTCACTGCACAGCCTGTGCTCCAACAACTGTGCATGTGCAAAATGGTGCCCGATGCAGAAAAGCCATCCCATGGACGGATCAACACAGGGGGCATGCTAGGGGAGTGCCAAACAGATATCCCAGACCAGAACTACTGTATGGGGAACATGTGTCCGCCCACCAGACCTGGACACCTGACCTAATCTGCCATATTGTTGAAGCTGAAAAATAACCAATGAACATTCAGTTCATTGGTTAGATTACTTTAGTATTACTTTAGTATTGCAAACTAAAATATCAGCCATTAATTCTCATATATTCCAATATATATAGATTAATTGTGTCTAACATAATTGGCACAGATCCGAAGAATGATTCCTACTAGTGTTACAGTGATAGCATGTAATGGGCAAATTATAATACTACTCATACACACATTTTATGGATTAAGATTATATCTACATCTCTCTCAACCTAGCAGGGAACTATTTATTATATCAATATTTAAACAAAACTTTAAAGAGTGAGAGGGGGCACTTTTTAAAGATATGGCTTAAAGCTAATGGCCTCATTGAGGCCAGGTGGTACAGTTGCCTGTAGCAAATATATCCACCTTGTTTCACATTGTAAAATTCTCTTGTCAAAATCCCCACCTCTAGGATCTGGTATAATATGCTCCAAAGTGGCACATTTTATAATACTGGTGTCCCATCTATAGGATAGAGCAATGTGTCTGCAATTGGTGTAGAGAGTATTATTTTTTGCATAATGAATATGATCCTGCGCCAAAATGGGCACTTCATTTTGCCTATATAGATTGCCCCACATATACAGAACATTGTATATAAAATGCCTATAATTTGACAATTGACATGATGGGGAACTGCATAGAGATTACCATTGGGAAAATAGATAGCTTGATTTTCATATATCCATGGACAGAACTCACAAGTGTCACATTTCCAAATACCTTGAATATCACATTCGGGGTCCTGGTTCTGTGTGTGTCCAAAATGACTTTTGGTAACCTTGTTTCTGATCGACTTGGCTCTACGATAAGTGATTTCTGGGTGAAGTATTTTTTCAAAACAAAGTCATTGGTTAATAAATACCAATGTCGAAAAAAAAATATTTTCAAACTTGGGTGTGTTGTCTATTAAATGAAGTGATAAGCCACACTATGTCACATTGTGTTTTATCCTTCTTTTTAAAGAGAACCTCTTTCCGGTGATTTTTTTTTACCTTGTTTAAAGCCTTCTTGAGGCAGCTACAGAAGTAGCCCCTTTGAAGCAACTTATGTCCCAGGGCATTAACCTGAGTGTTAAAGTCATAATCACTTAAACAAATTCAATGGAGTCTAAGATATTGGCTGAAGGCCAATATCGCACCTTCCCTTCAACACAGCAGCCATACTTTCTGGGCTAAGATGCTAGCCCAATGAAAGACACGCTTATGTTATTCCTAGTGGATGTACTGTAGCCTTTTTGCCATTGGCTGAGTGTACATTGATATATGATACACATATGATACAGATGCCCCTTGTGATACAGACACCCCTTCCACACAGCATAGCCATGTCCCTAACCCTCAATGCAATTAAAGGTAGCAGCTAAGCAGCACTATTTCTGCTGACTGGACAGACTGAGAGCAACAGCACATAGTTGAGGTCACATATCAATTCCTTTAAGCATCTTCTCTGCTAAAATTATGCTTACCTTACTTGTACTCCCTCACAGCTCCTTGCTCCTCAGCAGCCAATCCTGAGATTGGCTGTGTTGGCAGCCCAAAGGATTGGTGACATTGTTCCCCCAGTCATTCTTTTTTCTCTCCATAGACTGCATTACCCCCTTCTATCCTTTTAAATGTTATACTGTATGTGTGTTGTGTTACCACTTGTATTAAATATAGAAGAATGTTAGTCCTGGAAATGAAAGGTTGGGAAAGCAGTATAAAAACTCAAACACATGCAATAATGTTTAAAACACTCATAAACACTCACTTTGCCAAGTAAAATGCTTGCAGTCTACTGGCAGCAGGGCTGTTATAGGTGAATGGGGGCATCATGAGTGCAACAAAATATTCTCTGCAATTGCTGACGACTTTGCAGTGTCAGTGACAGGGATTGTGTAATGGGGTAAAAATAGCTCAGGCTAAAGCAATGGATTGTAATTTAATTTTCCCCACATATTTACCCTTAAGATTATCCTTGCAATATGATTTGCTATAGCTTATTAGGATCCAAGCATGAGAAGCAGTAGTGGGAAAAAAAACTGGAGGAAAGTAACAGTAGTGCCGCGTACACACGATCGGAATTTCCGACAACAAATGTTCGATGTAAGCTTGTTGTCGGAAATTCCGAACGTGTGTAGGCTCCATCAGACATTTGCTGTCGGAATTTCTGACAACAGATGTTTGAGAGCTGAATCTCAAATTTTTAGACAACAAAATTCGTTGTCGTAAATTCTGAGCGTGTGTACACAATTCCGACGCACAAAAATCCACGCATGCTCGGAATCAAGCAGAAGAGTCGCACTAGCTATTGAACTTCATTTTTCTCGGCTTGTCGTATGTGTTGTACGTCACTGCGTTCTTGGCAATCGGAATTTCCGACAACATTTGTGCAACCATGTGTATGCAAGATAAGTTTGAGCCAACATCCATCGGAAATAAATCCACGGTTTGGTTGTTGGAAATTCCGATCGTCTGTACGCGGCATAAAAGTTGTATTCATAGAATTCATATTGGTGTTTTTTTTCCTAAAACACATACAAAAAAGTGAAACATTTAGTGAAAAGCTGCACTAATTTTGCATCAATAAAACAATTGACAGTTCTTCATTAAACCTATATAATATGATACTAGTTAATAAGTAAATAGAATAAAATTAATGAAAAAACAATTATATATAAAAAAATTGAAAAAAAAATGTATATAAAAAACGTATTTTCTGTTCAATCATTAATTAAAGTGCATATTAGTGTCAATTCAACCATAAATCCATAAGGGTAGTTCCATGTAAAGTTCATAAAGTGCTCCATTTAAGCTGAACTGAACACTAAACTTTACATTGAACTACAATTATAGATTTTTGGTGGAATGGACACTGATACACACTTTATTGATTGCACAGAAAATTTTTTTTATAGAAGTTGTTGCAATATTCACATGTTTTTCATGCATTTTATGCTATTTCATTATTAACTAGTACTATGTTATATAGGTTTAGTGTATCACTATGAATTGTTTTATTGAAGCAAAATTAGCACTGCTTTTCACTTAATTTTTCACTTAGTGGTTTACACCCAGTTTTTTTTTTTTTGCATTTGCATTTGCGCATTTAAATGTTTTATTTTTTTGAATTTGGCTTAGCGCTGTCTCACATCTTTATATAGTTTACATACAAAAAGGTGCTTCGTAGATTACTCTTATTTTTCAGTGGCTTTAGGATTTTATATGTTAGCAACACTTTGACAAGCTCTTTGGTAGTTAGGTTAAACATTTAAACAGAATGTGAAAGATCCCTATAATTCATGTAACTGATGATAAAATATTGCCATAAAAAATTTGTACAGGAAAATCATTACATAATAATGGTAATTTATCTCCCGTTTTTCACTTGGTTGCATAAAATATGATTTTCTGTGAATGCTTGGTAAATTCATTTATGACCATAAACCAAAAAATCCTAACAATTATATGATGTGTACATTTTTTATATCCACATTTCCTTCAAATGTTAAAATATAAGCTTACATGTCAATTCATTTTTCACATTTAAAAAATCTTCATTTTCTCAGGATAGTTGCATTCATTACAATGCATTTGTAGTTCCCATAAATTGTCTAAGACATTTTTCTTTTCACTTCTAATGACACAGAAAACACTAAAAGTGTTATTGTATGATTAGGATTTAAGTAAAATTTGAAATTTAAAATTGAAGTATACTGTTAGCTTGTGCCAGCTTTAACACATTATATGATTAAGACCCCTTTCACACTGGAACGCTTTTCAGGCATTTTAGCTCTAAAAATAGCTCCTGTAAAGCGCCTGAAAAGTGCCCCTCAAGCCACCCCAGTGTGAAAGCCCCACCGCTCCTCCACTGCCCCTGCCCATTGAAATGAAGGGGTAGCGCTGCCAAAGCGGCTGCAAAGCGTTATGTAAGTGCCGCAACATAGGTGCTATTAACCCTTTATTCAGCCGCTAGTGGGGGTTAAAAGGACCCCACTAGCAGCCGAAAAGCGCTGATATAACAGAGGTAAAGTGCCGTTAAAACTAGTGGAGCTTTGCCGCTTAAGCCCGCACTGCCCCAGTGTGAAAGGGATCTTAAGCAAGCCTTTCCTTCACTCTGATCATTAATGTGCTGCCCAAGAGCAGACCCTGTCCAAGATTCCTTTCTAGCACTTTGCTATTAATACCTCAACTTATTGACTTAGGGCACATTTCCTGCCCACTTGTGTAAACTGCAAATGCCCATCAACCTACTGTCCAATGCAAGTACACTATATTACCAAAAATATTGGGATGCCTGCCTTTACATGCACATGAACTTTAAAGTAAAGTTAAAAACCACTCCGGCTCTGACTATAAAATAACTTAACAGCAAAGAAAGAGATAACAGCACAAAGGGACAACACATAACTGTGTCATATGGATACTTTACCTAATGTAATAAATGGGCCGCATAACCGCATGTGGGGTTTTCCTGCAAATAAATAAGATTGTTCCAAAGACTTTATATGATCAAAGATATCCGAAAATTGTAAAAGGCCATATAGTATTATCAGAACCTGAACGGACTGACACCGCATAAAAAATAACCCAAATAGATATATTTGGTATTATTGGTATTACCATTCTAGTGTCACATCAGTTGTGACCATATAGAGCTTTTTTGCTTTTTCTTCTTTTAAATCTATGTATTTTAAATTGTGATTGTAATAAAATGTAAAAAAAAAAATTATACTAATCTTTGTTATCCCAAGCTTTTTGTATGATACCATCAAAGTCCATTTCAGCCTCCAATAAAAAAAACTTCCTCTCTATCTTGCTGGGATGAAGGTACCCCCTTTTTTCCTTGTCAAAAGAAGTTTATTGAGTATACAATGTTATAAAGATACATAAAGTAAGTTTACAAGGATCTATAAAGTAAGCTCATTGTTTTACAGTAGGGTTTATATAGGTAAATATCATGAAATTTCAAATATTAAACATTGGGTTCACGTAAACCTAAATTAAAGATATATATCATTTCCTTAGTTACTTTTGTAGGTATTTAAATGATTTATACCTACTATACATATTGTTTACAAGTAGAGTGTATATAGGTCAAATAAATTCTGATAATGAGCTTTAATCCTAAGTGGAGAAAAGGAAAGAGAAAGAAGAAAAAGGGTTGAAAGGTAGAGGTATGGTCCACAAGGTTGTCCCGCTCGTCAGTTTATTATTCTTTTTAGTTCTCTTTGAAGCCTTAGAATGGGTGTCTCTGTAAGACATTTAATCTGTTACCATGGCAACAGGACAGAGTCATTGAAGTTTGACAGGAACTGTTGTTTTATCCAAGGATGCCAAAGTTTTTCAAATTTTGGAATTTGATTTTGATCGATGGCTACCATCTTAGCATGGGACATTGTATTATTCATTCTGTGAATTGTTTCTGCTAGTACCAATGTAGGAGATTTCCATGCCTTGGCCACTGTTTGTTTTGCAGCCGTTATTAGTTGGATCATAAGTTTGAATTGAGAGAGTGTTAACCATTCCGGTTTTAGATTAAGTAAAGTTAAATATGGATCTGGTTGTATTATTTTTTTAAATATTTTAGATGCAATCACGAAGACTTCCTTCCAGAAGGTTTGGATTACTGGGCACGTCCACCATATGTGTAAATGTGTGCCTATTTCTGGGCATCCTCGAAAACAAAGAGCTGAGGTATTAGGTGAATATTTTGCCACTCTAGCGGGTACAAGGTACCAGCGAGTTAGGACTTTATAATTTGTCTCCAGTGCTAAGATGTTGGGTGAAGATGACTTAGATGTGAGCCATATGTTAGACCAGTCAGTGTCTTCTAAAGTTCGTCCCAGGTCCTCCTCCCACCTCTGAACGTAAGAGGGTCTATTAAGATTTGCTACTCCATATAATTGATTATAAAGTGATGAAATTGTACCTTTAGCAAATGGATCTTTTGTACAGATTGATTCAAAAATGGATAATTGGGATAATGGTGTATCCCCCTTTAGGAATGGTGTATAGAAATTTTTGATTTGGAGATATCTAAATATCTCAGAGTTTGGTAGATCATATTTTTCTCTAAGCGATGGGAATGAAAGGAATGATTTAGATGCTATGAAGTCATTTAGTGTCTGAATGCCTGATGTTGTCCAAGCTTTAAAAGAATTTGGGTAGATCCATGCCGGATAAAAGGCCGGATTTCTGATAAAAGAAAGGAGAGGATTGTGTGGAGATTGTAACTGATATTTGGTTTTTAGTTTATCCCAGAGAGATAAGAAGTGTTTAGTTATGGGATTATGAATTTTAAAGCGGTCTTTAGGATCAAGCCATAATAAATTTGATATTAATAGAGGGTCATTTTCTGAAGCCTCTATAAATACCCATAATGGGATTTCCTGTTTTGCATGGTATTTGGACAGACTGGCCAAATGTGCTGCTCTGTAGTAGTTAGTAAAATTAGGGTATCCCAGGCCTCCTTTATTTTTGGGAAGATGTAGTGTGTGTATAGGTATACGTGGTTTAGAAGAGCCCCATATAAACGAAGTTGCTCTTTTTTGTACTATTCTCAAAAAATAGGAAGGAATTGGAATAGGGAGGACTCTGAATAGATAAAGCAATTTGGGTAGAATAGTCATTTTGATTGCATTAATCTTCCCTATCCAGGATAAAGGAAGTTGCGACCATTGTTTTATTAGATTTGTGATCTGTCTTAATACAGGAGGATAATTGGTTGAGAATAAGTCAGAATGAGATGCTGTTAAATGAATTCCAAGATATGGGATTGATTTTTCTGCCCATGTGAATGGGAGTGCAGCCCTAGCCGGGATCAATTCCATGTTTGTGAGTGAAATATTAAGCACTAGGCATTTCTTAGGATTAATCATAAGGCCGGATAGGGCTGCAAACCCATCAAGAGCTGGTATTAAGTTAGGACCAGAGACCTGTGGTGATGATAGAAAAAGTAATATATCGTCTGCAAATATACATAATTTGTGTGTAATACCTCCTACTTCAATGCCAGTTATAGTTTGGTTTGTTCTGATGTATTGGGCCATGGGTTCGAGTATAAGGGCAAATAATAAGGGAGATAATGGGCAACCCTGTCGGGTACCTCTTTCGATATTAAAGGCTTCAGATTTGTATCCAGCATATTTTATATAGGCTTTGGGTTTATTATATAATGCTTTGATCCATGTTAAAAAGTGGGGTCCAAAACCCCATTTTTGTAATGAATATTGCATATATTGCCAGGATACTGTGTCAAATGCCCTCTTAATATCGAGAGACAGAAAACATAAAGGGATTTTCCGTTTTTTAGCAATATGTGCCAATAACACTGCCCTGCGTATATTATCGCCTGCCTGTCTATTTGGCATGAAGCCTACTTGATCTCTATGTATTAATTTTCCTATAATGCTATTGAGGCGTTTTGCTATTATTTTTGCTAATAATTTAATATCGAGGTTTAACAGAGAGATAGGCCGATAATTCACACAGGCAGTATCATCAGAAAGGGGTTTTGGGATCATACAAACAATTGCCATTAGTGTTTCTTGCCGAAAAGAATGTCCATCTAGAAGTTTGTTAAAAGTTTCAGTGAGAATGGGAGAGAGTATTTCTGAGAATGTTTTATAGTATAAAGCCGAGTAGCCGTCTGGGCCTGGTCTTTTATTAAGTTTTAGGTCTTTTATGGCGTTAGCAACTTCATCTATAGTTATAGGCTCATCCAAACTGCTTTTTTGATTTTGAGATAACTCAGGTAAGGTTATTTTTGAGAAGAAGGATTCAGCCTCTGTAGGATTAAATTCATTGTTTGTCTTGTATAAAGTTGCGAGATGTGAGTGAAATTTATGGACTATTTTAACTGGATTACAAGTGTAAACATTTTTTGATAATTTCAAACGTATTGGTTTGAAAGATTTGTTAGTTGAATTTAATGCCCGAGCCAAATATGTACCTGGTTTGTTTGTATTCATGTAGAAATTGTGTTTGGAGCGTTTGAGGGATTTATCAACTGACTCCGTGAGAAATAGATCGTATTCCAATCTAGATTTTTCCAGATGAGATTTTGTACTCTGAGATGGATTATCTTGGAATGATATGTAGGCTGCATTAAAATTGAGTTCTAGTTTTTTTGCTAGATTTTTGCGTTCCCGTTTAAATAGTGCCATTTGTCTTTGTATTGTACCACGCAAGACAGGCTTATGAGCTTCCCACAGTGTTATTGGGGAGATGTCTGTTGTATTATTAATTGATATGTATTCCTTTAAAGCTTGTTCAATGGCCATCTGATGTAGTGGGTGTTTGAGCATTATGTCCGGTAAGTACCACGTTGGGTCATGCGCTTTTGGTATGGCTGAGGCTATAGTAGTGTATACTGCATTATGGTCAGACCACGGAATCGGAATTATATCTGATGCAATAATTTCTGGTATCATTCCTATTGTTAGAAAAATATTATCTATTCTGGTGAAGGTTTGATGAGGGTGCGAGAAATAAGTGAATTTCTTTTTCATTGGGTTACTTTCTCTCCATGAATCTACCAGATTGTATTTGGAAAGAAGTTGAGAAAAAGGTAATCTAGAGGTTATTTTGGATGGTGTAAAAGGTGATTTATCTAGAAATGGGAGGAGGACCTGGTTCGAATCCCCACACATTATCACTGTTCCTATTTTGTGTGTATTAATCACTTGTAATATATGTGAGAGGAATGGTGTAGGTTGTTTGTTAGGAGCGTAGTAGGAAATCACCGTGATTGCTGTATCCATTATATAACCCATGAGTATCAGGTATCTACCTTCTGGGTCTTTAATTTCTGATGATAAGGTGAATGGTGTGGATCGGTGAAATGCAATTAGAGTTCCCCTTTGCTTGGTACAGGCAGAAGCCGTGTAAATTTGTTGATAAAAAGGAGAAATATATTTTGGAGTAGAATCTTTGGTGAAGTGTGTTTCTTGGAGGCATACTATGTGAGCCTTCTTGTTATGGAAAGTACGGAAGGCTTTGGTCCTTTTTTGAGGGACATTTATTCCCTGAACATTCAGGGAAAGTATATTCAGTGGTGCCATGGCAATAGATCAAATAGTTTTGACTTACTTTTTGTTATGCAGAGCTGACTGCGCAGATCAACCTGTGTGGACTGAAGAGATGAATAGATAGAAAAGAAACCAGTGAATTCTGGAGTAAAGAGTAAACAAAAAACATACGAGATTAGATGATACATTGTATAAATTATTTTTTGCAAGTAATCACAATTTACCCGTGAAAGAGAATAAATATCTCTCTCAGGGGAATAAGTGCCTTCGTCACACTCCCACATAATATGGTTGGGAGAATGAGGAGGGCTAATGGGGGTACACGGATCTTCCGCTTACAGGAGAGAAGTGCTATGTCAAAAGACATCAAAATGATGTTTCATTAATTGGAGTGCAGAATATAGTTTTTGTTGAAATTATTTATTCCAGGGTGGTTGTATATGGTTAGTCTTGCCCTAGGCTAAATAATTCAGTTAGAAAGGTACTGTTAATAACTTTGGTATTGATGAAGATAGTTTGAATTATTTTGGGATTTTAACCCTTTTAGAGTAAACAATTACATATTTTATTCATATGTAACTGTTTAGATATGTTAACTCATAAAATTGAGGTTGTATTGCTTCAGATTAGAATAAACAAAAACATAATTCTAGGAACTAGTTAGATAATAATATATTTGTTTTAAGAAAAGAAAGAAAAAGCTTCCATTACTTCTGGATTATTGAACATATTTGTCCTAAAAAGTAATAAATCTATTGTTATTACCTGATAATATATAACTGAACAAGAATTTCCTTATTTCACTTATATATTCTAAGGCTATATGAATCAGAAGTAATAAGAAATATAACTGGAATGTAACATGATCCCACACAGTGTGTGACTATCAGAATGCAGTTACATTCAGTTATAAATATAGGTTTTTTTATAGAGAACCATCTCTTAGTATAATAAATGAAGAGATATCAGGAATTAGGATGTCAGTCCATTGAATCTTCTTGGTCGATGGATGATGTGGCATAACGGCCTCTTTTGTGAGAATGATGATTCCCATTTTGTTCTGAAATTTTCTGGGTGCTGCCTGAAGGTGAAGATGATGCCATTCTTCTGCGTGTGGGAGTGTTGCTGCTTGTGGGTTCTGTCAGATTTAATTTTAAAAGGGTTTGTTGTAGTTCATCTGCTGATCTGCTTCTGTAAATTGTACCTTGGTAGTTAAATCTGACTGAAAAGGGGAAGCCCCATTGATACATAATGTTGTGGCGTTGTAGTTCCATTAGTTGGGGTTTCATGGATCGTCTTTTAGTAATAGTAAGTTGGGATAGGTCAGCAAAAATTTGATAATTGTGTCCTTGAAAATTAAGTTCCTTTTTTTCTCTTGCAGCAATTAGTATTTGTTCTTTCGTTCTGTAATAATGAAATTTTGTGATTATATCACGTGGGGGTCCATCTTTCTTTTTGGCTGTGAGGGCTCTGTGTACTCTGTCCAGTTCTAAACGTTCAATAGGGATATCTGGCTTTAGTTCTTGTAATAGAGCAGTAATAGTAGATTGCAGGTCTGTCACAGTTTCAGGTATTCCCCTTATGCGTAAGTTTGAACGTCTGGCTCTATTTTCGTAATCTTCGAGCTTAGTTTGAAGTATTAAATTCTCTTTTTTTAATTGTTCCAATTCTGTTATATTTTCTTGGGTTGTAATTTCAATTTCATCCATTTTTATTTCTAAAGCTGCGGTGCGGTTTCCCAGCTCTCTTATTTCTTTGGTTAGGCTTTTTGTTATTTGGTCTGAGGTTTGTTTTAAAGCCTTATGAAGCATCTTTTCAAATTGTAATAATATTACTGGGGATACTGAGGAGGCTTGTGGAGAAGTTTGTGAGAGGATTTGTTCTGTATCTGACTCAAATGGAGAGTCTTGCTGTGACATTTTCTGTCTGTGAGAGCGCCCTGATGCTGTAACTTGTGAGGTGACTGGAGCTGCTTCAGCTGCAGTGAGTGCCTGTGAGCTCTTTGTGAGGTGATTTTTATTTCTGCCACGGTTTCCTCCCAGTACCATATTTCCTGCCCAAACTTTCACAGTTTGTTCCCTGGGGCAAAAAGGTTCAAATGGATACCTTTTGAGCCTGCAGGCTCCGCTTTGTCCTTCTCTTCTCTCCTCAGCGGTGTGGAGCTCTAACAATGCATGTCTGCTCTGCTAGGCTCCGCCTCCTGCCCCTCCGGTACCCCCTTTTTTCATACCGCATTACAAATGTTGGCACTTTTCTTTATGTTATTTTGTTAGCAGTATTATTATTTTCTGTTTAATTGCATTTAGAGTTCTAAAAACCGTACTAAAATATTTTTTGAACAGTGTTTTGCAGCACTAATAAATAGTTTCCAACCCACATGAAATAATATGAAATAAAAAAACAATAACAAGAAAATGTTTAAAAATGTAAACTGTGGGGAGATGGGCGGAGCCTAGCGGAGCAGACATGCATTGTTAGAGCTCCGCACCGCTGAGGAGAGAAGAGAAGGACAAAGCGGAGGCTGCAGGCTCAAAAGGTATCCATTTGAACCTTTTTGCCCCAGGGAACAAACTGTGAAAGTTTGGGCAGGAAATATGGTACTGGGAGGAAACCGTGGCAGAAATAAAAATCACCTCACAAAGAGCTCACAGGCACTCACTGCAACTAAAGCAGCTCCAGTCACCTCACAATATACAGCATCAGGACGCTCTCACAGACAGAAAATGTCACAGCAAGACTCTCCATTTGAGTCAGATACAGAACAAATCCTCTCACAAACTTCTCCACAAGCCTCCTCAGCATCCCCAGTAATATTATTACAATTTGAAAAGATGCTTCATAAGGCTTTAAAACAAACCTCAGACCAAATAACAAAAAGCCTAACCAAAGAAATAAGAGAGCTGGGAAACCACACAGCAGCCCTAGAAATAAAAATGGATGAAATTGAAATTACAACCCAAGTAAATATAACAGAATTGGAACAATTAAAAGAAGAGAATTTAATACTTCAAACTAAGCTCGAAGATTACGAAAATAGAGCCAGACGTTCAAACTTGCGCATAAGGGGAATACCTGAAACTGTGACAGACCTGCAATCTACTATTACTGCTCTATTACAAGAACTAAAGCCAGATATCCCTATTGAACGTTTAGAACTGGACAGAGTACACAGAGCCCTCACAGCCAAAAAGAAAGATGGACCCCCACGTGATATAATCACAAAATTTCATTATTACAGAACGAAAGAACAAATACTAATTGCTGCAAGAGAAAAAAAGGAACTTAATTTTCAAGGACACAATTATCAAATTTTTGCTGACCTATCCCAACTTACTATTCCTAAAAGACGATCCATGAAACCCCAACTAATGGAACTGCAACGCCACAACATTAGGTATCAATGGGGCTTCCCCTTTTTAGTCAGATTTAACTACCAAGGTACTATTTACAGAAGCAGATCAGCAGATGAACTACAACAAACCCTTTTAAAATTAAATCTGACAAAACCCACAAGCAGCAACTCTCCCACACGCAGAAGAATGGCATCATCTTCACCTTCAGGCAGCACTCAGAAAATTCCAGAACAAAATGGGAATCATCATTCTCACAAAAGAGGCCGTTATGCCACATCATCCATGGACCAAGAAGATTCAATGGACTGACATCCTAATTCCTGATATCTCTTCATTTATTATACTAAGAGATGGTTCTCTATAAAAAACCTGTATTTATAACTGAATGTAACTGCATTCTGATAGTCACACACTGTGTGGGATCATGTTACATTCCAGTTATATTTCTTATTACTTCTGATTCATATAGCCTTAGAATATATAAGTGAAATAAGGAAATTCTTGTTCAGTTATATATTATCAGGTAATAACAATAGATTTATTACTTTTTAGGACAAATATGTTCAATAATCCAGAAGTAATGGAAGCTTTTTCTTTCTTTTCTTAAAACAAATATATTATTACCTAACTAGTTCCTAGAATTATGTTTTTGTTTATTCTAATCTGAAGCAATACAACCTCAATTTTATGAGTTAACATATCTAAACAGTTACATATGAATAAAATATGTAATTGTTTACTCTAAAAGGGTTAAAATCCCAAAATAATTCAAACTATCTTCATCAATACCAAAGTTATTAACAGTACTTTTCTAACTGAATTATTTAGCCTAGGGCAAGACTAACCATATACAACCACCCTGGAATAAATAATTTCAACAAAAACTATATTCTGCACTCCAATTAATGAAACATCATTTTGATGTCTTTTGACATAGCACTTCTCTCCTGTAAGCGGAAGATCCGTGTACCCCCATTAGCCCTCCTTATTCTCCCAACCATATTATGTGGGAGTGTGACGAAGGCACTTATTCCCCTGAGAGAGATATTTATTCTCTTTCACGGGTAAATTGTGATTACTTGCAAAAAATAATTTATACAATGTATCATCTAATCTCATATGTTTTTTGTTTACTCTTTACTCCAGAATTCACTGGTTTCTTTTCTATCTATTCATCTCTTCAGTCCACACAGGTTGATCTGCGCAGTCAGCTCTGCATAACAAAAAGTAAGTCAAAACTATTTGATCTGTTGCCATGGCACCACTGAATATACTTTCCCTGAATGTTCAGGGAATAAATGTCCCTCAAAAAAGGACCAAAGCCTTCCGTACTTTCCATAACAAGAAGGCTTACATAGTATGCCTCCAAGAAACACACTTCACCAAAGATTCTACTCCAAAATATATTTGTTCTTTTTATCAACAAATTTACACGGCTTCTGCCTGTACCAAGCAAAGGGGAACTCTAATTGCATTTCACCGATCCACACCATTCACCTTATCATCAGAAATTAAAGACCCAAAAGGTAGATACCTGATACTCATGGGTTATATAATGGATACAGCAATCACGGTGATTTCCTACTACGCTCCTAACAAACAACCTACACCATTCCTCTCACATATATTACAAGTGATTAATACACACAAAATAGGAACAGTGATAATGTGTGGGGATTCGAACCAGGTCCTCCTCCCATTTCTAGATAAATCACCTTTTACACCATCCAAAATAACCTCTAGATTGCCTTTTTCTCAACTTCTTTCCAAATACAATCTGGTAGATTCGTGGAGAGAAAGTAGCCCAATGAAAAAGAAATTCACTTATTTCTCGCACCCTCATCAAACCTTCACCAGAATAGATCATATTTTTCTAACAATAGGAATGATACCAGAAATTATTGCATCAGATATAATTCCGATTCCGTGGTCTGACCATAATGCAGTATACACTACTATAGCCTCAGCCATACCAAAAGCGCATGACCCAACGTGGTACTTACCGGACATAATGCTCAAACACCCACTACATCAGATGGCCATTGAACAAGCTTTAAAGGAATACATATCAATTATTAATACAACAGACATCTCCCCAATAACACTGTGGGAAGCTCATAAGCCTGTCTTGCGTGGTACAATACAAAGACAAATGGCACTATTTAAACGGGAACGCAAAAATCTAGCAAAAAAACTAGAACTCAATTTTAATGCAGCCTACATATCATTTCAAGATAATCCATCCCAGAGTACAAAATCTCATCTGGAAAAATCTAGATTGGAATACGATCTATTTCTCACTGAGTCAGTTGATAAATCCCTCAAACGCTCCAAACACAATTTCTACATGAATACAAACAAACCAGGTACATATTTGGCTCGGGCATTAAATTCAACTAACAAATCTTTCAAACCAATACGTTTGAAATTATCAAAAAATGTTTACACTTGTAATCCAGTTAAAATAGTCCATAAATTTCACTCACATCTCGCAACTTTATACAAGACAAACAATGAATTTAATCCCACAGAGGCTGAATCCTTCTTCTCAAAAATAACCTTACCTGAGTTATCTCAGAATCAAAAAAGCAGTTTGGATGAGCCTATAACTATAGATGAAGTTGCTAACGCCATAAAAGACCTAAAACTTAACAAAAGACCAGGCCCAGACGGCTACTCGGCTTTATACTATAAAACATTCTCAGAAATACTCTCTCCCATTCTCACTGAAACTTTTAACAAACTTCTAGATGGACATTCTTTTCGGCAAGAAACACTAATGGCAATTGTTTGTATGATCCCAAAACCCCTTTCTGATGATACTTCCTGTGTGAATTATCGGCCTATCTCTCTGTTAAACCTCGATATTAAATTATTAGCAAAAATAATAGCAAAACGCCTCAATAGCATTATAGGAAAATTAATACATAGAGATCAAGTAGGCTTCATGCCAAATAGACAGGCAGGCGATAATATACGCAGGGCAGTGTTATTGGCTCATATTGCTAAAAAACGGAAAATCCCTTTATGTTTTCTATCTCTCGATATTAAGAGGGCATTTGACACAGTATCCTGGCAATATATGCAATATTCATTACAAAAATGGGGTTTTGGACCCCACTTTTTAACATGGATCAAAGCATTATATAATAAACCCAAAGCCTATATAAAATATGCTGGATACAAATCTGAAGCCTTTAATATCGAAAGAGGTACCCGACAGGGTTGCCCATTATCTCCCTTATTATTTGCCCTTATACTCGAACCCATGGCCCAATACATCAGAACAAACCAAACTATAACTGGCATTGAAGTAGGAGGTATTACACACAAATTATGTATATTTGCAGACAATATATTACTTTTTCTATCATCACCACAGGTCTCTGGTCCTAACTTAATATCAGCTCTTGATGGATTTGCAGCCCTATCCGGCCTTATGATTAATCCTAAGAAATGCCTAGTGCTTAATATTTCACTCACAAACATGGAATTGATCCCGGCTAGGGCTGCACTCCCATTCACATGGGCAGAAAAATCAATCCCATATCTTGGAATTCATTTAACAGCATCTCATTCTGACTTATTCTCAACCAATTATCCTCCTGTATTAAGACAGATCACAAATCTAATAAAACAATGGTCGCAACTTCCTTTATCCTGGATAGGGAAGATTAATGCAATCAAAATGACTATTCTACCCAAATTGCTTTATCTATTCAGAGTCCTCCCTATTCCAATTCCTTCCTATTTTTTGAGAATAGTACAAAAAAGAGCAACTTCGTTTATATGGGGCTCTTCTAAACCACGTATACCTATACACACACTACATCTTCCCAAAAATAAAGGAGGCCTGGGATACCCTAATTTTACTAACTACTACAGAGCAGCACATTTGGCCAGTCTGTCCAAATACCATGCAAAACAGGAAATCCCATTATGGGTATTTATAGAGGCTTCAGAAAATGACCCTCTATTAATATCAAATTTATTATGGCTTGATCCTAAAGACCGCTTTAAAATTCATAATCCCATAACTAAACACTTCTTATCTCTCTGGGATAAACTAAAAACCAAATATCAGTTACAATCTCCACACAATCCTCTCCTTTCTTTTATCAGAAATCCGGCCTTTTATCCGGCATGGATCTACCCAAATTCTTTTAAAGCTTGGACAACATCAGGCATTCAGACACTAAATGACTTCATAGCATCTAAATCATTCCTTTCATTCCCATCGCTTAGAGAAAAATATGATCTACCAAACTCTGAGATATTTAGATATCTCCAAATCAAAAATTTCTATACACCATTCCTAAAGGGGGATACACCATTATCCCAATTATCCATTTTTGAATCAATCTGTACAAAAGATCCATTTGCTAAAGGTACAATTTCATCACTTTATAATCAACTATATGGAGTAGCAAATCTTAATAGACCCTCTTACGTTCAGAGGTGGGAGGAGGACCTGGGACGAACTTTAGAAGACACGGACTGGTCTAACATATGGCTCACATCTAAGTCATCTTCACCCAACATCTTAGCACTGGAGACAAATTATAAAGTCTTTGTTTTTGAGGATGCCCAGAAATAGGCACATATTTACACATATGGTGGACGTGCCTAGTAATCCAAACCTTCTGGAAGGAAGTCTTCGTGATTGCATCTAAAATATTTAAAAAAATAATACAACCAGATCCATATTTAACTTTACTTAATCTAAAACCGGAATGGTTAACACTCTCTCAATTCAAACTTATGATTCAACTAATAACGGCTGCAAAACAAACAGTGGCCAAGGCATGGAAATCTCCTACATTGGTACTAGCAGAAACAATTCACAGAATGAATAATACAATGTCCCATGCTAAGATGGTAGCCATCGATCAAAATCAAATTCCAAAATTTGAAAAACTTTGGCATCCTTGGATAAAACAACAGTTCCTGTCAAACTTCAATGACTCTGTCCTGTTGCCATGGTAACAGATTAAATGACTTACAGAGACACCCATTCTAAGGCTTCAAAGAGAACTAAAAAGAATAATAAACTGACGAGCGGGACAACCTTGTGGACCATACCTCTACCTTTCAACCCTTTTTCTTCTTTCTCTTTCCTTTTCTCCACTTTACGATTAAAGCTCATTATCAGAATTTATTTGACCTATATACACTCTACTTGTAAACAATATGTATAGTAGGTATAAATCATTTAAATACCTACAAAAGTAACTAAGGAAATGATATATATCTTTAATTTAGGTTTACGTGAACCCAATGTTTAATATTTGAAATTTCATGATATTTACCTATATAAACCCTACTGTAAAACAATGAGCTTACTTTATAGATCCTTGTAAACTTACTTTATGTATCTTTATAACATTGTATACTCAATAAACTTCTTTTGACAAGGAAAAATGTAAACTGTGAGCTATTTCATTATATTATTTTGTTACATAAAAAATTACAATGTACATACATTATTGCACAGTGGTGTAGTGGGTAGCACTCTTGCCTAGCAGTAAAAAGGGTCACTGGTTCAAATCCCAACCACAAAACTACCTGCCTGGAGTTTGCATGTTCTCCCTGTGCCTGTGTGTGTTTCTTCCCACACTCCAAAGACATGCTGGTAGGTTAACTGGCTTCTGTCTAAATTGGCCCTATTATATGAATGTGAGTTAGTTAGATTGTAAGCTCCTTGAGGGTAAGGATTGATGTGCAGTGTATGTAAAGCACTGCGCAAATTGACGGTGCTATATAAGTACCTTAAGTATTAAAAATAACAAATTATTACTTGACATGTTATTTACCACAATGTGTTACTTCCTCACTATTTGTTCCTGTCAGAGAACTCACACAGCAAGCGCCCATCTCCGTGCAGCAGCTGCCAACCCCTGTTCCACTAATGCCAGTGCGCATGCACGGAGTCTTAGACAGAGACGGGTGAGATCCAGAGTGGGCATGCGCAATGGCGCATCCATACGAACATGTGTGCGTTAGCACACATGCTCCCGGGGCACGGCGCCCTATATAAACAGAGAGTCTGCCTAGTATCAGTGCTGGGTCATCTTCAGCTTGTCCCTGTGTTCCTGATTATTGTTTTTGCCTGCTGATCTTGCTCCTGAAAACCCGGCTTCCCTTGACTACTCTCTTGAATCTTCCCTGCCTGTTCATATGCCTCTGCTTACCATATAGACCTTGGCTTGGATTTATGACTATGGCTCTGCTTTCTGATTGTGTACCTCGCTGCCAGCCCATTGCAAACCTCTGCCTGCCCCTGACTACGGTTCTACCTTTTGATTGTGTGCCTGACTGCCAGCCCGTTGCCAACCTTTGCCTGTTCCTAACGCTGCAGTTGATCCTGAGTCTGTACTTAGCTACCTGGCTCCCGCTGAACAAGTCTGTTGATCAGTTTCCACGTCTTCTCCAGAGAAGTTCCTGTATCTCCAAGCTTCAGCCTTTTGCCTGCAGGCATCTGCACCCTTTTGTTGCCCCAGAATTCCCTGTCTCCCCCACAAGGGGTGCTTGGGCCAGAACTGTGCAAGAGGCCACCCTCATCATTTTGGACTCCGCTGTAAGGTACGTGACAGTTCCACACTGCTGCAATCCAATACACCGATGCTAATGATTGACTCCCTGATAAGATCAGGATTCTATGAATCATATGACTCATCATATGACTCATGGGCCAGGGTCTGGCACCAGGGCTGGGGACAAGGGCTGGGTAGGAGGGGCAGCTGCCCTGGGCACTGCGCTATTCTGTGAGGTTTGGGGGCATCACAAGGAGATTGGGGGAAAAGATTTGTGTTGGGAGGGGAAATTTGGTGGGTGTGTCAGGAGGTAAGAATTGTTCTAGGAGGGGAAATTTGGGGAGGTGTGCTAGAAGTGGTGATTTTGGGGGGGGGACTTGTGTTGAGAGGAAAGATGGGTAAAAGGATTTGTGCTAGGATGGGGGATTTGTGAGTTTGTGCTAGAAAATGTATATGTGTGGGGCAGGAGATTTGTGCTAGGAGGGTATTTTTTTTGGGAGGGGGATTTGTGCTAGTAGGTGTGATTGGGGGGATTTGTGTTAGGAGGGGAAATTGGGGGGGTTTGTGCCAAGATGGGGGATTGGGGGAGGGTAATTTGTGCTGGAAGGGGGTATTTGGAGTGAGGAGGGGGATTTGGAATGTGTATTTGTGCCCAGAAAGGACATTTGAGGAGTAGAGGATTTGTGTTAGAAAGGGGTCATTTTCTTGGGGGAGGGGGAAATGTGCTGGGAGCATATTTGGAATGAGAGAATTTGAGCTAAGCATGCAGATTAGCACTCAATTTGTTTGGGGGGAGGGGAATTTTGCTGACACATAATGCACATACATCTTGGAGGGGGCATGTTTGCCCTGGGCTCTAGGTGACCTTGTCCCAGTACTGTCTGGAACAACATGGTACAAGCACAATACCAAACTCTTCTATTATATATGCTTTTAGGCACAAATAATATTCAGACAGTTAAATCATAGCCTGAGCCTTTTGAATCTAAAAGCACCATGTATCACAAACAGTAACAAGTGTATTTTTTTCCCAAAAAATATATATTATTTTTCAATATCTTTTTGGTCTCTTTCACACACACACATGTCTGTGTTGATGGACTCTGCTTGCTTAGCAGGGATCGCTCTGTTGATCCCTGCTGAGCCGGTGGATGACAGGTCCGTCTCCGCTCACTATGCAGAGATGGACCTGTCAGATCTCCGCTCTCCTCTATGGGGGATTACATTAAAACGGATCCGCCTGTCTGCTTTCATCTGATCCGCTAGACGGATGGAAAATTTGGTTTCCATTGGTCTGAATTTAGTGGATCGGATGTCAGTGGACACGTCAGCGCTGACATGCGTTGCTCCATAGAACTGTATGGAGCTTCCATTCAGGTCCGCCTAAAAAACTGAAAGGAGGACCTGAACGGTCCCACATGTGTGAAAGGGGTCTTTATTTATTTTAACTTTTTACATTGAGGCAGAAGGAGTAGAGAACATTTCCCTGTTCATGTCTAAATGTACTAAATTATGCATTGTGCCTGCACATTGTGTGTGTCCCCATCCGGGGTGAATGCGACAGGGGGGCAATGTAACATACAGCATAGCTTACAGATTTCAGCAGTAATGCCGCGTACACACGGTCGGACTTTCTATCCTACTTGGTCCGGCACACTTTCCGACGGACTTTGTCCGCCAGGTGCGCCGGACTTTAAAACGGACGGACTTGCCCACACACACCCGGACTTTCCGGCGGGCTAAGTCCGCCCGTCTTTCCGACGGACTTTCGCCGGAGTTCCGGCGGACTTTCAGAATGAACGGACTTGCCCACACACGGACAAGTCCGTTCATTTTGAACGTGACTCAGGTGCGACGGGACTAGAAAAGGATGTCAATCTTGCCGCTTTTATCGGCGAGATTGACACCTTGCGAGCCCCGTCGCGGGGCATACCAGGCCCTTAGGTCTGGTATGGATTATAAAGGGAACCCCCTACGCCGAAAAAACGGCGTGGGGTCCCCCCTAAAATCCATACCAGACCCCGATCCGAGCACGCAGCCTGGCCGGTCAGGAAAGGGGGTGGGGACGAGCGAGCGCCCCCCCCCTCCTGAACCGTACCAGGCCGCATGCCCTCAACATGGGGGGTGGGTGCTTTGGGGGAGGGGGGCGCCCTGCGGGGCCCCCCCACCCCAAAGCACCTTGTCCCCATGTTGATGAGGACAAGGGCCTCTTCCCGACAACCCTGGCCGTTGGTTGTCGGGGTCTGCGGGCGGGGGCTTATCGGAATCTGGGAGCCCCCTTTAATAAGGGGGCCCCCAGATCCCGGCCCCCCACCCTATGTGAATGAGTATGGGGTACATGGTACCCCTACCCATTCACCTAGGGAAAAAGTGTAAGTAATAAAACACACTACACAGGTTTTTAAAATATTTTATTAAACAGCTCGGGGGGGGGGATCTTCCTCCGGCTTCGGGGGTCTTCTTCCGGCTTCGGGGGTCCCTCCGCTTCATCTTCTCCCGGCGTCCGGTTGGTTTTTCTCCGCTCTCTTCTCCCGGTGTTCCTGTTCTTCGGCCGGCTCCTCTGCTGTCTTCAAGTAGCTCTCTTGCCAGCAGAGGTCCGGACTTCTGGGCTTCTGGGCTTCTGGGCTTCTGGGCTTCTCTTCCCCAGATGTTGACACGACGCTCTCTCCTGCTGGACTGCTCTCCGAGGGCTGCGTTGTGACTTATATAGGCGGAGACCCCGCCCCCTTTTGATGTCACAGTCCCTGGGCATGCTGGGACTGTGACGTTTTAGGGGGCGTGGTCAACATCACCCAGTGACCACGCCCCCTAAAACGTCACAGTCCCAGCATGCCCAGGGACTGTGACATCAAAAGGGGGCGGGGTCTCCACCTATATAAGTCACAACGCAGCCCTCGGAGAGCAGTCCAGCAGGAGAGAGCGTCGTGTCAACATCTGGGGAAGAGAAGCCCAGAAGCCCAGAAGCCCAGAAGTCCGGACCTCTGCTGGCAAGAGAGCTACTTGAAGACAGCAGAGGAGCCGGCCGAAGAACAGGAACACCGGGAGAAGAGAGCGGAGAAGAACCAACCGGACGCCGGGAGAAGATGAAGCGGAGGGACCCCCGAAGCCGGAAGAAGACCCCCGAAGCCGGAGGAAGATCCCCCCCCCCGGAGCTGTTTAATAAAATATTTTAAAAACCTGTGTAGTGTGTTTTATTACTTACACTTTTTCCCTAGGTGAATGGGTAGGGGTACCATGTACCCCATACTCATTCACATAGGGTGGGGGGCCGGGATCTGGGGGCCCCCTTATTAAAGGGGGCTCCCAGATTCCGATAAGCCCCCGCCCGCAGACCCCGACAACCAACGGCCAGGGTTGTCGGGAAGAGGCCCTTGTCCTCATCAACATGGGGACAAGGTGCTTTGGGGTGGGGGGGCCCCGCAGGGCGCCCCCCTCCCCCAAAGCACCCACCCCCCATGTTGAGGGCATGCGGCCTGGTACGGTTCAGGAGGGGGGGGGCGCTCGCTCGTCCCCACCCCCTTTCCTGACCGGCCAGGCTGCGTGCTCGGATCGGGGTCTGGTATGGATTTTAGGGGGGACCCCACGCCGTTTTTTCGGCGTAGGGGGTTCCCTTTATAATCCATACCAGACCTAAGGGCCTGGCATGCACCGCGCTCACCGCAATAGGAAAATTTGTTTTTCCTATTGCAGAGAGCGCGAGATGCAATACCCTGCCCTCGCGTCGTATCTGGTCCGTCGGACCAGCCTACACACGAGCGGGCTTTCCGTCGGACCAACACACACACGAGCGGACTTTCCGCCCGAAACTGAGTCCTACGGAAAGATTTAAAACTTGTTTCAAATCTAGGTCCGGCGGGCTTTTGGGAAGAAGTCCGCCGGAAAAGTCCGCCGCCGCCCACACACGGGCGGATTGTCCGGCACACTCTGGTCCGCCGGACCAAGTATGCCGGAAAGTCCGACCGTGTGTACGCGGCATAAGGAGTATGTGATATGCAGTATAGTATTTGATCAGGCAAATCTAATGTGCAAAATTACTATGTAATGTATAGCACAGCTTATAGAATGTGATGTTTTGGAGAAGTAAGTCAGTGGATGTTCACTGAGAACAGTTTACAGTTTACAGTTACATATAGCACAGCTTACAGAGTGCAGCAATCAGGATAATGTAATGTACATCACAATTTACAAGGTGCAGCAATCTGTATAACTTTCACAATGATGGTTAGTTAATAGTCCACACTAATAAAAATTCATAAAAGTTCTATCTATATGGGAGAATCTCCTCATAAAAGCCCATCTATAATGTGGAAAGCATTAAGGGTATTTATTACATTAGTGATTAGTAGTAATCATCAAATCTGTGTGGGTTCAAATTGAGGTTCAAATTGAGGACAGGATCAATGAACATATTCAAAAATTCATAAAATGTGTACTTTAATGCAAACCCCATCAAAGTCATGGGAGGGGGTACATTTTGAAAATTCTGTCAGTTTTTAAGACTAATAGGCAGGGGAATTATAAAATGAAGGGCATGTGATCTGGGCACTGTCAGAGGTAGACACATACCAATGCAAAAAAAAAAATGTAAAAATGACTTGCCATTTGTTGGGGAGCACCTTTTTAAATAAGGCTTAAATGGCAACATTAAAAAGGCACAATTCCCTTACAGCGATACTAAACAGAGAAGTGTTAACTGCCATAATTAATTTGCATCAATCGTATATATTATGCCACTATATTGTTTTTTTTTCTTTATCTATTCCCAGATTCTTTAAATCCTCTAAGTACCTTATTCTTGCAGTGCTAGTGTGTGCTCACATGACCTTTTCCCATTCTTTGGCTGCACAGTCCTGATTGGTACCGTGCCAGTCACATGACTAAAAAAAAAGTCTCAGAAGAGCTATTCAAATTAAATTATAAATATCCAAAAGCTGTTTTAAAACCCCCTGTAAAATGTTTATTGAACATCAAATGTGTATTTTTTGTGCATAAATATGCAAAAGGCAGAGACAAAGATGACTTTCTTTCATTTGGTTCAGACAGCATCTGCATCCAAAGATCTTTTTTAATTGACAGGTATTATCAACAATTGCATATGATATATGCAATACTGATTTATATTTTAAAACTAAGCTTTTTTCTGCATTTTTGTGTGAATGTAATTAATCAGCATACTACTGTATATCCCACCTCTATAGTGTTTAGCAATAGGAGGACATGGAGGATCAGGGAGGAAGGTGAGAGTCATTTAACCACTGTGTATATGTCCACATGTGTGATTTTACAGTCATGTGGGCTGCACAGATGAAAAAAAAGGAGGACATTACCAGCTTAGAAGTGAAGTCAATGTGGGACATGCTCAGTAGATGACAACTGGTCTACACAATCTCAGGCTGCAGTGGGGGACACAGAGAAGATAAGAGGGACAACTAAAGGCAGGATTTCAGGGGTACATTTCACTATACAAAAAAATAATGCTTTAGTGGCTTTGTGAGTACACACACACTGTTATACAGCATGTAGTGAGAGTGTTTCACAGTCTGGGCTTAATGACACTTTAAATAACATGCTTGGGAGATGTGTTAAACCTGCCTGTGTGTTCTGTCTCTGTGACAGATAGCTAAACCTTCTTATCCTAATAAGATACCATATTTCTTTGATCTCCGTTTTATTAGAACAAGCCAGGTGAAACTACAAAATAACAGAAATAGACTTCAATAAGTACAATATCACATACAATACAGCATACATTGCATAAACAATAATATACAGTACAAGATGAGATAATAAAAACTTACTTTTTAAGTTCTCTAAGGGGTGATGGCGATAGATTGAGAAAGACATGACTTGCTTCCTGCAATGTGTTGAAAAGAATGGTGGCTGGTTCACTTCCTGTTAAGATTCTACCCAGAATTCCCTGCTTGCTGACAACTTCCTTAATTACACATACATTAAAACAAATAAACAGAACTGCAGCAATACCAAAAAGGAACGCTAGATGGAGCCTGTACACCACATATGATTGTCTTAAGTAAATTACACATTTTGCATGTAAATTTAACAACACAGGTACAAATAAGGTACATATAATCAGCAAGACATCTGGTGGACAGAACACTGTGAAGTAGATTTGTAGTATGTAGACAAGCAAAAGTGATAAGTACAAAGTAAAAATATAATTTAAATTGTTGGTCAGTAAATACCATTTCCCTGCCATCTTATGCATGGTCATGGGGAGCTGAGCACTACAGCAGGGCATATGTTCCAATGGGAAAAAAGTTTTTACATACCATTCAGTGGGAAGAAGCTCTGTTATCAAGGCTTAACAAACCTTTAAAAAAACATGCTTGGAGTTGCCTTAAACCTGCTTGTGACGTAGCGCATCTGTAGTTTGTACACCAGTAAAAATGACAATTACAAAAAAAAACCACGCAAATTTAAATTTGCAGCCACTAAATGATTTTTCACATTTATAAAGAAAGCAACCAGGAATTCTCTTCATCTATACTAAACCATTACCCCACAAAAAATGCATTGGGGTTCCTCCCAAAACCCCATACTAGACCCCTATGCTTGATGAGGGCCTGGTATGGATTTTAGGAAGGGTGGGTATCCCAAAAATCCATACCACACCTTTACCTGCACTTGCATTTTTCAACCTCACTTCCTGGATTATACCAGGTCACATGCCCTCAATATGGATGCCCTGCCAGGGGGTTGATTTTTTTGTGACTGAATAACTGCTTACTCATTCACGGTGGTGGGGGGGTGGTATCCAGGGAACATATTATTTAAATGTGGCTTCCAGATTTAAGATATGCCCCCTCCATAGACCTCTGCAACCACCAGGCCAGGGTTGTGGGGTAGAGGCCCTTGTTATTATCAACATAGAGACAAGGTTCTTTGCCAGGGGTCCCCTCTGAAATATACCAGGCCATATACCCTCCCCATGTTAAAGGCATGATGCCTGGTATGCTTTAGGAGGGGGCACACATTTGCTGCCTCCCCATTTAAAGCAGCCAGCCTAATGCTCATGGTTTGGTTCCCTTGGTGTGGATGACCATAAGGGACATTACTTTTTTTGTCTTTATTGTCCAGTGATGTAGATCCACATCAATCATAATGAACACCCTCTGATTTAAAGAAATAGATAGCACACTGAAACATCTATTTCCACTGATTGACAATGGCACAGCTGCTGTGTTTCAGCCAATCAGGAGGTGAGTCCTGGATGGCCAAGGAAGTTGTGGACATCTCTGGAGAGATGGGGCTCAGGTAAGTATTAGGGGGGCTGCTGCACACAGAAGGTTTTTTATCTTAATGCATAAAATGCATTAAGATGAAAAACCTTCTGACTTTACAACCCCTATAATGTTCCTCTGCAGCTGGGAGGTTCCCCGCCAAAAGCTAATGGTATGCAAAGGGGTCAAGGATATAGCTGATGTCATTACCCAAATATGGGCAAATCTCGTATTTGGGAAATTACTTGTCACTGAGTGGGTTGAGTCTGATGGGAACTGAGAGACTAGTTCATAGATAGATTGAATGACACAATAAGCAGCACTTTTCCTTAAAGAACAAATTTTGGTGAATGTTGGCAAATATGTTAAAAATTGCAAATATACAGCAACGGAGCCTTTTAATGCATCTAATCTCATTATAAAAGGTATAAGAAAGCCAATGTGAAAAGAGAATTGAACAGCTAGAATACAGTGTGGATCATACCAGACTGCATTTACCTGTTGTTTGGGTGCTCACTATCTTGTAAAACATTTCAACAGTAAGTAAAAAAAAAGCTCAGTAAGAAACTCTACAATGTAAAAGCCATTTATTTTCCAAGATACAGCAATACAGATAGATGATTGAGCTCTTTAATCTGATATATTCACTGTCCACTATATCACACTTATCTCGGTATATTGCTCAATTTTACATTATTACAGGAGACTATTTCACACATCATTTATTATTTTTAAGAGTATGGAGAGTGTTTGCATCTGCTACATGTCCTTATTTTATGTTTCTTTTTGGTTCATTTCTTTTTTTTAACATTTCATTATTCTAGGCCACACAGGTGTTCTTCCTGGTCAATTTATTTTATTCCTGTGAGTAAAAGATACTCAAAAAATATTTCTTTTTTGTATGTTTAAAGACCTGCATTCAGAAAATTAGTTGCCATGGAAATTGTTCTGAGAATCTGGTTACGAAAAAAACTAATAAGGTAAGGCTAAAAGAAGATGCATAAAATAATTATTGAGACACATATTAATTTGCCCAATTTATCTAACAATTATAAATAATTGCATGTATTGCCAAGTAACTTTCCTGTTTATATAGTACTGAATTGTTAAGATGCAAACCTAGACATTTTTAAAAGCATAAATACTTCTCTGTATTGTCTGGAAATTGATTGACTATGTTATTGATTAATTAATTGATTGATCAACTTAATTTCCTCAAAGACAGAAAAGGATTTTTGCTTAAATACTGTATCACTATATTGTGGCTTAGTAAAAAGGTATTATGGTACTCTATGAGAACCAACATGTTTTGAAGCTCCAGTAGGGAAAGTTTTGTATTAAACCATTATCCTTTACAGCCCAGGAGGTTGCCATCTTAGGGCCGGTATACAAAGAACCAAATTTGGCTTGTTCAGCTGGAACTAGACAAACTTTGCTCTGTGTGTAAAAAGCTGAAAGCAACTTATCATGGAGAGCATGGAAAGGTAAACCATTTTTAGCATTCTAATGAACCCCCTGGTGTCTTGAACCTCAGGGAGCTGCCCACTCTACTATTCATGGCAGTCCATGGTTAAGGTTAAAGTAAAAAACAGAGTAAAAATTACAGTAAGCACCATTTAATACTGAAAAGCATATGTTAGCAAACATTAGTGAAAACAAAATATGTGTAGACCAATATGAACAATATATATGCATTATACTGTAAATAGGGCAAACATCTTCTCAGTAAACAAAATATCCTATGGCAATTGTCTTTATGATTATTCTTCTAAAATGTTGTGAGGGTATGTTAGCAAAGCCTAACTTCATAATTCATATCAGAAAGCCGTACAGAAAAATGAATACTTATATTCATACAATGTATAAATATACTGTACATACAGTACACAATGCATTACAACTGAATAGGTCTTCCATGAACTAGGAAATTCAATGAAACCTGTAATTAGACTGAAAAAAATATTTTCACAAGATGCCTGTTAGAAAGATGTGCTAATTGTTTATTTAAAGAATTAAAGTGGTTGTAAAGGCTGAAGGTTTTTTTTTACCTTAATGCATTCTCTGCATTAAGATAAAAAAATCTTCAATACTCAGCTCCCACCAGCTCCCCTTTATGCTTATCTGAGTCTAATGTACGATGTGCAAGAGAGCAGCGGCTCTCTCTGCTCTCTCCCTTCCCATTGGTTCAGACACAACAGCATGAGCCATTGGATCCCACTGTCGTCAATCACAGCCAGTGGGGAGAGAGCCAGGGATCGAGCTGAGAAGTGCTCTGTGTGTCAACAGATATACAGAGCAGGCTCGGAAGAGAGCTTGCACGTGTGTCCCCATAGCAAGTGGATTGCTATGGTGGGCACACAGCGAGGGAGGAGCCAGGAGTGCAGCAGGGGGATCCCAAGAAGAGGAGAATCAGCATTGCTCTGTGCAAAACTTTTGCATAGAACATTTAAGTTTGACATGTTTCTTATTTAATTTAATTATGTATTTATTTTAGATTACAATTGCTACATTGATACAATTGCGAAGGCATGCAACACTGTACCCAAATGAAATTCGTATCATTTTCTTAAAAAAAAATAGAGCTTTCTTTTGGTGGTATTTCATTACTGCTAGGTTTTTTATTTTTTGCAAAAAAAAAAAAGAAAAAAGATAAAAAGAAAAAGTTTTTCTTAGTTTCTTAGGAGCGCATGACGTCACCCGCGGCCATCGGCTGATACAATCGCAAGCTTCTCAGCCGGCACTCGGATCTGAGTGCCGATCTCTGTAAGTGCACAATTTTACTTTTTAAACTTAATAAATTTTCTACGGAGAGCACTATGGTTTTTGCCCTTTTGTGTTACATATGCATCATTCGTTCCTATTTGATGAGTTTTGAAGTGTGAAGGCGATACCATCATCATCTGGATTTATCTACCCAGTGTATGATATTTATGCTGTGTGACCTGTTTCAGGTCGAGTATCTAAGGTGAGGGGCCATCCATGTCCGGTGGAGGGATCACAGTCACTATTAAGTCGTTTTCTGTAATCCAGAGTGTCCACTGGTGGTTCCTGTCATTTACTTCACTTGTCACATCTGATATATGATTTTTTGAGGACTTTTATATTTGCGCAGCACTATTTTCCAGTAGTTTGCTGCTAAAAGACCAACAAACAATACAAAACACATTACTGCGCACACATTCAAGAATGACATTTCCTGCAAGGCTAGTTAAAAACACCTGAACATATTCAAAAAAATACAGGGATTTGGTCACACTATATGGTCATATAGTGCTAAGCCCACTTACTGCGACAAAGTACCCTGAATTAGTGTTCCTTACCCTAGTAATAGAATGGAAGATCCTGTGTCTCAACCATGGCAGCTGAACTCCTCTATGTGGGAGAACTGAAGGGGATTCCTACTATGCACTGGTGGCCACTAAATAAGAGGTAATGAAGAGGTGTTGGATAGCGACATGGTTTAAAATCTTACTTCTGGTATTTCACTTCCTGTTTGACACAGCCAGGTAGGAATAAAACACATCAAAGCTTTGTGATCTGAAGAACAATGCCTTGGCTCAAGCCCACCTGCTGTGACATCTGCGAGTACAAGCTTCAAAGAGACCACTGCTGCCAAGATGTCAATTGAGATTTGACACAGGACTAATAGAGACGAAGGGATACCTCTCGGCAATGTATATTGGATAAAAGGCAAATGGGGGTGGCTACGAGTGGGCGTGTATGTTTGAATGTAAGGGACACACAGGCTTTTGTTCTCTCTCTTGGTTGCTGAGAAGCCTGCTGTAAGGGTCTCCCTATGCTATCTTGGGACCTTGCTCTGACCGAGGGCTTGGGCCTATATTCCATGAGGCCCAAACCCCTTTTATCATCCAGAACCCGCAGAGGAAACCATGTGTGATAAGTATCTTTGATATTTCATTGTTGTTATATGTTGTAGAGATGTGCTGTTAGTATAGTGTGTTCTGATTGTAAGCTATGTAACATTGTAATACCCTTTTAGTACTTTTATGATAGTTTCCTAACTCCTTAGGAAATAAAATAAGATATTATTTTACTAGCAGCACCGTGTGTTTGGTTTCATAGCAAACCTGGTATTATTGTGATATTAACAATAGCATATGCTCAGAGTTTTATAGACCAACCAATGATAGGGACTAGACAAATTAATACGCAGATAAAATATTAATAATTATATCGATTACTACATTTGGCACCCCAGACTGTGAATTTTATTTTTTACACAGAATCCACAAAAACCTAATGTATTTTTGTCTTGAGTCCCTGTAAGGATAAATCCTAAACTACACCCAGGACTCAAAATCATCTCTAGTGTGGACAAGATTGGCGCTGGCTTACGAATTCTGAAACCACGCTTGGATGGTCATGAAGATTCTGTGAAATATTTCATCAGGGAAACGTAGAACCTGGTGAGATCTTTCGTTGATATATGTATATATGTTAAACGTTTGTATCATTAATATGCTTTAGGCCTGTAACCAGCCAAAGGTGCTGGCGAGTAAAAGGGCTGATCACCCTTGGTTAGAGATTGACAGGAATTACCATACATCTTTGAGGGAAAAAGTGGGAGAAATATAGATTGTTATTTTAAATTTTAAATTTTTTACATTTTTTTTTTTTTTTTACCCACGTGAGAGTGAAATAGCTTTGTTCCAATAGGAGATCAATGTGGCCTGCAACCTAACGGGAAGGCATTGATTGAGAATCTGCCTTGTGTCTTAGAATGTGCCTTGCGTCTGGTAGGCTGTAGAACTACAAGTCACTGTTAGGTTTAAATGGCTTTGTATCAGTTTTTTTTTTGTTTGTTTATCTTTGCATGGTAAGCAACTCTGGTAAAAGCAGGTCAGACCAGCTTTAGTGGGGGTAGGCTAATTAGCATATCAATGGATATTCCCCAGTAAGCATGTGGTAATCCTAAAAGCCACATAGAACCTACAGGACAGAAGTGCTCATATACAAGGCAGCCAATAATGCCACAGTAAGTGTGGTGGGTCTTTTCTATGGATATGCAAAAGTTTAATGGTTTTGAATGATATCAGGTAAAAGTGGTAATGAATGAAGAATATTGAAGGCTAGAAGAGCGATTCAGTTTTTTTTCGTGAGTTGTAAGAGCTAACGATAATTAAGTTTGGTTTGTTACTCAGTGCACTGTTGGAAGGTTAGTACAAATAGAATTGTGTATTGTGTGGATTGTATGGTTGTGAAATGGAACTGGTGTGTACATATGTTAAAAAGTACGCTTCTGCCAATTATCATTCATGTGCAGATGAACCTCTTAAAAGCCAGTGTAATGTATTATTGCCTCAGTGTCACCAACATAATAGCAGATTATAGGGTAAACAGCTAAAAAAGAAAGTTAAAAAGGAAAGGTTGGCAAATGAAATTGCAGTGTTGCTCAGAATTAAATTTATATCTGAGCAAATGGAGGGGAAGTGGGAAGCAGAGAGGAGACGTCTCGGGGAGGACATAGAGAAAATCAGTGAAAACCTTCTAAAGATTGCAACAGCCTCCAGTAGTGAGATGGATGAATTGCGGACAAGAGCAGGCAGTTTGTCAGGAAGAAACAGTGAGTTACAAGAACAGCTTCAGAGGTGCAGCATGGACTGTGATATGAAGATCAAACTTTTAGAGTCATTGCGAATAAAGTTTTCAGAGATGGAAGAGTTGGTTATGTCTTTAGAAAGAAAGTTAGCAAATGCACACTCCCAGCTTCTTACTAAAGAGCAATGTATAGTATCGCTCAATGAGCACAAAGGAACATGCCAATTGGCCAATATCTGCACAGTTAATGAGGAGAAGGGCTGTGATGAAACACAGTCTGATATTGCACCCATAGCTTCGAAGCAGGATAACAGTTTGATTACAATCCAAGAGAGACTTACTTTGTGCCAGATTCTGGGTGAATTTAATGCCCTGGAATTACCAGTGAGTCTGTCCAATAAATAATAAAAAATAAATAAATTTGAGGCTCTAGTCCTTAAATTTCATTTGACTAATGAGGATGCATGTTCTCTTCTGAGAGCATGGCTACCAGGACCTTTGGCAGGCCACTTATTTGCACAGGTTAATGATAACTTAGCAGATGCAGAGGTGCGGAGGAAGGAGTTGCAGCGTATTGTGGACAGTCGTGATAATGGTATGAGTGATTTACAACGAATGAGATTTAGGAGAGGAGATGACCCAATTTTGTTCTGCAGTGAGTATCTTGCATTGTATACGAAAGTGTTCAACTGTCCTGACTTATTGGAGGATGATACAAGTTTCATATACTCAATGGCCAATAAGTGTTATGTAAGCTATCCCATTAGAATGGCTCTGAGGAATGCTCGATCCTACCAAAATTTTGTCAATATCCTGCGAGACTTCTGTCAAGAGTCCAGTGATAGGGAATATGGGTCAAAGGCAGGTGTATTCATAATAAGCAGAGGTACAGGAAGGCAGAGAGAGGTCAGATGTTCTAAATGGAATAGGCATGGACATAGATTTTGTAAAGCCCATAACATTGCTAGCATGGAGCAGGAAACCCCAGAATTACAGGGTGCACAGGCAGCCGTAACGGAGTTGTCCTCCAAACATGCAAAAGCTGAATGTGCAATTGTGGAGGTACCCCCCACACATGCGCAGTGCTCAGCAAAGATAGAAGTGAAGCATGCAGAAAAACCAGATGCTCTTATTGCTGCAAGTGATGTTGCTATGACAGAAATCAATGGTGGAGATGTAAATAAAAGTGCGATAACTGTGCTTGAAAGTGATTCAGGAGTTGAAACTTCTGATGACTTCTCAAACGATGAAAGTGTAAAGTCTGCTTATTCCAAGCATAGTAATCGTAGTAATAATGTCCAGCAATGTGAGTTTCCACTGTCGTATGCTCAAGGAAGGGCCTATACAGAGAGACCAGCCCTCAAATGTTTTTTGTGTAAAAGGGGGGTCACATCGCTACATATTGTTGGGCGGCGAATAATGGTATCAAAAGAAGATCGCAGTACCCCAAAACGACCACAAGGCATTGTAAAGTGTATTCTGCCCGATGGGGTAGCAACCCAAAGCATGGAGGCCATAGTAATCAAACCCATTTTCCTTTAAAGACCCAAATGCGGAGATTACAGACTGATAATCATCAGTATATGGAACAGTTACGTAAAGTCAAAATGGAGGTAGCCACATGGTTATTCAAATGTAGCACTGGGGAAAACAATGTTAGCAGCACTTAGTGAGCTGCATGGTTGCTAAGAATTTTATGGTCAATGTTTCCTTGCCATATTTTATTTAAATATGACGCTCACATCTAAACCGTATTCATAACAATTGTTCCCCTGGCATTGCAATGGGAAAAGGCTTGGGGGACTCAAAAAGTCAATTGTCATGATAATTGTGTGTAATCACTGTCTTTGTGTTCCTTTTTCAGAGACCTTGGAAGAAGATAAAACTGGTTTGGATACTAATGTCTGTGTTTGGTTGCAGGTTCTTCAAAGAGAGAACAACAGTGGGCACATTTAGCAAAACCGGGGTTAGGTTATGGTAAAGGCATAATTGATTAGCAAATGGTACCATGAGCTCATTAATTAGTAATTGTTTGCAAACAATGAAAAAATAAGATAAACAATAGTCAGGCATTAAGGGTTTCAAGTGTTACAAGTGAAGTTACAAATGTTGTAAATGATGAGGTACAGATATTTTGTTTTTTTGTTTTTCCCATTAACTAATTGTCTTTCAGATGGAAATGAGCACTTACTCTTCTCAGGAGGAAAATCCATGGATGTCTTTAGTTAAAAGTTGAGTGTTTGTCATTGTCTTATGGTGGTTGTGTTGTCATGTTGTTTTTGTGTAATAATGGCCAGAATTTTAATTTTTTTTGTTAAGTTTTTAATTTTTTTTAATATTTTTGGTATTTATTTAGTCATCCATTTTATTTTTGTTTGTTCAGGTGGAGAAATTGTTGTTTAGTCCACCTGAAAGGGGGGTAATTGGCTATTCCGTCAATTAGCAGCTGAATAGATGGTCATGGGATATGTCCTGCAGCTGAATACATTTTGTTGATTTAAGACAAGAGTTGTTGGTAGGAAGCCATTCTAGCCTCTGGAGTTTGTTTTTTTCCCTCTTTGTTTTATGTTCATTCAGGTGCAAAAAGTTACAAGGTGTACGCTTTGTCCACCTGAAAGGGGGGTTAGTGCATAGGTCTGAAAGTACAGATACTGCATTGTCTTTTTAATGCTTAAAATTTTGAATTTTGAGAAGCAACGTTCAAGTTTATGTTTTTAAAATTTTTGATCATACCAGGGGGATCCATTTTAGAGTGGGTTCAGCCTAAAGAGGTCATGGTTGTTTTGATAGGTTGGTCAGGGTTGCAGAAACCAGGAATACTAAGTTCCTGGTTCCAAGGAAGGAACTATAAGTAAACGTAGTAAGCGAGCAGATATTATGGATAAGAATTTGATTCTGCTCTTGTTTTTTTCACTTCTAGAGTCCTGGTGAAGCATGATTGGAGAGGTCTCTGGAACAGGGATGACAGATGTTCATCTGGTTGGCAGTTTGACTGTGCCGCACCACACTGCAAATTTGTTCTGATAAACATCAGGAGAGAAGGGACAAACAAAAAGATTCAGTTTAATACTTGTTTTTGCTTATGGACAATTTAATCCTAATCCTGAATCTGAAGGACTATGCCTATCAACGACACTTGTGAGACATTTTTACCGGATTCACTCCTGATAAATACAAACGTGCTATTAATACATGTGCAATGGGTTGGAGGTTGGGGAAGGAATATACACATCCAATCTGTCAGAACCTGAAATGTAAAATATGTTTTTTTGTTGAAGGGAGGAATTGAAAGAAAAGGTTTTTAATGTATGACATGTATTGACGTAACGGAAGTAATATGGTGCTGGTACCCAGGAGACTGGCGCTTATACATAATAAGATGTCGGTTGGCCAGACTAGAGGTTGGCCAGGTGACACATCAATGGGGTGAAAATTTCCTTGTATGGGGAGATACGCCTGGCTGATGTCTCACCTGAGAGGTTGAAACCCGGCACAGGGAAGGCCAGTGAATACACACAGGAGCATGCTCCGTTAGATAAAGGGAACAAAACGCTGGCTACCAGGGTACAGTATGCCTTCACCACATGGCACTTCAATGTCTCGCAATGGTTGGTAAAATTCCATTACCCTATATGTGCTGAATATACACTGAATCAAGTGCGGTCAGTATACCAGTGACTTGCTCCCAGAGATGTGCGGACACAGAATGAGGTTCATGCAGGGCGCGTATTTCTGAGGAGTAACCCGAAAGAGGAGGGATGTATTCAGCACTATATTGGGGGAATAGGAGCTGGGATGGGTGTTGTTAATGGGGTGGACATCGGCCTCCTGAGGAACAAACTCGCAGCCATAGCTTCAGAGAATAAGCGGGGCTTTGTTACTCAGAGAGATTGGTGGCATCCTTAATAACATTCAACAAAGTCACATAAATACCCAGGTTAAAGTGGCTCAAGATTTTGTCAACCATGTTGAGAGGTTGGTAGAGAATGTGATGGTATAGGACAGGAATCTGTCATTGGCTCTTGCGTGCACGAAGTGGCAGGTGGAAGTGTCAACCAGCATTGAGCTGATTGTACAGTCTCCATATGAGGGACAGAGGCCTTATGAGTTAGCATCACCGCTCAGTAAGACTTTGACAAACACGTCGCTTACACTGATTCAAAGTGGTGGTCGATTGCCTGGATGGGCTGTACCAGTTTGGATTGTGAAAGGTGTTATGCTGTATGATCTCAAATACAGAAGTGCAGACTCGGTCTGCATATTTGGTGGCATTTATGGGCTTACTGACTGGGGATTCTATCTTCTTGCGTTTGAGGCTAATTGCCCACATATGATCAAAGAAGCTGGAAGATGGAGGCAGGTTGATACTTCCCTTGGTCAGAAGCATGACCATGATGTCCTTTGTATGCCAGGTCAATACATGGTGGTGAACAATAAAATGTTGGGAAGATATTTCATTCTGTATTTGGGATAGATGGATCATTGCTGGGAAGGAAGCACCTGGGTATTATTTGGGACATAGACGAGTTTGTTTCCTTGTCCTAAAGAATGCCGATGTAACGTTAGTCATGGAACTAGATGGTTCTTTGAGCCTAACAATAGGTAGGGGTGCATGGTATACCCTGGGCATGGTCTCTTAAATACAGGCACAGGGATAGAATTGTGTGGGTTTTGTCATTGTTGCAGATTTATATGTGTTATTGGACTTGATATTTATATAGAAGGGTCACCCAGTTATCTATGCAAGCTGGGGAAAGAAGTGACGGTAGGGTCTCTGCGTACAAGTTAGAGACTTTGCTGTCAAGTCAGAGCCCTGCAATACCGCTGACATGCCCGAAATCTGATGGGTCATAGGTATATATGTATATTATGGTAACAGGTTGATTTAGGTCATGGTATAGTGTGATAAAGGTGTATTTTAGGCTAATAACATGGGCAAAAGGCCCTTCTCGAGACTCTATATCTGAAAGCGGGTTAAGATGCTGCTCTGGATGTGTGCTGGTGAATGATGAGTGTATGGACACCCCTTGCCTGTTTTATACCCCTTCATGAAGGTGTTAGAAAGAAGATACAGAATGGTGACATGGGAACTGTCACGGAAGAATGATGTTGGTGTGTCACCCAGTAGCAAAGCGGCACGCGTTGGGAAGCACAGCACGTTAGGACCGTTATGGACTGTTCCACAGGAGCTGGTTCTCAGGCCTATGTTGAGAGGCGCAACATGCGTTAAGACATTTATGGACTGTTCCATAGGGGCTGTTTCTGCACATGTTGAAAAACACAACACGTTAAGACAGTTAAAGACTGTTCTATAGGTACTGGCTTGGAAACACATGTTGGGGAGAAAACAGTTATGGACTGTTCAATAGGAGCCGTGTCTGAAGAAGGGTGGTATGCGCCCTTTAGGCGCAAAGCGGCATATGTTGGATAGCGACATGGTTTAAAATCTTACTTCTGGTATTTCACTTCCTGTTTGACACAGCCAGGTAGGAATGAAACACATCAAAGCTTTGTGATCAGAAGAACAATGCCTTGGCTCAAGCCCACCTGCTGTGACATCTGCGAGTACAAGCTTCAAAGAGACCACTGCTGCCAAGATGTCTATTGAGATTTGACACAGGACTAATAGAGACGAAGGGATACCTCTCGGCAATGTATATTGGATAAAAGGCAAATGGGGGTGGCTACGAGTGGGCGTGTATGTTTGAATGTAAGGGACACACAGGCTTTTGTTCTCTCTCTTGGTTGCTGAGAAGCCTGCTGTAAGGGTCTCCCTATGCTATCTTGGGACCTTGCTCTGACCGAGGGCTTGGGCCTATATTCCATGAGGCCCAAACCCCTTTTATCATCCAGAACCCGCAGAGGAAACCATGTGTGATAAGTATCTTTGATATTTCATTGTTGTTATATGTTGTAGAGATGTGCTGTTAGTATAGTGTGTTCTGATTGTAAGCTATGTAACATTGTAATACCCTTTTAGTACTTTTATGATAGTTTCCTAACTCCTTAGGAAATAAAATAAGATATTATTTTACTAGCAGCACCGTGTGTTTGGTTTCATAGCTAACCTGGTATTATTGTGATATTAACAATAGCATATGCTCAGAGTTTAATAGACCAACCAATGATAGGGACTAGACAAATTAATACGCAGATATAATATTAATAATTATATCGATTACTACAAGAGGGGAAGGGGTGCTCCAGCACAAAAAACCTGGTCAGGGTCTATTACAATATACAAAAACATATTTGGGGGGCACACCCTAAAATGCGTTTAGATTTAAGATGGTGCTGCTATAAGACCAATAAACAGTACAAAACATATTACAGCACACACATTCAAGAATGACATTTCCTGCAAGGCTAGTTAAAAACACCTGAACATATTCAAAAAAATACGGGGGTTTGGTCACACTATATGGTCATATAGTGCTAAGCCCACTTACTGCGACAAAGTACCCTGAATTAGTGGGTCCTACCCTAGTAATAGAATGGAAGATCCTGTGTCTCAACCATGGGAGCTGAACTCCTCTATGTGGGAGAACTGAAGGGCATTCCTCCTATGCACTGGTGGCCACTAAATAAGAGGTAATGAAGAGGGGTAGGAGTGCTCCAGGCCAAAAAACCTGGTCAGGGTCTATTACAATATACAAAAACATATTTGGGGGGGACACCCTAAAATGCATTTAGATTCAAGATGGTGCTGCTATAAGACCAACAAACAGTACAAAACATATTACAGCGCACACATTCAAGAATGACATTTCCTGCAAGGCTAGTCAAAAACACCTGAACATATTCAAAAAAATATGGGGGTTTGGTCACACTATATGGTCATATAGTGCTAAGCCCACTTCCTGCAACAAAGTACCCTGAATTAGTGGATCCTACCCTAGTAATAGAATGGAAGATCCTGTGTCTCAACCATGGGAGCTGAACTCCTCTATGTGGGAGCTGAACTCCTCTATGTTCCCCCACATAGAGGAGTTCAGCTCCCATGGTTGAGACACAGGATCTTCCATTCTTGACTAGGGTAGGACCCACTAATTAGGGGTACTTTGTCACAGTAAGTGGGATTATCACTATATGACCATATAGTGTGACCAAACCCCCGTATTTTTTTGAATATGTTCAGGTGTTTTTAACTAGACATGTGCACACTGAAATATTTTGTTTCGGAATTTCGTTTTCCTCCGAAAAATAAATTTATTTAGTTACTCCCAAAATTCGTTTTTATTTATTTTGTTTTTCGTTAAAAATTGCATTCGTCCGAAAATCCAAATTAAGGTTGAATCTGTCGTTGAAGGCTTATGGTGTCTGTCGAATGTTCAAAGAAGATTCGACGGAGCAGCTAAACTGTACGACGCCATATAGTTTACCTGCTCCGTCGAATCTTCCTAGAACTTTCAACAGACACCATAAGCCAAAGTACGTGTGTACTTAGTTCTAGCCATTTTACTGCTCCTCCTCTTTGGTTACAATCAGCCAATAACATTCATCATAATCATTATTTTTATTTATCTTTTCTCCCCTACGTCGAATCTTTTCTCCCCTACGTCGAATCTTTTCTCTCTATGTAGAATAATCTTGGACTAATAGAGTTAAGGTTAGGCACATTCGACCACAGGTTTGATGGACACAGATTGTTATTGTCATCATCAGGTCGAATCTCCTATCTATATCAAACTGTTGTAGCAACGAAAATGAAAATAAAGCATTTGTTTATGTCGGCTCTTTCGTTTTTCGGATTCTGCACTTTCGTTATCGTTTGTTAAAACGATAACGAAAATACCTGAAATTCGGACGAAAATGCATTCGGACAAAAATGAATGCACATATCTATTTTTAACTAGCCTTGCAGGAAATGTCATTCTTGAATGTGTGCGCTGTAATATGTTTTGTACTTTCCTAGAGAAAGTCTGGAAGGTTTGTATTGTGAGGCACAACCCCCATAGAAAAGCTTTGGAATCGCACAATAGTGCCATTTTCTTAATGAAATTGAATTGTATGCTATCTCTGAGCATTGTCATCACGATTCATCATTATAGTGCATCGGATGTTTCTCTACAAGTGCTATAATGTCGTCAACATCAATGATCAAATATTTAGTGACTGAGGAACTTAAAAAATGTTAACGTCTTTGAGCAGATGAGTCAGGAAGAGTACCTGTTTACATCAATGGCTTATTAGAATTTTACTAAAAAATAATAACTAAAAAGATTTGACAATAATAGATGAATTGTAAATGTGCATTGTTATGGTAGATCAATGTATATTTTTTTTTTTGTGTATGTGTTATTGTTTTGTATTGTATTAAATATGATCCTTTCAAAAGGTGGAAATGTTACTCTTTGTTTTATTATTTGTTTTAATTTTTTTTAAAAGATGAAAAAATTTATATTAACCTTTAAAAGATTTTATGCACATGTCAGAAATATAAACTCTTCAGCTAGGCATACATATTAGGCAATACCAACCACTTTTGATCATTTCGGAATAGAACATACATTCAAAAGTGGGGTACTGACCACAGGTTCAGTCATCCACCTAAATTCAATCAATTAAACTGGGCCATTAATTGGCAGCTTTAATACAGGTTATTAAAAAATATGACCAAAATCAGAAAATAACTATGGCATTTTCATCAAAGCACTTTGATTTTTCCGCCAGCTTTGAGCGAAGCAATTTCAGTAACTCAGATTTCAATTTTAGCTAAATCAAAATAGGGTGAAATTGCTGGAAAGTTGCCATGTGTATGGTCAGCTTACCTCTCCATTAATTTTGTGGTGGTTGTGATAGAGTATATTTTAATAGAGCCTAACAATTACTCAATCATCTATAGAAACAAGCAGCCTATCACAGGACACTTACAGCAACATGTTAATTATACATACCTTCTATTATCATTTATAAACCTATAGATTGTTATCATAGATATCTGAAAGCTGAAGTATTGTGTCATATCTTGAATTTTTAAATTACTTCAAGGAAAATGTAAGAATAAAACTGCTAACAGCAACACAGAGCTTGACAGCAGAAACCCTCCATCAGTTTCTGTACTAGGTATTTGATTGACAGTTTTCCCTAGAATATTTTTAAAAGCTCATACAATTATAATAGCTGAATTTCAAGCAAAATGTACAGAACAGAACATACAATAATGCCAATAAAATTCAATGATATTTTGTGGGCCAACCACGTGTGACATTTTTTCATAAATGCTTCTTCCACTATTTATAATTTACAATGAGCACTAGAAGCAAATAAATAATTATATATATTGACAATTATCTAATAAAACAGGCTATATACTTAAGCAAAATAGGTAAATAGAATAGTAAAGTAGGGGGAGAACAGATGTGGGACTTTAAACAAGGCACATGGGAGCAGAGGTATGAGTTAGGTAAAAAATGCAATTTATTAATAAGGAAAAATAGTTTTTACAGAAGTTCATACAGTACATAATTGAGCATGAATGGTACATAAATAGTTTTACAAAAATTCATACAGTACATAATTAGGCACATGGCTCTGCATATGTTGGCACTTAGCTCTAAGATATTAAAACTATAATCAAAATTAATGCATCAAAAATAACAAATACAAACAAGTGGATTCATGTAAGTAGGAACGTATTATGCATATAAGTTTATATAGTATACACCTAGCGGTAGATTTGAGCTCTACGTCGTTACGTCGTTTCGGGGCCTTATAGCCACTCATCAGGAGCGATACCGAGGTGGTACCTATCAGTTGGGGAGATAGCGGTGATGAATGGTGTGAATATGTAAAGGGGTAATTATAAACCCTGAATATCATATTATTAGTTGTAGCTCTGGACTCACAGTGGTGTCTGCGCAGAGGCGACGCGGCCCAAGGTGCCACGCCAACCAAAAATGCCCGGGCCCAAGGTGCCCCCCCTACTTTGTAGAACCACCTTTCACTGCAATTACAAGTCTTTTTGGGATGTCTTTACCAGCTTTGCACATCTACGGAGTGACATTTTTGCCCATTCTTCTTTGTAAAATAGCTCAAGCTCTGTCAGATTGGATGGAGAGCATCTGTGAACAGCAATTTTCAAATCTTGCCACAGATTCTCAATTGGATTTAGGTCTGGACTTTGACTGGGACTTGACTTTAACACATGAATATCCTTTGAACTAAACCATTCCATTGTAGCTCTGGCTGTATGTTTAGGGTTGTTGTACTGCTGGAAGGTGAACCTCCGCCCCAGTCTCAAGTCTTTTGCAGATTCTAATGCCTTGTACACATGATAGGACATTGATTGGACATTCTGACAACAAAATCCATGGATTTTTTTGGATGGACGTTGGCTCAAACTTGTCACGGTCACACAAAGTTGGTCAGGAATTGCGAATGTCAAGAACGCTGTGACGTATGACGAGCCAAGAAAAATCAAGTTCAATAGCCAGTGCTGCTCTTCTGCTTGATTCCGAGCATGCGTGGAACTTTGTGTATCGGAATTGTGTACACAGGATTGGAATTTACGACATCGGATTTTGTTGACGGAAAATTTGAGAACCAGATCTCAAATTTTGTGTTACAGAAATTCCGATGGAAAATTTCTGATGGAGCCTACACACGGTCGGAATTCCCGACAACAAGCTCCTATCAAACATTTTCAGTCGGAAAATCCTATCGTGTGTACAGTGCATAACAGGTTTTCTTCTTAGATTGCCCTGCATTTGGCTCCATCTATCTTCCCATCAACTCTGACCAGCTTCCTTGCCCCTGCTGAAGAAAAGCATCCCTTCAACATGATGCCACCACAACCATATTTCATGGTGGGGATAGTTTGTTCAGGGTGATGTGCATTGTTAGTAGACATGTGCATTCGTTTTCATCCGAATGCATTTTCGTCCGAATTTCGGGTATTTTCGTTATCATTTTAACAAACGATAACAAACGTGCAGAATCAGAAAGCCGAAAGTTCCGACATAAACAAATGCTTTATTTTCGTTTTAGTTGCGACAACAGTTTGATATAGATAGGAGATTCGACATGAGGCTGACAATAGCGATCTGTGTCCTTCGAACCTGTGGTCGAATGTGCCTAACCTTAGCTCTATTAGTCCAAGATTATTCTACACAGAGAGAAAAGATTTGACATAGAGAGAAAAGATTTGACATTATAGAGACAATAGCAAAAAAGGTCAAATGTGCCTATCCTAACTCTATTAATCCAAGATTATTCGACATAGAGAGAAAAGATTCGACATGAAGATTCGATGAAGCATACAACTTTAGAATTCTACTATAGCTTGTAGACGGAACATTCGACCGGAAATGTACGATTGCGGTGTCGTACAGTTTAGCTGCTCCATCGAATCCTCTTAGAACATTCGACAGACACCATAAGCCTTCAATGACAGATTCAACCTTAATTATTTCGGATTTTCAGAAGAATGCATTTTTTAACGAAACTAAATAAATAAAAACGAATTTCGGGAGTAACTAAAAAAATGTATTTTTCAGACAAAAACAAAATTCCGAAGCAAAATATTTCAGTGTGCACATGTCTAATTGTTAGTTTTCTACCACATATTGCATTTTGCTTTTAGGCCAAAAAGTTCAATTTTGGTCTCATCTGAACTGAGCACCTTCTTCCACATGTTTGCTGTGTCCCCCACATGGCTTCTCGCAAACCGAAAACGGCATTTCTTAAGGCTTTTTTTCAACAATGGCTTTCTTCTTGCCACTCTTCCATAAAGGCCAGATTTGTAGAATGCATGACTAACAGTTGTCCTGTGAACAGATTCTCCCACCTGAGCTGTGGATCTCTGCAGCTCCTCCAGAATTACCATAGGCCTCTTGGCTGCTCCTCTGATTCATGCTCTCCTTGTCCAACCAGTTAATTTAGGTGGACGGCCATGTCTTGGTAGGTTTGCGGTTGTGCCATACTCTTTTCATTTTTGGATGATGGATTGAACATTCTCTGTGAGAGCTTCAAAGCTTGGGATATTTTTTATAACCTAACCTTGCTTTAAACTTCTCCACAACTTTATCCCCGACCTGTCTGGTGTGTTCCTTGGCCTTCATGATGCTGTTTGTTCACTAAGGTTCACAGAACAGCTGTATTTATACTGAGATTAAATCACACACATGTGGACTATATTTACTAATTAGGTGACTTCTGAAGGCAATTGGTTCCACTAGATTTTAGTTGGGGGTATCAAAGTAAAGGGGGGTGAATACAAATGCACGCCACACTTTTCAGATATTTAGTTGTAAAAAATGTTGAAAACCATTTATCATTTTCCTTTCACTTCACAATTATGTGTCACTTTGTGTTGGTCTATCACATAAAATCCCAATGAAATACATTTATGTTTTTGGTTGTAACATGACAAAATGTGGTAAATCTCAGGTGGTATGAATACTTTTTCAAGGCACTGTACATATACACAAATGTTTTGCCTTTCATTTCTATTTTAAACTGAATGGGTTGTTTTACAAGGTGAAGGTTTACATATACTTTAACCACTTAAGGACCGGAAGGATTTCCCCCCTTAATGACCAGGCCATTTTTTGCGATATGGCACTGCGTCGCTTTAACTGACAATTGCGCAGTAGTGCGATGCTGTACTCAAACAAAATTTTTTTACTTTTTGCTGTAATAAATATGCCAAAAAAAAATTCTTCCTCAGTTTAGGCCAATATGTATTCTTCTACATATTTTTGGTAAAAAAAAATTGCAATAAGCTTATATTGATTGCTTTGCGCAAAAGTTATAGCGTCTACAAAATAGGGGAGGATTTATTGCATTTTTATTATTATTTTTTTTTTTACTAGTAATGGCAGTGATCAACGATTTTTAGCGGGGCTGCAACATTTCGAGCAGACAGATCGCACACTTTTTTTGGGCCATTGACATTTATACAGTAATCAGAGCTAAAAATAGCCACTGATTACTGTATAAATGTCACAGGGAAGGGGTTAACACTAGGGGGCGATCAAGGGGTTAAATGTGTGTCCTAGGGAGTGTTTCTAATGATGGGGGGATGGGACTGCCTGGAGGAGGAGACCGATCGTTGTTCATAATCAGTATGAACAGCAGATCTGTCTCCTCTCTTATAAAAGAACGAAGATCTGTCTGTTTACATTGACAGATCTCCGTTCTATATCTCTCAGGTGTGATCACGGGTGCCCAGCGGACATCGCAGCCGCCGGGCATGCGCATCGACTCTGTCGTCGTGCCCCCTAGAGCACTTAAACTGGCCAACGTACAACTACGGCGATTTGCCCAGGGGAGCCAACCTGCCGCAGTACAACTTAACTGGTTAATAGTGTTTTTTTTTTAACCTATTGCGAGGTCTCTTGGAAATGCCAGGAATAAGACTTCTGGTTGCAAGCTGACAATTTTAGGTCTCTTCCTGGTAATTATCAGCAGTTTTAATTATCAACCAATAAGGTCTATCAGATTGATGGACCAGGAACCAACTGAAGGAATGCACATGGCAGGCTGACAATGCTCCAGATAACTCAGATTTTTACCCTGCTACAGGAATTGCTGCTACTGGCCAGATCTCCAGCTAAGAGATTTTGCAGGAGATTCATAAAAAATTATTGAGTTAGGAAAACTGTTTACAGTGAGACATAGTAGGTGAGGTTGAAAAAATACACAAGTCCATCAAGTCCAACCTATGTGTGTGATTATGTGTCAGTATTTCATTACATATCCCTGTATGTTGCGGTCATTCAGGTGATTATCTAATAGTTTCTTGAAGCTATCAATGCTCCCCGCTGAGACCACCGCCTGTGGAAGGGAATTCCACATCCTTGCCGCTCTTACAGTAAAGAACCCTCTACGTAGTTTAAGGTTAAACCTCTTTTCTTCTAATTGTAATGAGTGGCCACGAGTCTTATTAAACTCTCTTCTGCGAAAAAGTTTTATCCCTATTGTGGGGTCACCAGTATAGTATTTGTAAATTAAAATCATATCCCCCCTCAAGCGTCTCTTCTCCAGAGAGAATAAGTTCAGAGCTCGCAACCTTTCCTCATAACTAAGATCCTCCAGACCCTTTATTAGCTTTGTTGCCCTTCTTTGTACTCGCTCCATTTCCAGTACATCCCTCCTGAGGACTGGTGCCCAGAACTGGACAGCATACTCCAGGTGCGGCCGGACCAGAGTCTTGTAGAGCGGGAGAATTATTGTTTTATCTCTGGAGTTGATCCCCCTTTTAATGCATGCCAATATTCTGTTTGTTTTATTAGCAGCAGCTTGGCATTGCATGCCATTGCTGAGCCTATCATCTACTAGGACCCCCAGGTCCTTTTCCATCCTAGATTCCCCCAGAGGTTCTCCCCCCAGTGTATAAATTGCATTCATATTTTTGCCACCCAAATGCATTATTTTACATTTTTCTACATTGAACCTCATTTGCCATGTAGTCGCCCACCCCATTAATTTGTTCAGGTCTTTTTGCAAGATTTCCACATCCTGCGGAGAAGTTTATGCCCTGCTTAGCTTAGTATCGTCTGCAAATACAGAGATTGAACTGTTTATCCCATCCTCCAGATCGTTTATGGACAAATTAAATAGGATTGGCAACTCCTCATAGAAGGTTAATAGATTGGTTTGGCAAGAACAATTCTTCATGAATCCATGCTGATTACTGCTAATGATATCATTCTTATTACTAAAATCATGTATATAGTCCCTTATCATCCCCTCCAAGAGTTTACATACTATTGATGTTAGGCTAACTGGTCTGTAATTCCCAGGGATGTTTTTTGGGCCCTTTTTAAATATACTGGTGCTACATTGGCTTTTCTCCAATCAGCTGGTACCATTCCAGTCAATAGACTGTCTGTAAAAATTAGGAACAACGGTCTGGCAATCACCTGACTGAGTTCCCTAAGTACCCTCGGATGCAAGCCATCTGGTCCCGGTGATTTATTAATGTTAAGTTTCTCAAGTCTAATTTTAATTCCGTCCTCTGTTAACCATGTAGGTGCTTCCTGTGTTGTGTCATGAGGATAAACACTGCAGTTTTGGTTACTGAAGCCCCCCGATTCACTCGTGAATACTGAGGAGAAGAATAAATTCAATACCTTTGCCATCTCCCCATCCTTTGTAACCAGATGTCCTTCCTCTTTCTATATGGGGCCAATATGGTCTGTCCTCCTTTTTTACTGTTTACATACTTAAAGAATTTCTTGGGATTTTTTTTGCTTTCCTCCGCTATGTGTCTTTCATGTTCTATCTTAGCCGTCCTAATTGCACCCTTACATTTCTTATTGCATTCTTTATAAAGTCTGAATGCTGAGGATGATCCCTCAACCTTGTATTTTTTGAAGGCCTTCTCCTTTGCTTTTATATGCATTTTTACATTGGAGTTAAGCCATCCAGGATTTTTGTTCGCTCTTTTAAATTTATTACCCAATGGGATACATTGGCTAATGCCCTTATTTAATATGCTCTTAAAGCAAACCCATCTCTCCTCCGTATTCTTTGTTCCTAATATTTTATCCCAATTTATGCCTTTTAGCAAGGTTTGTAGTTTAGGGAAGTTGGCTCTTTTGAAATTCAGTGTCTTTGTGTTCCCTTCATGTTTCCTATTTGTGTGATTTATACTGAAACTAATTGACCTGTGAACACTGTTACCTAAATTGCCCCGTATTTCCACATGATACCAAACTTAATGAGAAACAGATTTAAGGTTTACTCTTTAATTCTAGAAGAGGCTGACACTTTTTTGGTAAAATATTAAATTAAAATTCCTAAAAAGAATGTTATAAAAAGGATAGAATGTAAGGTACACATAGGTATATTGCGTTTAATAATTTACTGAAAAAAAAAAAAGATTTTGATGTAGTATATATGGTCTCTTCTGTTCATTTCTAAGCGTTCATGCACATTTTCTGTAAATGTTATAACTGATGCAATTGGACATCAGTGGATATTGTACAATGTATAAATAAATGCATTTATTTATCTTACATAAATGGTTTTAAATGGGTATCAGCATGTGTGCGCACATGTGCAAATTGAAAATCCTTGCTTCGTGGATGTCAACTGTGTTTGGTCAAATAAATTCTATTTAGCTATGAGAAAGGACAAATAATTTAAAAATATTATAATGGATACACATTAATTACTATATACTGGAGAGCATGGGCATTTTCTAAGGCAAAAATACGGCTTGTGCCGTGTACACACAAGGGGACTCAACTCCAAAGGAATTTTCGACGGAGTTCCGCTAAAACGGACTTGCCTACACACGATCACACCAAAGTCCTACCGTCTAGAATGCAGCAGACTCTAAAACGGAAGTGCAATAGCAAGTGAGCCACCCTTGGGCTCCTTCTGCTAATCTCGTGTTTACCTCGTGTTAGTAGAAGTTTGGTGAGAGATGATTCGTGCTTTTCAAACTTGTGTTTTTTCAGGTTGTTTAACTGTTGTTCAGTTTGTGCTTGTGGGATTTGTATCTGCATTTCAGTGCGTGTAGTCAGTTCGCATTTGTTCATTCAGTGCATTCTTGTCCTGCTGATTTTCAGCTCGCTCTTCACAGGCCTTGCTGTTCTTCAGTGCGTTCTGTTTAAGTTCGTTCTGACCAGCTGACCATTTTGAAGCCATGTTGCATGTACGTACTCATCGTAGAGTTCGTGCTTTGCTTAAGCTTGTTGTTGTAATTAATTCTTCGACCCAAGCCCAGTCCATGAACAGGGTGGGGAGGAGTTCATGGACCAAGAATTGGTTGCTCCAGCATGACCAATTCTCTCACATGCCTTTGCTTCGTGAGATCTGTGAAAATAATCCTGACGATTTCAAGAACTTTCTCAGGATGACGGACCCCATTTTTCACCATTTGTTGGCTTTACTGACCCCTTATCAGCAGGCAGGATACCTGCATGAGGCAAGTCATCACTCCAGAGCAGAGACTTGTCGCCACATTGCAGTACTTGACGACTGGGAGAAGCCTGTAGGACCTCAAGTTCTCAACAGGCATCTCCCCCCAGGCTCTGGGGATCATTATCCCAGAGACCTGTTCTGCTATCATTCAGGTCCTGCAGAAAGACTATATTAAGGTAAGATTTAACCTTTAACATCACATTTTATTGTATTTAATGTTTGCTAATGTATTGTATTTCTTTCCTCAATCCCTAATTACCATGATTGCAATATGCTGTGAATATCCCCTTTGTCCTCATGCATGCTGTAATCTTTTAATGCTCCTTTGTTGTCCTTCATGCATATTTGCCTTCACTAACCTCCCCAGCATGCTATCCTGGGCCCATATACACCTAGTCTAGTCACTTAACAATGTATTTTATCAGCTCCATTGTAGTGCTTTACCCTAAACACCCCCTTAAAATGTGTCCAAATGGTATGTGTATCCTTAAATTAATTTATAAGCCCCCCTTAAATTTTATCAATGGGCCATCAGATGGGGTGAGGAATCTGATAAGTGGGCCTTATATTTTATTCTTTGAATAATAATTGAAATAATTTAAATAAATGTTATACTGATGTTGGGCAAGAATGTTTTTTGTGTAATCTGCGTGCAATGTTATGTGCAAAAGTACTTATATATTTTTTTCTTGTTTGACCAGTTTCCTTCAACGCCACAGGAATGGCAGACTGTGGCATCCCATTTTGCCACCCGTTGGGACTTTCCCAACTGTGGAGGGGCTATAGATGGGAAGCATGTCCACATCATGCCACCACCCCATTTGGGGTCATACTATTTTAACTACAAGGGGTTTCATAGTACCGTGTTAATGGCGGTGGTGTCGGCACAATATGGATTTCTGTATGTGGACATGGGGAAGAATGGCCGGATGTCGGATGGAGGAGGCTTCGCCCAGACAGAGTTCTACCAGCTTCTCCAGAGAGGTGGCCTGGGATTGCCACCTGATGTGGATAACATGGAAAGACTCCCCTTTGACTTCATTGCAGATGAAGCCTTCGGTCTGGGCGAGCACCTGATGAGGCCATTCCCCCAAAGGACCCTCACTCCAGAGAGGAGGGTTTTTAACTACTGGCTGGCCAGAGCAAGTAGAGTTGTGGAGAATGCCTTAGGGATAATGGCCAGCCGGTTCCACCTGTTTCTGACAGCAATCCATATGGCGGATTACAAACTTAATCATATTGTCCTAGCATGCTGCATCCTGCACAATTTTTTATTCAAGAAATTATATTGCATCAGTTGGGCCTGAGGGCCGGACTTATAAACAATCCTCTGATGGGCCTGGATACTGGCCGTACTTGCTTGGCCCCCCAAAGTGCCCGTGAAGTTAGGGAGAAATATGTTAATTATTTTATGGGTAGGGGGCCATTGCAATGCCAGACAATGTCTAATTTTATTAATAAAAAATAATGATCAGATAAAATCTCGAAATACATTTATTGCTTGCTTTTATTTTTGGCTAGGTTCTCCTAGTGCACTTGTAGTGCCAAGTGGATTTTCCTTTAGTAAATGGCCCCATTGTCACTGTAAACACAAAATTACTTACAAAACTGGTATTGAGCATTGAAAGAAGAAGCCACACATTGTTGATTAGCAAACTTTTTAATCTGTGCACATTCACATGTGCGTTTATATATTTTTAAAACATAACATACACACAACTCTGGAACTTACAAAGTTCAACATCTAGAAAATGAAGGCAATATCAGACATTATAGTGTCAAAAATGTCTTGATATTGGCAAAAATCGGATGGGGTGATGTCACCCCTGTAAAAGTCAAATTTTGAAGATGCACACAAATTGGGATTCCAAATGGGTAATGTCAACATGTGCTATCTCCCATCATGGGAGATCAATGGGCATGTTTTGTGGGTGCAATCCCTTCCTCTCACCTACTAGCATTATGAGGAATGGGTTACACCCACAAAACACGTATATTGAGATCCCCTGATGGCAGATAACACATGTTGACACACCGTGTGCATCTTCAAAATTTGGTTTTTAAAACTGTAAAAAACTAAAAGCATTTAATGTGGTCATCTAAAAAAGAAATGAAGAACATGATCGATTTAGTTTTAGGGAAAAAGGGATTAAATTCTCCCCAAAACATTGATTATGTTCTTCATTTCCTTCTGCATGATGTCCAGGCGATTTCGCATGATGTCCAGGTGATTGCACATTCCATCAGTCTCTCCATTCCAGGCCATGATCTGGCCAATGAGTCTTTGGGCGCTGTCGCTTGAAAATGGTTCCGCCGCTTCTCCTTCCACAACCAGCACATCATCTAAAATTTATGAAAAAACATGTATTTAGAAATATGCAGGCATACATACATTACCTAAAGCTGGGGTGTCAGACACTCACCTGGTGGGGTGCACATCTCGCCCACTTCCTCCACCTCTCCTTCCTCAAGATCCTTGGGGGCTTGGGCTAATTTGCCAATCAGGGGGTCTCTGGTATCCTCTGACTGCTGTCGTAGTCTTTTCTCCCCTATGTGAATGAAACAAAAGGTATACTTAGCACACAGATATTTGAGTCCAGAAATAGGAATATGAAACATTGCTTTGAAGTGGTGTACAATTGTCTGTTTGGGAAGAGATCCAAGTTGGAGCACCTGTGTGGGTTACCCTAAAAAATGTGCTCTGGTGTCCCACACTAGTGCTCCTGAGTCCAGATGTGTAAACAGCTGCTGAGTGTCCTCTCCTTACATTCCACTGAATCAAGTTTGCAATTCATTCAAGTTTCAAAGACATCTAGACAACAATGTCCTAAACATATTTTAATAACACAAATTAGCAAGACCAAAATGTAGTTAAAATCCTGTATCAACTAAATACATCGTATATATTTTCAAGCAATGTTTCCTATGAATGTTTCCTACGACTGATTACTGTGTCCACGAACATGAAAGTAGCCATTTAAAACTGTACAACAGTAAAGAAAAGCACATGGAGCAGCATGCAAGTTAATAATCAGAATAGGAACACATGATAAGTACTTACTTTTTTGAAGCACTTTCTTTATTCTTCTGTATTGATCCAGCTCCCTCAGTTTAAGGTCGGACCAGCGTTTCCTTTATTGGTCTATGCAGCAGCGTACCCCAAAATTCTGCTGCAGAGTCTTCACAACTTTTGACATGATTTTGGCCTTGCGAAAATCCGGCGGGGTGTATGCTTCCTATCATAATCATTCCTCCGCAAGATGTCCATCATCTCCACCATCTCTTCAAAGGCCATATTGGAGGCCTTAAATCTCCTCTTCCCAGAACGGGGCGTTTCGTGCTCCAGGCTTTCCTCGCTACCGGAAGAATTTCCAAACACCTGCTTTGTCTCCGCCATGTTGCTCCTACTGCACACCGTAGAGAGAAGGGGCGTGGAATATTCGTGAAAAAGAACATCAAGGGCGGGCGACGCGGGCGGAGTTTCACACATGCGCAGTGTATATAAAGCTAACACGCATGTGTCGTACGTACATTCTGTGAGCGGAGGAAAGAGGAACGGAAGTTGCGAGCGTCTGAAACAAAGGTAAATTTTATTAAATTTGGAACATCAGTGGCCTATACTGCTTAAAGATTGAGACCTATATTGGAATAACATTATGAGAGTTTAGGCTAACATTAGTGTTTTTGTACTGTGTATTGTCTTACAGAAAACATGAATAAATTTAAGGACCATGAATTTATGTCCCATTTTATTGACAAGTACAGGGAGATGAGGAATCTGTGGGAGGTCAAACACAGTTTATATTACAATAAACAAGTAAGGAAGGAAACGCTGGAGAGACTTCTGGAATTTGTGCAGACTTGGATCCCAGAAGCAACCATGAAGATTATGGAAAGTAGAATTGGGATCTTGAGGAACATGTATAGGAGGGAGCATAAGACGATCCAGGCTTCCTGGAGATCAGGAGCATCAGCAGATGATGTATATGTACCCAGGCTGTGGTATTTCCAAAAACTGCGTTTTCCCTCCACCCCAGCATAGGCTGATGAGGAACAACCTGGGCCTTCCATCCTGGAAGAACCGGATGCGCCCAGCTGGAGCCAGGTATATTATTTTTCTACAGATTGATTGTCCTAATATTAATTTTGTTAACTAGATGTTCTAATTGATTACCTATTAAGGATTGTATTCAAAAAATGATGTATACATATCAATTGACAGTAGTGGCCAAAAATGTTTGTCACCAGCTTGAAAAAATGCTGGGGTCAGAATGATACTCTTTTATATGTATTAACATTGAATTTGCAAGTCATGAGCTGAAAATTGTGTGTGATTGATGAACCAAAAACTAAAACTATGTCCCTTTTTTATACACAGGATGAGCTTAGCCAGGAGGAAGGTTTGGAAAGTGGCAGGCAGGAGGCCGGGCCCAGTGACAGCCAGAAGGTGGCCATGCCCAGTGACAGCCAGGAGGTGGGCGGGCCCAGTGTCAGCCAGGAAGTGGCCAGGCCCAGTAGGAGCCTCACACAATCCCAGGTGCCTCCCCTCTGCCTTCAAACAAAAGGCCCAAGAAGGGGACGGTGATGGAGGAGGCATCACTGCGCCTCATTAGGGAAGCAACGGATGTCCTGAGGAGCCCCTGAAGCTCAAGAGGCCTATGGCTGCTATTTAGCCACCAGGTTGCTAGAATTTGAGAAAGGCCAACACCTCCTCTGTGAGGGACTATTTGCTGAGGCCCTTCAGAAGGGGTTGAGAGCCAGATAACTGAGAACAGCCACATATATGATCTCACCCATCCTCCTCCTCCAGCTCCTCCTCCTGTGACAAGTCCACCATCAGAGCCACAGCCTCCAAGGAAGGCTGCAGGGAAGGTTGCAGGGAAGGCTGCAGGGAAGGCTGCAGCGAAGAGAAGAAAGTGATGACCTTGATTCAGTCTGGTCTGACAGAAGACGCAGGCTGGTGTAGTACCACAGCCTGGGGACATATATGTCATCTACTGCTGGTCTTGATCTCTGGGATTCCTGGACCAGATTGTGCTCCCTATTATATGGACTCCTCAAGATTCCAATTTTCTTTTCCACAGACTTGATGTGTGCCCTGGGGCCAAAAGGGCTTCACAAACTCCAAAAGTTTCTCCAGCATTGCCTTCATCTTTATTTTGTTAACCAGAGTAAATGGATATTCTTGTTTCTAAAAATACTTGCCTATGTGTTTTTATTCAAATACATTTCTATAAAAGACAATGTCAAATTAACAAGGGACACAAAAAAAAAATTCTAATGTTATTGTGGTAACTTGATACACAAAAAAATAAAACAATAATGTTATTGTGGTAACTTGACACACACACAAAAAATATATATATATAATGTTATTGTGGTAACTTGACACACAAAAAAAAAAAAATGGAGATCACTAGAAATTTTTTTTTTTTTAATCCTAAAAAAAAGATCTTGATAAAATCAAAAATAATAAAAGATGACTCAAAAAAAAAATGGTAAACATTATTATGGAGATTGGGCTTTTAAACAATACAATATTATTCATGAGATCAGGAGAAATAATTCAGAAATCAATTTGTGAGAACTCTGTGTGAATATGAGCAGCAAAATTTCATTCTTCTAGCATTATAAAGAAGACAATAATGCGCTGCATTAAACGATCACAGAATATGCAGCGCGAAGAATGTGCTAGCTCCATTACGAAAGCTAGTTTTACCAGTACTTGCTTCAGAGCATGCGTCGTTTTTGGTCAGTCGGAACAGCATACAGACGAGCGGTTTTCTCGATAGCAACTGGTTTCGGCGAAAGATTTGAAACATGTTCAATTTCTAAAGTCTGTCAGATTTTTTGACAGAAAAGGTCCGATGAAGCCCACACACAATTGGAATGTTGGACCTTTGATGCCGAAAAGTCCGCTCGTGTGTACGCGGCATTAGTTAAATATGTATTTTATACATATTATTTAAATAGCTTTTGATGTTCAAAACTACAATTGTTTTTCACTTATTTAAATGTTCTTGCTAACAAAATATACCTGCTTTCTATCTTATCAATATAAAAAGTGACATGCATTAACATGCTTAACTTGTTTGATAATGATATTTGAGTGTGCAGTCTGTAGGCATGGGCGAGTGAGCATGATTATACTGGCAAGTGCTAGTAATCACTGTTTTCTCACCATGTGTGTAAACTTGCCTTTAATAAATCAATTCTCAAAAGTCTTTTTATAACTGAGAGAGTGCACTGCAAATGTCTCTTGAGTGTTTTTAATGCCAAGATATAATAATTCTGCACAATTTAGAAAATACTGATCCATGTTAGTTAAAATTGTACTAAAGGCAAAGCATTCTTTATTTAATGCATTCACAGAATTAGGTAGAAAATGTCCCAGTACATTCACAACCCCCGTCCCCAAACACTTACTTGTTGTCCCTTGTCACTGCCACTGTGTCCCATGAGGATCTGCACCATTACACAAATTTCTGACCTGTAGAGAAGAGGGGAGGGTAGAGAAGGGTAGGATAGGCTCCTGTAGCTGTCTGTTAGGAACTGGGAGGATGGAGCAGGGTTGTGGCTTGCTGAGTCCTGTGTTTTTCACTAGATCCACACAGCCCTGGACAGGAGTATGAATGCACAGGTTAGTTGAAGGAGACACTTGAAAATAAGTAGGAGAGCCAGAGATTCAGAGACTGACCAGGAAAGCAAAAAAGCCAGATTGTCATTTAGGCTGGGTTCGCATATTAGCATGCAGCGGCTCACAGCAAGAGTCCTCATTTGTCATTTCAGATCTGATTTCAGCCCAAATTTTTGTCTGAATTCAGAGCTGAAAAGAACCAAAAGATGCACAGGGCTTCTGGGCAAATTGCAGCGGAGCTACTGAGGAGATATGTGAACCGGCTCCATAGAGAGCCGGTCACAATCTCCTGCTGTGCAAATTAGATGCGGGGAAATACACATCCAAGCAGACTATACATACTACGTAAGGCTGAATTCCTTGAATGGAATTTTAAAAAATGACTGAAAGAGGAAGATTACTATTAATACTGGTGGTCAGTTTCTCATTAAGATTTCTTAATTACTATTAGTGGCTACTAGGGAAAGATAATGTTCACATTGCTAGTGACTCATGTGAATGTGTACCCTAATTCATTGCTATGTGGATATATTTTCAGAGTTTAAAAAAAATTAAAAACGCTTTTGTGATGAATCAGTGGAGCACGCCCCATTGCTATCAATAAAGTGTGCTCCAGCGAAAAACTTACCAGATGATTACTGGATGAAGAGAATGCAGCAATCATCCAAAAAGGAATCCCAAGCTCCATGCCTTGCCTCCGTGGTAAAATCTGGTCACCCATCGGGATTTAACATGGGAAGTATAGTACTCACTTATAAGGAAAGGCCATATGGAACATGAGCACCTAATATAACTTGGTACTAACATTTTATAGGTAAAGTTGATCCAGGGAAAATCTGATTGCCTCTCGGGGGATCAGGAAGGAATTTTTTCCCCTGCTGTAGCAAATTGGATCATGCTTTGCTGGGGTTTTTTGCCTTCCTCTGGATCAACTGTGGGTGAAGGTGTCAGGGCTGGGCTCAGCCCTTCCTTCTCAGAGCTCTGTGCTCAGCTGTCGGTTAATTGCCAGTACTCTTCATTCCACAGTGACTCACCTGGTCTTCATTTCCTGCTCGTCATCTAGCCCTGCTGGCTATTTAAACTGCCTGGATCAGATCTTCTGTGCCTTCTCCTGGTCAACATATCTGGATACTCTCTGCTGTGTTTTCCTGTTAAAGACTTTTGCCTGGCTGACTTCTCTTCTGGTTCCTGATCCTGTTTACTGCCTTTACTACGCTGATCTCTGAATTCCTGTTTCACTGGCTTGTTCCGACTACCTGCTGTGGTTACGGAACCCTGGCTATGTTTTGACTACATTTGCTTTGTTTGTACCATTTTACCTTTTTATTAAAGTGTGATTTTCACTGCACTTTTGTCTCAGTCTGATTCATGGTTCCTGACAGAAGGACTTTTTTTATATGGGATTGTATGATTTTTTTATTTTTTTATTATTGGTTGAACTAGATGGACTTGTGTCTTTTTTCAACCTAACTGTAAATGTAACTATGTAACAATGTTCAAACCAATTGCAAACTGGTAAAACTTAAGTTGCTGCTTTCATCTGCAGTAGTAACTGCACACACTGAGGATAAGAACTTTTCCTGTAATTTTTTATTGCAATGCTTGTGTAAATTGTAAACAATCAAATATTTACTCCAAAATATGATCAACAAAGTCTGCTGATTAAAATTATATAACATATACAAAGAATTGCTAAAGATCAAATCCAGTTGGTGAGGATGAAAATTTGCATGAGAGACTTTTAAAATTCCCTGCCTTCACTTAGATGAGGATTTGGTGCTAACTTAGTAATCATCCGACTCACCCAACATCATTTATATATATATATATATATATATATATATATATATATATATATATATATATATACACACACAATGGGGACAGAAAGTATTCAGACCCCTTAAATTTTTCACTCTTTGTTATGTTGCAGCCATTTGCTAAAATATTTAAGTTCATTTTTTTTCCTCATTAATGTACACACAGCACCCCATATCATATTGACAGAAAAACACAGAATTGTTGACATTTTTGCAGATTTATTAAAAAAGAAAAACTGAAATATCACATGGTCCTAAGTATCCAGACCCTTTGCTCAGTATTTAGTAGAAGCACCCTTTTGATCTAATACAGCCATGAGTCTTTTTGGGAAAGATGCAACAAGTTTTTCACACCTGGATTTGGGCATCCTCTGTCATTCCTCCTTGCAGATCCTCTCAAGTTCTGTCAGGTTGGATGGTAAACATTGGTGAACAGCCATTTTTAGGTATCTCCAGAGATGGTCAATTGGGTTTAAGTCAGGGCTCTGGCTGGGCCATTCAAGAACAGAGCTGTTGTGAAGCCACTGCTTTGTTATTTTAGCTGTGTGCTTAGGGTCTTGTTGGAAGGTAAACCTTCGGCCCAGTCTGAGGTCCTGAGTACTCTGGAGAAGGTTTTCATCCAGGATATCCCTGTACTTGGCCGCATTCATCTTTCTCTCGATTGCAACCAGTCGTCCTGTCCCTGCAGCTGAAAAACACCCCCACAGCATGTTGCTGCCACCACCATGCTTCACTGTTTGGACTGTATTGGACAGGTGATGAGCAGTGCCTGGTTTTATCCACACATACTGCTTAGAATTAAGGCCAAAAAGTTCTATCTTGGTCTCATCAGACCAGAGAATCTTATTTCTCACCATCTTGGAGTCCTTCAGGTGTTTTTTAGCAAATTCCATGCGGGCTTTCATGTGTCTTGCACTGAGGAGAAGCTTCCGTTGGTCCACTCTGTCATAGAGCCCTGACCGGTGGAGGGCTGCAGTGATGGTTGACTTTCTACAACTTTCTCCCACCTCCCGACTGTGCTCTTAGGAACCTTAAGTGCAGCAGAAATTTTTTTGTAACTTTAGCCAGATCTGTGCCTTGCCACAATTCTGTCTCTGAGCTCTTCAGGCAGTTCCTTTGACCTCATGATTCTCATTTGCTCTGACATGCACTGTGAGCTGTAAGGTCTTATATAGACAAGTGTGTGGCTTTCCTAATAAAATCCAATCAGTATAATCAAACACAGCTGGACTCAAATGAAGGTGTAGAACCATCTCAAGAATTATCAGAAGAAATGGACAGCATCTGAGTTAAATATATGAGTGTCACAGCAAAGAGTCTGAATACTTAGGACCATATGATATTTTAGTTTTTCTTTTTTAATACTTCTGCAAAAATGTCAACAATTCTGTGTTTTCTGTCAATATGGGGTGCTGTTTGTACATTAATGAGGAAAAAAAATGAACTTAAATGATTTTAGCAAATGGCTGCAATATAACATAGAGTGAAAAATTTAAGGGGGTCTGAATACTTTCCGTCCCCACTGTATATATATATATCTTATTTCTCACCATCTTGGAGTCCTTCAGGTGTTTTTTAGCAAATTCCATGCGGGCTTTCATGTGTCTTGCACTAAGGAGAAGCTTCCGTCGGTCCACTCTGTCATAAAGCCCTGACTGGTGGAGGGCTGCAGTGATGGATGACTTTCTACAACTTTCTCCCACCTCCCGACTGTGCTCTTAGGAACCTTAAGTGCAGCAGAAATTTTTTTGTAACTTTAGCCAGATCTGTGCCTTGCCACAATTCTGTCTCTGAGCTCTTCAGGCAGTTCCTTTGACCTCATGATTCTCATTTGCTCTGACATGCACTGTGAGCTGTAAGGTCTTATATAGACAAGTGTGTGGCTTTCCTAATAAAATCCAATCAGTATAATCAAACACAGCTGGACTCAAATGAAGGTGTAGAACCATCTCAAGAATTATCAGAAGAAATGGACAGCATCTGAGTTAAATATATGAGTGTCACAGCAAAGAGTCTGAATACTTAGGACCATGTGATATTTAAGTTTTTCTTTTTTAATACTTCTGCAAAAATGTCAACAATTCTGTGTTTTCTGTCAATATGGGGTGCTGTGTGTACATTAATGAGGAAAAAAAAAAATGAACTTAAATGATTTTAGCAAATGGCTGCAATATAACATAGAGTGAAAAATTTAAGGGGGTCTGAATACTTTCCGTCCCCACTGTATATATATATATATATATATATATATATATATATATATATATATATATATATATATATATATGCAATCAGCCAACAATAGATCACTATAGAAACATCAACTCTGCCAGAGATACCATACTGACACAGGAAGTGCCATAACATCACAACATCACCGCTTTACTTCCTATGTAAACACTATGCAGAAACATTGGGGTGCATATTTACTAAAGGTAAACAGACTGTGCACTTTCGAGGACTTGACAAAGCACATCCGTGTGAAATGCATCATCAAGGCAACCATTTATGCTTGATGCCCACGTCGGCTCTCTGAGGATTCCTTTTGACTTCCCTCTGGTGACTGGTTGTATCATCCCCGACGAGCCGGCATGCCTAGTCGGCATATACGACTGGATCATTGGCTATCGGCTGTCATCTATCTTTCCCAATACCGATATCCTTACGGAGGTGTGTTTCTGTTCTTCCATCACAGATCGAGTGCGTGGTAACTGGTACTACTTAATATCTTTTATAGGTATATGACTTGTTAGTTACTTCATGATTGTGATAAAGGATTATACACCAAGGGTCACATAGCGGTCCCTCCATGACTATAGCTATACGTACATCAACCATGGATCCTATATGTGAATGTGAGTGTAACTGCGCTGACTTCAAGTGAAATAGAAAAAAGCAGCTACAAAAAATGTGACAAACATATAAAGCATAAATGGTGAATGTTGTAGCGCTAGTACATGTACACATAGCTTTTCAAATAAAACAGTGCAAAGAGTCAAATGTTTAAATGACAAATATAAAAGGACAAAGGTGAAAAAAGTCCAATAGATGAACTAAATCTGTTATAGATGGCTGAGTCCGAGACCCAACTGGACAGCAGGGCACTCTCTCATCTGGGTGGTATGAAAAAAAGGAATGCTTCCAATAGTGTAGATCAAAAAAGTATGGCATATGCTCAGGGCTTTTTTTCTCAGAGAAAAGGTGCAGGAACTCACCCCCCTCCCCTAGGTCATGCCCGTCTCCGCCCCCTAGAACTGCCTATTGTCTCCACCCCTACACACCAAGCACTGCCCCCTTTAGAGAACAGGAAACCAAGTATATTTAGGGGGATATATAACAGATTTTTGTATGGAATTTGTTTATAAAAGCAAAGAACTAATATGTACAAAACATTAGAAATATCCAGTAACCAAAGTAATCTCAGAGGCACTTTCATATATCCCCATATTCAGCAAGAGACAGCCCACATATATACACACACAGCAAGAGACAGCCTGCATATATACACACAGCAAGAGACAGCCCACATATATACACACAGCAAGAGACAGACCACATATATACACACAGCAAGAGACAGCACACATATATACACACACAGCAAGTGACAGCCCACATATATATACACACACAGCAAGAGACAGCCCGCATATATACACACAGCAAGAGACAGCCCATATATATACACACAGCAAGAGACAGCCCACATATATACACACACAGCAAGAGACAGCCTGCATATATACACACAGCAAGAGACAGCACACATATATACACACACAGCAAGAGACAGCCCACACATATATATACACACACAGCAAGAGACAGCCCACATATATACACACAGCAAGAGACAGCCCACATATATACACACACAGCAAGAGACAGCCCACATATATACAAACACAGCAAGAGACAGCCCACATATATACACACAGCAAGAGACAGCACACATATATACACACTCAGCAAGAGACAGCACACATATTACATAGTTACATAGTAGGTGAGGTTGAAAAAAGACACAAGTCCATCAAGTCCAACCTATGTGTGTGATTATGTGTCAGTATTTCATTACATATCCCTGTATGTTGCGGTCATTCAGGTGATTATCTAATAGTTTCTTGAATCTATCAATGCTCCCCGCTGAGACCACCACCTGTGGAAGGGAATTCCACATCCTTGCCGCTCTCACAGTAAAGAACCCTCTACGTAGTTTAAGGTTAAACCTCTTTTCTTCTAATTGTAATGAGTGGCCACGAGTCTTATTAAACTCTCTTCTGCGAAAAAGTTTTATCCCTATTGTGGGGTCACCAGTACAGTATTTGTAAATTGAAATCATATCCCCTCTCAAGCGTCTCTTCTCCAGAGAGAATAAGTTCAGAGCTCGCAACCTTTCCTCATAACTAAGATCCTCCAGACCCTTTATTAGCTTTGTTGCCCTTCTTTGTACTCGCTCCATTTCCAGTAGACATGTGCACACTGAAATATTTCGTTTCGGAATTTCGTTTTCGTCTGAAAAATAAATTTATTTAGTTACTCCCGAAATTCGTTTTTATTTATTTCGTTTTTCGTTAAAAATTGCATTCGTCCGAAAATCCAAATTAAGGTCGAATCTGTCATTGAAGGCTTATGGTGTCTGTCGAATGTTCAAAGAAGATTCGACGGAGCAGCTAAACTGTACAACGCCGTATAGTTTACCTGCTCCGTCGAATCTTCTTAGAACTTTCAACAGACACCATAAGCCAAAGTACGTGTGTACTTAGTTCTAGCTATTTTACTGCTCCACCTCTTTGGTTACAATCAGCCAATAACATTCATCATCATCATTATTTTTATTTATCTTTTCTCCCCTATGTCGAATCTTTTCTCCTCTACGTCGAATCTTTCCTCCCCTACGTCGAATCTTTCCTCCCCTACGTCGAATCTTTTCTCTCTACGTCGAATCTTTTCTCTCTATGTAGAATAATCTTGGACTAATAGAGCTAAGGTTAGGCACATTCGACCACAGGTTTGATGGACACAGATTGTTATTGTCATCATCATATCGAATCTCCTATCTATATCGAACTGTTGTAGCAACGAAAACGAAAATAAAGCATTTGTTTATGTCGGATCTTTCGTTTTTCGGACTCTGCACAATACCTGAAATTCGGACGAAAATGCATTCGGACGAAAACGAATGCACATGTCTAATTTCCAGTACATCCCTTCTGAGGACTGGTGCCCAGAACTGGACAGCATACTCCAGGTGCGGCTGGACCAGAGTCTTGTAGAGCGGGAGAATTATCGTTTTATCTCTGGAGTTGATCCCCCTTTTAATGCATGCCAATATTCTGTTTGCTTTATTAGCAGCAGCTTGGCATTGCATGCCATTGCTGAGCCTATCATCTACTAGGACCCCCAGGTCTTTTTCCATCCTAGATTCCCCCAGAGGTTCTCCCCCCAGTGTATAGATTGCATTCATATTTTTGCCACCCAAATGCATTATTTTACATTTTTCTACATTGAACCTCATTTGCCATGTAGTCGCCCACCCCATTAATTTGTTCAGGTCTTTTTGCAAGATTTCTACATCCTGCGGAGAAGTTATTGCCCTGCTTAGCTTAGTATCGTCTGCAAATACAGAGATTGAACTGTTTATCCCATCCTCCAGATCGTTTATGAACAGCACAGAACCCTGGGGAACCCCACTACCCACCCCTGACCATTCTGAGTATACCCCATTTATCACCACCCTCTGAACACACCCTTGTAGCCAGTTTTCAATCCATGTACTCACCCTATGGTTCATATATACACACACAGCAAGAGACAGCCCGCATATATACACACAGCAAGAGACAGCCCACATATACACACACACAGCAAGAGACAGCCCACATATATACACACACAGCAAGATCCCACATATGTACACACAGCAAGAGACAGCCCATATATACACACACAGCAAAAGACAGCCCACATATATACAAACACAGCAAGAGACAGCCCGCATATACACACACACCAAGAGACAGCTGACATATATACACACAGCAAGAGACAGCCCACATATATACACACACAGTAAGAGACAGCCCTATATACACACAGCAAGAGACAGCCCACATATACACACACAGCAAGAGACAGCCCACATATATACACACAGCAAGAGACAGCTCATATATATACACACAATAAGAGACAGCCCACATATATACACACACAGCAAGAGACAGCCCACATATATACACACAGCAAGAGACAGCCCACATATACACACACAGCAAGAGACAGCCCACATATATACACACACACAGCAAGAGACAGGCTACATATATATACACACACAACAAGAGACAGCCCACATATATACACACACAGCAAGAAACAGCCCACATATATACACACACACAGCAAGAGACATCCCACATATATACACACAGCAAGAGACAGCCCACATATATATATATACACACACACACACACACACACACACACACACACAGCAAAAGACAGCCCACACATATAAACACACAGCAAGAGATAGCCCACATGTATATTCAGCAAGAGACAGCCCACATGTACAGTGGTGATGGAAAGTATTCAGACCCCCTTACATGTTTCACTCTTTGTTATATTGCAGCCATTTGCTAAAATCATTTAAGTTCAATTTTTTTCCTCATTAATGTACACACAGCACCCCATATTGACAGAAAAACACAGAATTGTTGACATTTTTGCAGATTTATTAAAAAAGAAAAACTGAAATATCACATGGTCCTAAGTATTCAGACCCTTTGCTCAGTATTTAGTAGAAGCACCCTTTTGATCTAATACAGCCATGAGTCTTTTTGGGAAAGATGCAACATTGTCTTGTTGGAAGGTAAACCTTCGGCCCAGTCTGAGGTCCTGAGCACTCTGGAGAAGGTTTTTGTCCAGGATATCCCTGTACTTGGCCGCATTCATCTTTCCCTCAATTGCAACTAGTCGTCCTGTCCATGCAGCTGAAAAACACCCCCACAGCATGATGCTGCCACCACCAGGCTTCACTGTTGGGACTGTATTGTATTATTTGCTAAAATCATTTAAGCAAAAAACACAGAATTGTTAAAATTTTTGCAGATTTATTGAAAAAGAAAAACTGAAATATCACATGGTCCTAATTATTCATACCCTTTGCTGTGACACTCATATATTTAACTCAGGTGCTGTCCATTTCTCTGATCATCCTTGAGATGGTTCTACACCTTCATTTGACTGAGCTGAGCTATCGGGGGGAGAAGAGCCTTGGTGAGAGAGAGGTAAAGAAGAGCTCAAAGATCACTGTGGCTGAGCTCCAGAGATGCAGTCGGGAGATGGGAGAAAGTTGTAGAAAGTCAACCATCACTGCAGCCCTCCACCAGTCGGGGCTTTATGGCATAGTGGCCCGACAGAAGCCTCTCCTCAGTGCAAGACACATGAAAGCCCATATGGAGTTTGCTAAAAAACACCTGAAGGACTCCAAGATGGTGAGAAATAAGATTCTCTGGTCTGATGAGACCAAGAAAGAACTTTTTGGCCTTAATTCTAAGCGGTATGTGTGGAGAAAACCAGGCACTGCTCATCACCTGTCCAATACAGTCCCAACAGTGAAGCATGGTGGTGACAGCATCATGCTGTGGGGGTGTTTTTCAGCTGCAGGGACAGGACAACTGGTTGCAATCGAGGGAAAGATGAATGCGGCCAAGTACAGGGATATCCTGGACGACAACCTTCTCCAGAGTGCTCAGGACCTCAGACTGGGCCGAAGGTTTACCTTCCAACAAGACAATGACCCTAACCACACAGCTAAAATAATGAAGGAGTGGCTTCACAACAACTCTGTGACTGTTCTTGAATGGCCCAGCCAGAGCCCTGACTTAAACCCAATTGACCATCTCTGTAGAGACCTAAAAATGGCTGTCCACCAACGTTTACCATCCAACCTGACAGAACTGGAGTGGAGCAAGGAGGAATGGCAGAGGATCACCAAATCCAGGTGTGAAAAACTTGGTGCATCTTTCCCAAAAAGACTCATGGCTGTATTAGATCAAAAGGGCGCTTCTACTAAATACTGAGCAAAGGGTCTGAATACTTAGGACTGTGTGATATTTCAGTTTTTCTTTTTTAATAAATCTGCAAAAATGTCAATAATTTCTGTCAATATGGGGTGCTGTGTGTACATTAATGAGGAAAAAAATGAACTTAAATGATTTTAGCAAATGGCTGCAATATAACAAAGAGTGAAACATTTAAGGGAGTCTGAATACTTTCTGTCCCCACTGTATATATCCAGCAAGAGACAGCCCACATGTATATATCCAGTAAGAGACAGCCCGCATGTATATCCAGCAAGAGACAGCTCACATGTATACATCCAGCAAGAGACAGCCCACATGTATATCCAGCAAGAGACAGCCCACATGTATACATCCAGCAAGAGACAGCCCACATGTATATATCCAGCAAGAGACAACCCACATGTATATATCCAGCAAGAGACAGCCCACTTGTATATCCAGCAAGAGACAGCCCACATGTATATCCAGCAAGAGACAGCCCACATGCATATATCCAGCAAGAGACAACCCATATGTATATATCCAGCAAGAGACAGCCCACATGTATATTCAGAAAGAGACAGCCCACATGTATATATCAAGCAAGATACAGCCCACATGTATATCCAGAAAGAGACAGCCCACATGTATACTTCCAGCAAGAGACAGCCCCCATGTACATATCCAGCAAGAGACAGCCCACATGTATACATCCAGCAAGAGACAGCCCACATCTATACAGTGGGGACGGAAAGTATTCAGACCCCCTTAAATTTTTCACTCTTTGTTATATTGCAGCCATTTGCTAAAATCATTTAAGTTCAATTTTTTTCCTCATTAATGTACACACAGCACCCCATATTGACAGAAAAACACAGATTTGTTGACATTTTTGCAGATTTATTAAAAAAGAAAAACTGAAATATCACATGGTTCTAAGTATTCAGACCCTTTGCTGTGACACTCATATATTTAACTCAGGTGCTGTCCATTTCTTCTGATCATCCTTGAGATGGTTCTACACCTTCATTTGAGTCCAGCTGTGTTTGACTATACTGATTGGACTTGATTAGGAAAGCCACACACCTGTCTATATAAGACCTTACAGCTCACAGTGCATGTCAAATGAGAATCATGAGGACAAAGGAACTGCCTGAAGAGCTCAGAGACAGAATTGTGGCAAGGCATAGATCTGGCCAAGGTTACAAAAAAAAATGCTTCTGCACTTAACATTCCTAAGAGCACAGTGGCCTCCATAATCCTTAAATGGAAGATGTTTGGGATGACCAGAACCCTTCCTGGAGCTGGCCTTCCGGCCAAACTGAGCTATCGAGGAAGTAGAGCCTTGGTGAGAGAGGTAAAGAAGAACCCAAAAATCACTGTGGCTGAGCTCCAGAGATGCAGTCGGGAGATGGGAAGAAATTGTAGAAAGTCAACCATCACTGCAGCCCTCTACCAGTTGGGGCTTTATGGCAGAGTGTCCCGATGGAAGCCTCTCCTCAGTGCAAGACACAGGAATCCCGCATGGAGTTTGCTAAAAAACACCTGAAGGACTCCAAGATGGTGAGAAATAAGATTCTCTGGCCTGATGAGACCAAGATAGAACTTTTTGGCCTTAAGTCTAATCAGTATGTGTGGATAAAACCAGGCACTGCTCATCACCTGTCCAATAAAGTCCCAACAGTGAAGCCTGGTGGTGGCAGCATCATGCTGTGGGGGTGTTTTTCGGCTGCATGGACAGGATGACTGGTTGCAATTGAGGGAAAGATGAATGCGGCCAAGTACAGGGATACCCTGGACGAAAACCTTCTCCAGAGTGCTCAGGACCTCAGACTGGGCCGAAGGTTTACCTTCCAACAAGACAATGACCCTAAGCACCCTAAGTGACTGTTCTTGAATGGCCCAGCCAGAGCCCTGACTTAAACCCAATTGACCATCTCTGGAGAGACCTAAAAATGGCTGTCCACCAACGTTTACCATCCAACCTGACAGAACTGGAGAGGATCTGCAAGGAGGAATGGTAGAGGATCCCCAAATCCAGGTGTAAAAAACTTGTTGCATCTTTCCCAAAAAGACTCATGGCTGTATTAGATCAAAAGGGTGCTTCTACTAAATACTGAGCAAAGGGTCTGAATACTTAGGACCATGTGATATTTCAGTTTTTCTTTTTTAAGAAATCTGCAAAAATGTCAACAATTCTGTGTTTTTCTGTCAATATGGGGTGCTGTGTGTACATTAATGAGGAAAAAAAATGAACTTAAATGATTTTAGCAAATGGCTGCAATATAACAAAGAGTGAAAAATTTAAGGGGGTCTGAATACTTTCTGTCCCCACTGTATATCTAGCATAAGACAGCCCACATGTATATCCAGCAAGAGACAGCCCACATGCAAATATCCAGCAAGAGACAGGCCACATGCATATATCCTGGCAGCAGCATTAATAGACACATATCTAAAAAGCAAGACAACAATGACAGTTAAACAATTACCTAAAGCAGTCTTGGTCTGGCAGACAGGAGTCTCAGGGCAGGACAGGGCAGGACACCACACCACACGGCAACACTTCCTCACAAAAGGAACATCCGCTCTGCTACAGGGAGAGGTGGAGTGCATCTGATATCACTCCGCCCTGACTTCTCTTAAGGCTGCAGCCAGAACTATAGGAGCTGTTTTGGCTTATGCGGCTGTCAGCTCACTCCGCCGGCTGGCAGCAGCATAAACCAAGTGTTAAAAAAAAAAAGTCTTGCTCCCTGGCAGAGGTGCCGGAATGCAGTTCTGCCAAGAAAAAGAAGCCCTTCATATGCCCCAGTTGAAGGCCTTTTCGGTCAAAACGCGTCAGACCAGGCTTATTGCTCCTCAAATTGCCTTTTAGCTTGTGATGACAATTTTTTATTGTTGTATGCCAGTTTTTATGAATAGAAAACCATACTTTTTTGATCTACCCTATTGGAAGCATTCCTTTGTTTCATACCACCCGGATGAGAGATTGCCCTGCTGTCCAGTTGGGTCTCAGACTTTTCAGATCCAGTCTTAGTGTTCTTCCCATTGAAGGTTCGTATGGTGGCCATCCTTAACGTTGGTGGAGGCTTTGGATCCCTTGAAGTTCTGTGCGACTGCTAATTCAGGCACCCATGCCTATATGACTCTTTGTCGCTGACACTTGAGTCCACCAGCTCTGGTAAGAGTACATATACCTCTTTCTTTTATTGATGAAGTACCATATTGATGTCTTTCTGGCTGGACAGTGTCAGCACAACACGTCCCTGTTCCACCATCTTTTTGCGGACTATATATAGGCCATCTATAACAGATTTAGTTCATCTATTGGACTTTTTTCACATTTGTCCTTTTATATTTGTCATTTGAACATTTGACCCTTTGCACAGTTTTATTTGAAAATCTATGTGTACATGTATTAGCGCTACAACATTCACCATTCATGGATCCTATATGACATTGTGAATTAAATTTCTTAAATTTTCATTTAAAGATCTGAGCGCTGTTTATCTTTGACTCTGCAAGTGCAGTTGTTTCAGAGCACAGTAAATGAGGGTAAGCTCTGCTGACTTCCATCATCCAATCACGTGCAAGCAAAAATGTTGTTTTCTTTATATTCCTTGCATGTGATTGGGTATTCTTTGCAAAGTGAAAATTTTGCTTTATGCAAAATAAATATTAACAACAACAACTTTAACAATATTAACACAAAGCATATTTCATTGATCTGACTGTGATACTATAAATAAAATAAGGATAAAATATGATTGGCTACTATAGGCACTGTACACATTATTTCTGCCTTGTTAACCAGTTCCCACCCACCCACCATCAAATGGTGGAGGGGCGGTGCTGCTCTCGTTCTGGGCGGACGTCATATGACAGCAGCCCATTCAAACAGGGCATGCGCGCGATCGTGTGTGGGCAGCCCTACACTGTCAGTGGTGGCGTGTCCCCGAGACACAGCTCGTCATTGACGGGGTTGAACAGCCAATGGGCATGGCTGTTTAACACGTCATCAAGGCCGATCACAAATGGTACTTCCCCCTTGAACACAGATCCATTCACAAATGTAAACACAGATCGGTAACTGCCTGTTACCAGCTCTTCTCTCCTCACACACCGTTTCCAGTGTGAGGAGAGAAGAGCCAGGAGTAGTGCGTTACCGATTTGTGTGTTGTTTAGTGTACTGCACAAGCACAACACAAAGAGAATCTGTCACATCAGTCCTACCCCCCCATTACACCTGTCACACAACAGTCACCACATCAGTGCCCATCAGCGCCCATAAAGTGCACCTGTCACCCATCAATGCCCATAAAGTGCACATGTCACCTATCACTGCCCATAAAGTGCACCTGTCACCCATCAGTGCCCATAAAGTGTACCTGTCACAGAGACTGCCATCAGTGACCATCAGCATCACCCGTCACCCATCAGTGACCATCGCCAGTCACCCGTCAGTGACCATCATCAATCACACTGTCATCACCTATCAGTGAACGTCACATGTTATCCATTGCACAGCCCATCAGTGAACATCACCTGACACCCATCGCACAGCCCATCAATGAACGTCACCTGCCACCCATCTCACAGCCCATCAGTGATCGTTACCTGCTACCTATCATACAGCCCATCAGTGACCGTCACCTGCCACCCATCTGCCACCCATCGCACAGCCCATCAGTCACTGCCACCCGTCGCACAGCCATCAGCAGCATGTCCAAAAAAGTATATAGCAGCGAGGAGGCATTCCAGTTTCTCTTCATGACTGATGAGAGCAGCGGGGAGTTCTCATCAGATTCCATTGCCAATTCTGATTCCGAAATTTAGCATTTGAACCGATTGATAGCAGCGGATTGGCAAATGAATCGGAGGAAGAATAGGTCCCTCCTAAAAGGGCAAGCCAGGCAGCTGCCAGCAACCACAATCAAATTTCCAGGCCCAGCACCAGTGCTTCCACCAGCGATAGGCCCCAAGAGCAAATTCCCAGGCCCAATACCAGCGTTGCCACCAGTGATAGGCCTTGGAAACAAATGCCTAGGCCCAGTACCAGCTCTGCAGTATCACTACCAAGTACCAGCACAGGAACTTCAAGTCCCCCAACTACCAGCACTGGAGTGTCACATCCCACAAGAGCCAGGGCCACTACATACCTCCCAGATGGTCTTGCCAACCTGGCTGCCTTCTGACTCGGGATCAGCAGGCATTCCCCCTTTCACCGCACAGCCAGGTGTGCAAGCCAATACCCCAATTTTCTCCAAAATTGATTGCTTTTATCTATTTTTACCTGACACTTTGCTGCAATTTATCATGGACCAGACCAATCCATATGCCTAGCAGCATATTGCCAACAACCCCCAATCATCACATACCCATCCGTTTGAGTGGGAAGATTTGACGTTGGAGGAGTTCATATTGTTTATGGGCCTGACCATAAACATGGAGCTTACAAAAAAATGAAGAACATGCCTACTGGTCTACCAACCCCATCCACATGTCCAGGTCCCGATATGAAATAATTATGCGCTTCCTTCATTTCAGCGACAACACCCAGTGCCCTCCTCGAAATCATCCAAATTATAATAGAATTCACCCACTCATAAATTTCTTTTCCCAACGATTAGCAGAATGTCCCGATCAGCATATATGTGTGGATGAGTCCCTGGTACCCTTTTCAGGCCAGCTAGGACTAAAACAATATATTCCCACCAAAAGGGCCAAATATGGAGTCAAATTTTACAAGCTTTGTGAGAGAGTCACATGATATCTGTATGTGTTCCGCATATATGAAGAAAGAGATTCCCAGTTCAAGCCCCCTGATTGCCCGGCCTAGATGGGCACAACTGAAAAAATTGTATGGGACCTGGCATACCCACTGCTGAACAAAGGTTATCACATATGCCTGGTTAACTATTACACCAGCTTGCCCCTTTTCAATCACTTATACCTTGCTAAAACCCTGGCCTGCGGAATCTCCAGAAAGAACAGGAAGGGCTTCCCACCATCTCCAGTGAACAAAAAACTGCAAAGGGGGGAAAAAGCAACTTTGAGAAGCAACAAAGCGCTGGCCTTGAGGTGGAAGGATAGCAGGTTTGTGTACATGATGTCCACCATCCATGATGACACTACAGTTGAGGTTCAAAGAAGACAAGGTCCCTTTGAAAAGCCAACATGTGTCCAAGATTACAATCTCTACTTGGGAGGGGGTGGATTTCAATGACCAAATGCTTCAGCTCTATTTGGCAATAAGGAAGTCCCGTTCCTGGTACAAGAAAGTAGCAATTTATCTCATCCATTTGGCCATTTATAATGCATACATAATCTACACCAAATCCACGGAAAGCCCCACCCCCTTCCTAAAAATCATCAAAGAAGTTGTCACGTCCCTCATCTATCAACAAAGACCCCCCCCCCCCAGAAAACCTTCGCTCTGATGCTGTTAGCCGACTTCATGAGTGCCACTTCCTGGAAAACATTCCACCATCTGAAGCAGGCCGAAGACAAAAAAATATGTTGCATATGCAGCAAAAGTGGTAACCTCTGATGACACTTCCTGGGAGGGGCAAAATGCATTCGGTGGAACCTCCGGTGATGTCACTTCCGATGACTGGAACGCAAACTGCGGATAGTGGAGTGTACACTGATTTTATGTGTGAACATGTTGTAAGAAATGTGAGCTTAATAGCTATTGCTTTAACACAATTTTAAATCAAATAAATGGATTTACACTATGGATACATTCTCATCTCCTTCATACTAAAGCTGTTCAAGACATTCATTGGCTTGCTGGGAAGGGTGAGAAACTATTGATTAACCACATTAAGTCGCCCAACCGATCTGGAATTCATACTCGCCTGGCTTTCTGGGAAATCTGAGGAACCATTGATAAATTATATCAAGGCACGTAACCCACCTGGATTTGGTGTGTAGGGGCACAGAAGGAGGGGAGCACTTCTTCACCATTGACAGCAAGAATTTTTGAGCACGGACTGCACTTTATGAAGATTGTGGCACATTGTCAAATGATGGACATTTGTTATATATTATGTTTTAAGTTTTATTTTCATTTTTGTATTAGCATATTTGTTTAAAGACATCATGGTTACATTGTAAAACATAGTCTTAAAAGTTTATGCAGGATAAAAGACAGCGCTGTAGTCACGTATATCACATTTTCCATGCTTCCTCAAATAATGGCACTGCCTTCCACGTGACCTGACTCTGGCCTCTTTTTTGACTATGCCTCTGCCTACCATTTGAACTGCTTCCATGTGAACTGACCCTAGCCTGTTTTCTCGACTACGCTTCTGTCTACCACTTGGACTGCTTCCATGTGAACTGACCATGGTCTGTTTTATCAACTATGCTTCTGCCTACCGCTTGGACTGATCTGTTGCCCTGCTACTGTAGTACACAGGGGTGTCACATATGTGAGGGGCTCCAGGATTGTTTTTCCGGATGGAGAAAACACATTTTTTTGTTTTCCTCAGGTTTAGTAATTTCCAGATCAGAGATTTGGGTGGGAGAAGCCCCTGCGCCCAGGTCTTACCTGACTGAGGCCCTCAGCCAGCTGCTGACTTACTGCCATCATGCCTCTGCCTGCCGCATGAACTGACCACACCTCTGCCTGCTACCTGTACTATGGAGTGTCTGCAGGTAACAGTGTACCAGGACCAATATTATGGCTGTGCTAGCTTTCTCTGCCTGGACACTTCCTATGGACAAATACTATAGCTGTGCTGACAATATCCTTGTACTGACTATAGACAATATTCCTGCCTGCTGTCTGGATAATTACTATTGCTGTCGCTAAGCATATCTCTGCCTGCTGCCTGGGCCAATGCTCTCCTCTATGGACACTTCTAAAACCACAGGTAATACTTTTTTTTTTTTTACCCTTTCCTCAATAGAATTTATTTTGGATTGTAATTCTTGGCATGTATATGCTATGTGTTAGAAATATGAAGGGCCTTCAAAAATGAGAGGTTGTCATCAAATGATATGTGTAATTTATGCTCCTAGATCGACTGACACTGCTACTTGGATTTTGGGCCTCTGTATGTGGCCAGGCTGTGTAAAAGTCTCATACTCAGCAGGAGTAGCAGAATGTATTTTGGGGTGTAATTTTTGCTATGTACATGCTATGTGTTGGAAACATCTTATAAATGGACAACTTTGTGTAAAAAAAAATGCGTTTTCATTTTTTCCCACATTTTCCAAAAACTTCTAGTAAAAAATGAATCTTTCAAAAGACTCATTATGCCTCATAGATTATACGTTGGGGCATTTGCTTTCCAAAATGGGGTCATTTTGTGGGCGTTTCCATTGTCGTGGTGCTCCAGGGCCTTCAAAAGTGTGATAGATTGTCAGGAAATGATATGTGTAATTTATGCTCCTAGATCGCCTGACGCTGCTGCTTGAATGTTGGGCCTCTGTATGTGGCCAGGCTGTGTAAAAGTCTCACACATGTGGTATTGCCATACTCAGTAGGAGTAGCAGAATGTATTTTGGAGTGTCATGTTTGCTATGTACATGCAATGTGTTGGAAACATCTTATAAATGGACAACTTTGTGTAAAAAAAATGCACTTTCAAAGGACTCATTATGCCTAATAGATTAAACATTCGGGTGTTTGCTTTCTAAAATGGGGTCATTTTGTAGGTGTTTCCATTGTCCTGGTGCTCCAGGGCCTTCAAAAGTGTAATAGGTAGTCAACAAATTAGATATGTAATTTATGCTCCTAGAACACCTGACGGTGCTCCCTGCATATTGGGCCTCTGTATGTTGCCAGGCTGTGAAAAGTCTCACACATGTGGTATTGCCATACGTAGGAGGAGTAGCAGAGTGTATTTTGGGATGTAGTGGCAAGTATGCATATGCTGTGTGAGAGCAATAACCTGTTAATATGACAATTTTGTAAAAAGAAAAAAAATCTTCATTTTGCAAAGAATGGGGGAACAATTACAACTTCAAAAAACTCACCATGTGACTTACTAAATACCTTGGAAAAAAGGGGTCATTTGGGGGGTATTTGTACTTTCCTGGCTTGTTAAGGCCTATACACACGATCAGACTTTTTGACAACAAACATGCAAATGAGCTGTTTTAAGGCAACATCCGACCGTGTGTACGCTCCATCGGACAAACTTTTTTGGTTTTCATCGGATAAATGTTGGCTGCGCGAACAAACTTTGCAGCAACAAAAGTCCGACCAATGCAAAAGATCAGACAACAATACAGAAGTCGACCAAGGGGTGGCGCCGGAGAATTAAACGTCCTCTTTTGAAGTGTCGTCAGTACGTTGAAACATCACTACGTTCGTGTTTGTTGCTAAAAAGTCCTGCAGGGTGTATGGTTAACAAGTTCACGGCCAACGCCCTTCGTACAGAAATCCACAGGAAAGTTTGTATAAAGTCCGATCGTGTGTATGAGGCTTTAGTGTCTCAAGAAATGAGATATGCCGTCAGTAGACATGTGCATTCGTTTTTGTCCGAATGCATTTTCGTCCGAATTTCAGGTATTTTCGTTATCTTTTTAACAAACGATAACGAAAGTGCAGAATCTGAAAAACAAAAGATCCGACATAAACAAATGCTTTATTTTCGTTTTCGTTGCTACAACAGTTCGATATAGATAGGAGATTCGACATGATGATGACAATAACAATCTGTGTCCATCAAACCTGTGGTCGAATGTGCCTAACCTTAACTCTATTAGTCCAAGATTATTCTACATAGAGAGAAAAGATTTGACATAGAGAGAAAAGATTTGACGTAGGGGAGAAAAGATTCGACGTAGGGAAGAAAAGATTCAACGTAGGGGAGAAAAGATTTGATGTAGGAGAGAAAAGATAAATACAAATAATGATGATGATGAATGTTATTGGCTGAATGTAACCAAAGAGGAGGAGCAGTAAAATAGCTAGAACTAAGTACACACGTACTTTGGCTTATGGTGTCTGTTGAAAGTTCTAAGAAGATTCGACGGAGCAGGTAAACTATATGGCGTCGAATCTTCTTTGAACATTCGACAGACACCATATGCCTTCAATAACAGATTCGACCTTAATTTGGATTTTCGGACGAATGCAATTTTTAACGAAAAACGAAATAAATAAAAACGAATTTCGGGAGTAAATAAATAAATGTATTTTTCGGAAGAAAACAAAACTTCGAAGCAAAATATTTCAGTGTGCACATGTCTAGCCCTCAGTACATCAGGTGTGATCAGGTGTGATCAATTTTCAATGATTGGCACCATGGCTTGTAGACTCTATAACTTTGACAAAGACCAAATAATATACACTGATTTAGGTTATTTTTACCAAAGATATGTAGCAGTAGATAAAGTGAATATCAATCTGCACAATTTTGTGAAATAAAGTGATGTAAACAAATTTTGTATAATTAATAATAGCTGCTATGACTAACAAGTGTTCTCACTTCACTTTAAAGGTGCAAATAATCAATAGACAGTGCTGTGCTATAAAAAAACATGAATAATAATAAAGTGTAACTAAAAATGGTAATCAATAAACATATATTGCTGAAAGTTCATATATAGTATCTGTGATTGATTGAAGTGAATTAAAAAAATCAATACATCAACGGTGCAAAAATCCAAAATGCTTGTGCTTTCCTCCACCAGTCTCACAGGCTGCTCACCTCACATCTGTGTCAACTCAGCAGTGCTCCCCTCTGGGGATAATAGTGAAGGCTGGCGTGGTGCTGGCAATCACTTTCCTCCCTCAAATTGCTTATTCCCATGGGATAAAAACCCCGATCATCTCACCAGATATGATGGATATGCAAAAGAAGGAAGGCAGAATCTAGTGCTTTCCGTTTAAAATGTTTAATAATATATAAAAAAGGTGAGGTATAAAACTTACAAAGATTACCCATGCAAGCTGAAAACACATTTCAAAAACAATAGGTCTCAAGATGGCCACGATGTAACGTCAATACACAGGCTCCATCCCCTAGACGTGTATCGTCAAAGCATTGATTATTGGTTAGATTTCAAACACTATTGTTTTTGAGTGACCGCAGCTACAGGTTGATACAGGGTCGATCCTAGGGTCACAGGCACCTGGGTGCAGAAATATTTCTGGCCCCCCCGCATGAGTGTGGTCATCTTACTAACTCCTCCCCTTTCGCGGGGGGGATACAGTGGTACTATTTGATGGGCACAGTGACAGCATTTGATGTGGCACTATTTGATGGGCATAGTGGCAGCATTTTATGTGGCACTATTTGATGGACACAGTGACAGCATTTGATGTGGCACTATTTGATGGACACAGTGGCAGCATTTGATGGGGCACAGTGGCAGCATTTGATGGGCACAGTGGCAGCGTTGATGGGGCACAGTGGTGGCATTTGATGGGCACAGTGGCTGCGTTTGATGGCACAGTAGCTGTGTTTGATGGGCACAGTGGCTGCATTTGATGGCGCAGTGGCTGCGTTTGATGGGCACAGTGGCTGTGTTTGATGAGCACAGTGGCGGTGTTTGATGGGCACAGTAGGTGTTTGATAGGCACAGTGGTTGTGTTTGATGGGCACAGTGGCTGCATTTGATGGGCATAGTGGCGGCGTTTGATGGCACAGTCACGGCATTTGATTGGCACAGTGGTGGCATTTGATGGGCACAGTGGCTGCATTTGATGGCACAGTGGCTGCATTTTATGGGCACAGTGGCTGCGTTCAATGGCACAGTGGCTGCATTTGATGGGCAAAGTGGCTGCATTTAATGGCACAACTTACTAGTAGAACAGCCTGGTGGCAGAATGGATAGGGTTACGAGCCTCCAGAACAGTCAGCGTCTGGTTGCAACAACAGGCTCAAGCAGCGGCAGCTGACAGGTGCTATGCTGGTGCAGTGCAGATGGACAGCGTGCTCAGCTCAGTCACTCAGAGGCAGGCAGCTCCCCTCCTTCTGGCTCTGAGCCATGCTGTCTGAAGAACATGGAAGAGGTAAGTGGGGCTAGTTTACTAGGCGTGGAGCGTTCTGAATGCTGGGGCGGCTCCGGCCTCTGATGTCACTGGTTGCTAGACACGGGGCGGCAGGCGATTCTAGCAAACAGTGCAGCGCGCAGCAGAGGCAGCCAACCAGGGCAGGCATTGTGGACAGGATGACCGGGTCTCGGGGCGGCGCTGCTGCTAAGTCAAGTGAGTGCCACAGCTTCGGCGCCCCTCCTCTGCAGCAGCTTGCAGCGCCAGGGCGTGGTGCACCCCGTGGACCCGCCCAGGATTGGCCCTGGGTTGATAGTAGTAATGGTTAAAAATTTGTCTTTTTTTGTGGTGCAGAATCCTGTAGTTATGCCTTTGTGTAAAATGGTAACTTTCTGGCTCATTTCTCAGTGTTTCACTAAAAAGAGGCCTTTATCACCAAGCCTGATTTAGTGGAACATCTTAGGGGATTCTCTTTGTGCCTTTCATTATTTATTAAACAGGAACATTCCTAGCACTCTCTGTGTACCTATAACTGAGAATTAATTTGGGAAAAGGAATGAGATATTCCTTGTTGTTAGTTCCTACCTGACATATTAGTATTTATTATATCTTACTAGGAATTTTTCACTGAAATAAGTGATGGCTTTTCAATGTTTATCAAATGTATACCAAATTGTTGGAACCTAGCTCACACTGAGAGTCAGTGGATCCAGAGTGAGAACAGGATGAGTCCCGATGCCATTTTAAAAATGGCACTGGGACTCAAGTGGTTAAAGAAAAAAATCCAGTTAAACACGAACAACTAATACTAGCTATACCAAGACGTGGATAAATGAGAAACTTCAAAGACACGTTTTGAAAGTTTAAAAGAGAGTAGCAACATTAAATAAAGTGCTCCAAAACTATCACAATTGGCTGTGTGTGAGCTGAGGTCAAGTAGTCAGTGTGAAATGGAACAGTAGGTTTGTTCCATTTCCTTCTACTTCTATCACAAATAATAGAGATCCCCGTCCAATTCCATTTACACCTGCACAACTTTCCTGCGGCATTGACCTGGAACTACTATACAGAAGCAAATTGAAACTAGGGTCTCTTTTTTTATTCTTTCTTCTCTATATAAAGTAGGTGAGAACAACTAGCAATATAAATGTTAGATTGTGCTTTCTTTGTTAGCACTGTTGCATTTTGTAACAGTGTAGGATATATAAAAAAGATGCTACAAACAAAATTAGACCTAGATTGGTGCACCCCAGATTTACCACAGGAGCATAGTAAGGAATGTAGATTTCATAAGAGCAGTTGACAGTGATAATATCCAGGCCATGGTTATAAAGCACAGCTTGTAGATTGAGATTGTAAATACAGCCTGGAGGGCCAGAAAGATCTCATCAATACAGGAACAAGGTATTTTGCCCGTGGGGTTCACTCTGGCAAGGCATCCCCCTGGCATGGTTTTTTGGAGGGGTATGCTCACCCCCCCTTTTCTAGCCCGCTAAGCGGCATGTTCAGATAAGGGCCTGGTATGGATATTTTGGGGGGGGACCTCACACTCTTTTTTTTTTCATTAGGTTTCCCCTTAAAATTCATACCAAACCTAAAGGTTGTGCGTGAAAGTATCCCATTATTATCTACACCAGATCCTCATAAGATAGGGGTCAGGCATAGGTGAAAATTGATGGAATCCTCAGTCACTTTCTTTACACATAGAAGGAATAGGCTGGGAGCTGTTGTTTTGCTGTCTTTTAATTTTTTTTTTACTTTGAAATTTTTATTAAATTTTCATGGTATATAAGACATACAGAATAGTTGTATACAAAGTAGTTGTAAAGAAAAGAAAAGAATACAGATTACATGCATCAAAAAGTAAATGTAAACTGAGGATCCTTGGTTCATTACATTAACAGTTGAGACCATATGTTATGTCAGGGTTATGTCAGGGTTCCCAATAAAACAGGTTGAGTCTTCGGAAATTGAGGGAGAAGCCTGTCACCCCGTTTGAGAGCATACTGTGAGCAGGCTTTCCAGTTACACTCTCAGGAAGCGTTTACGACCCAGAAGGCGGTCAATCTAAATAGATCATGCAGTATAATTAGTACTGTAGTTCCGAAACCAAGTAATACTAACTCTAACATTTCGTAGTATGTACTAGCTGAAAATCAAATTGCTTGTACTAAGTTTTAATATCAAACATAATAATTCCTCATGTTTATAGCCAAAGCCATTAATCCCTTTGCACTGTTACTGCTATAGCACCTTAAATGCACTGTACTTTTCAATAACTGAGTTTTGTAAGTATCATAAAACTCAACACTAGAGGTTATCTTGGATAGTTAACCAACTGTCCCAATACTTATGAAAGGTATGCATCCTGCCTTCCTTATGCGCTAACATTTTTTCCATAAGGCTTTGTGATTTCACCCTGGCAATAACTTCACTAATGTTGGAAGGAGTAGTTGACTTCCAATTTTTCGCTATAGAGATGCGTGCTGCAAACAGAATGTGTACCATCACTTTCCCGTGTAGGGTGGGAAAAGATTCTATCCCTAGGCTTAGTAAAGCTAATGCTGGAGAGGGCGTACAGATAGTATATGTGGTTTTCGATAATAGGGAGAATACATCCTTCCAGAAGGTGTGTAGGGCTTTACAATGCCGCATGACATGTAGGTTGCCCTTGTGATGGCATTCTCTCCAACATAGTTACATAGTTACATAGTAGGTGAGGTTGAAAAAAGACACAAGTCCATCAAGTCCAACCTATGTGTGTGATTATATGTCAGTATTACATTGTATATCCCTGTATAATGGTGATACTGTGGGGTCTATAGTATGGAGATGCATGGGAGTCAAGTACCACCTGTGGAGCATTTTATGTGAGTTGTCCCAGTGGTCAACACATGCTGAAGAGGTGCTATTGTTCTTTATTGCTAGTAGCCACTGTGGTAAAGTGAAAGACATTTGCAGTTCTGTTTCCCATTTATCCATCATTGGTAGTTTAACGTGGGAGGTATGGAAGTTACAATATTTATAGCACAATGATATGCCTTTAGTACTGGGTTTGTGTTTGTTCAGTAGAAAATTCCAAATGGAAAGTGGGATTTTCATATGCGGGAGTGGGTGTTCTTGTGTGTAGTGATTAATTTGTTGAATCCTAAGGATATATAGGGCAGTTGAGTTCTCTATGTCATCCGTAGAGAAGTGAATGCCTTTTTGTTTCCAGGAATGTGTGCAAAAATTGTGTATAAGATATTCATAGGTTGTTAGGGGTATATTAAGTTTAAAGAGTATTTCATTAGGGAATTGATTTCTAATCAATAGCGACCAGGCTGTTAGTGTTGCTTGTATGGTAGGGTAGGGTGGAGTAAAGGGCTTGTGATGGATAGTAGAGGCCATTAACAGTGCCGTTAGATCATGTCCCGGAGTGATCTCACATTCAACGTGAGACCATAGATTGTCCTCCTGGCAAGAGAACCAGTATTTCGCTTGGTCCAGCAAAGACGCTTGATAATAAGCTTGGGCGTTGGGTAGTCCTCCACCTCCTATTTTCCTATGCTTATAAAGAGTTGTTAGAGCTACTCTGGGTTTTTTGTTTTGCCAGATAAATTTGTTCAGGCTTGAGGCTAAGTCCTTGAAGAATTTTTGTGGGATGGGGATTGGTAGAGTTCTGAAGAGGTAGAGTAACTTGGTGAGTATTTGCATTTGGTAAGCTGCTATGCATCCCACCCACGTTAAGTGAATTTCAGATAGTTGGACGAATTCCTTCTGTATTTGTGATAGCAGGGGTAGATAGTTGGTGGTGTACAGATTAGAGGTAGGATGGGTCAATTGTATACCCACATAAGTGATAGAGGGTAAATCGCAGGTGCAAGGGAACATCTCTTGAAGCATAGATATATTTTGCTTGGAGAGGTTTAAAGGAAGAGAGTAGCATTTAGTGGTGTTGATTTTGTGATAAGTTATTTTTCTGAAGTCATGTAGGATTTTTTTAATTATGTGTAGGGAAGATGTAAGATTCAATAGTGTTATGCCGCGTACACACGGTCGGACTTTCCGGCATACTTGGTCCGGCGGACCAGAGTGTGCCGGACAATCCGCCCGTGTGTGGGCGGCGGCGGACTTTTCCGGCGGACTTCTTCCCAAAAGCCCGCCGGACCTAGATTTGAAACAAGTTTTAAATCTTTCCGCCAGACTCAGTTTCGGGCGGAAAGTCCGCTCGTGTGTGTGCTGGTCCGACGGAAAGCCCGCTCGTGTGTATGCTGGTCCGACGGACCAGATACGACACGAGGGCAGGGTATTGCATCTCGCGCTCGCTGCAATAGGAAAAACAAATTTTCCTATTGCGGCGAGCGCGGGACATACCAGGCCCTTAGGTCTGGTATGGATTATAAAGGGAACCCCCCCTACGCCGAAAAAACGGCGTGGGGTCCCCCCTAAAATCCATACCAGACCCCGATCCGAGCACGCAGCCTGGCCGGTCAGGAAAGGGGGTGGGGACGAGCGAGCGCCCCCCCCCTCCTGAACCGTACCAGGCCGCATGCCCTCAACATGGGGGGTGGGTGCTTTGGGGGAGGGGGGCGCCCTGCGGGGCCCCCCCACCCCAAAGCACCTTGTCCCCATGTTGATGAGGACAAGGGCCTCTTCCCGACAACCCTGGCCGTTGGTTGTCGGGGTCTGCGGGCGGGGGCTTATCGGAATCTGGGAGCCCCCTTTAATAAGGGGGCCCCCAGATCCCGGCCCCCCACCCTATGTGAATGAGTATGGGGTACATGGTACCCCTACCCATTCACCTAGGGAAAAAGTGTAAGTAATAAAACACACTACACAGGTTTTTAAAATATTTTATTAAACAGCTCCGGGGGGGGGATCTTCCTCCGGCTTCGGGGGTCTTCTTCCGGCTTCGGGGGTCCCTCCGCTTCATCTTCTCCCGGCGTCCGGTTGGTTCTTCTCCGCTCTCTTCTCCCGGTGTTCCTGTTCTTCGGCCGGCTCCTCTGCTGTCTTCAAGTAGCTCTCTTGCCAGCAGAGGTCCGGACTTCTGGGCTTCTGGGCTTCTGGGCTTCTCTTCCCCAGATGTTGACACGACGCTCTCTCCTGCTGGACTGCTCTCCGAGGGCTGCGTTGTGACTTATATAGGTGGAGACCCCGCCCCCTTTTGATGTCACAGTCCCTGGGCATGCTGGGACTGTGACGTTTTAGGGGGCGTGGTCACTGGGTGATGTTGACAACGCCCCCTAAAACGTCACAGTCCCAGCATGCCCAGGGACTGTGACATCAAAAGGGGGCGGGGTCTCCGCCTATATAAGTCACAACGCAGCCCTTGGAGAGCAGTCCAGAAGGAGAGAGCGTCGTGTCAACATCTGGGGAAGAGAAGCCCAGAAGCCCAGAAGCCCAGAAGCCCAGAAGTCTGGACCTCTGCTGGCAAGAGAGCTACTTGAAGACAGCAGAGGAGCCGGCCGAAGAACAGGAACACCGGGAGAAGAGAGCGGAGAAGAACCAACCGGACGCCGGGAGAAGATGAAGCGGAGGGACCCCCGAAGCCGGAAGAAGACCCCCGAAGCCGGAGGAAGATCCCCCCCCCGGAGCTGTTTAATAAAATATTTTAAAAACCTGTGTAGTGTGTTTTATTACTTACACTTTTTCCCTAGGTGAATGGGTAGGGGTACCATGTACCCCATACTCATTCACATAGGGTGGGGGGCCGGGATCTGGGGGCCCCCTTATGAAAGGGGGCTCCCAGATTCCGATAAGCCCCCGCCCGCAGACCCCGACAACCAACGGCCAGGGTTGTCGGGAAGAGGCCCTTGTCCTCATCAACATGGGGACAAGGTGCTTTGGGGGGGGGGCCCCGCAGGGCGCCCCCCTCCCCCAAAGCACCCACCCCCCATGTTGAGGGCATGCGGCCTGGTACGGTTCAGGAGGGGGGGGCGCTCGCTCGTCCCCACCCCCTTTCCTGACCGGCCAGGCTGCGTGCTCGGATCGGGGTCTGGTATGGATTTTAGGGGGGACCCCACGCCGTTTTTTCGGCGTAGGGGGGGTTCCCTTTATAATCCATACCAGACCTAAGGGCCTGGTATGCCCCGCGACGGGGCTCGCAAGGTGTCAATCTCGCCGATAAAAGCGGCAAGATTGACATCCTTTTCTAGTCCCGTCTCACCTGAGTCACGTTCAAAATGAACGGACTTGTCCGTGTGTGGGCAAGTCCGTTCATTCTGAAAGTCCGCCGGAACTCCGGCGAAAGTCCGTCGGAAAGACGGGCGGACTTAGCCCGCCGGAAAGTCCGGGTGTGTGTGGGCAAGTCCGTCCGTTTTAAAGTCCGGCGCACCTGGCGGACAAAGTCCGTCGGAAAGTGTGCCGGACCAAGTAGGATAGAAAGTCCGACCGTGTGTACGCGGCATTAGTATAACTTCGTTGGCAAAAAGCCCGATTTTGTGGTCCTTCTGTCCCACTGTAAGACCGTGGATGTCAGTATTGGTCCTTATGAGTTCCGCTAGCTGTTCGATGTCTAAAGAAAATATAATTGGGGATAGTGGGCATCCTTGACGTGTACCGTTAGTCAGGTTGAAGGGATCAGATAACATGCCTGAGGTATATACTTTGGCTGTGGGGTTAGAATATAGGGACATTATAGCCGTGTGAACAAATCCTTTTAGTCCAAATTTAGTGAGTGTTTCTGATAGGTATTTCCAGTGCACCCTATCAAACGCCTTTTCTGCTTCTAATGCTACAAATATACTGGGAGTTTGTGTTATTTCTGCATGTCTTATTAGATTTATCATTCTTCTGGTACTATCAGGGGCCTGTCTTTCTTTAACAAATCCCACCTGTTCCAGTCCTATGAGGGTAGGGGTGATTTCCATCAATCTATTGGCGATTGCTTTGGCATATATTTTGAGATCTGAATTTAATAGGGAGATGGGTCTAAAGTTTTGGGGATGAGAGGGGTCCTTTCCCGGTTTAGGTATGGTTACTATTATGGCCTGTAGCATTTCAATCGGGAAACTACCTATTTCTGCTTCATTATTAAAAACCTCTACTAATCTGGGGATCAGAAGGGGGGGAAATGTTTGATAATACTCCTCTGAGAAACCATCTGATCCGGGGGATTTATTTTTTGGGAGACGTTTGATCACACCTTCGATTTCAGCTTCAGTGAACGGCCTGTTCAATGTATGTAGTGTGTTCTCATCTATTGCGGGAAGATTAATTCTCTGGAGAAAATCGGTGATGTCTGTATCTGTGGGTTGGTATGTGTTCACATCTTGATTAAGGTTGTACAGGGATTCGTAGTAGTCTTTGAAGGCATTTGCAATATCTTTGGGGTTAGTATATAAGCCATTGTTCTTGTGGCGTTTAATCACTGAGATATTTGCCCGGGCTTGACGTTTTTTAAGTTGTGAAGCTAAAAGTTTGCTTGCTTTGTTACCCTGGGAGTAATATGAGAGTTTAAGCCTTTTAAAGTATGTCATAATCATTTTTTAGTGTTTGTTTTAGTTCCTCTCTGCAGGTGTTTAGTTGCAGGAGTAGTGAGTGATCGGGTGATTGTTTGTGTTTGGTCTCTAGGTCCGAGATGCGTTTGTGTAGTTGTTCTATATGCCGCATTTTTTTTCTTTTCTCTCTAGCAGCTATTCTATATGCCGCATTTTTTTTCTTTTCTCTCTAGCAGCTATTTGTATAAGTACCCCCCTAGAGAAGGCCTTGTGTGCACACCATACTGTGCTAGGACGAGTACCCCTTGTTTTGCTGTCATTTTAAACACACTTTTTTTTTTTTTTTTAAGTTTCAGTTGTATTTATCAAACCAGTGAATGTTAATTAACCCTTTTAATGCCACTGATATATGTCACTTTTCTGTTATTTTACCAGCTGCTAATGCAGCTGGGAGTGTGTGTGTACAGTATATATCACAAGCCGACTATCTAAAAGACTCCTGATGTCTCTTTAAAGAGAACATGTCACAACAACATTGTAGCACATAGGGAAGACACATCGCATACTGTAGGTGTGATATACAGTAAATAAAGGCTTATTCCAAGCCCCTTTGTTGTCCCTTCTAAGCTTGCTGTCCATATTTCAAAGGCCATACATTATGTTTAAAAAAAACATCCTGAGCGAATCTGCACAATAAACTAGCCAGGACAGTGAATCTCAAACCCACAAATTTTAATTTGAACCCAAAGTAGTGGTGAACCCTAACGCTCCTACTGACTTGCCATGTACTATAACACAGGTCTTTCTAAGACACCCGTTTCACCAGATTCTGTCTGACTAGAACTTCAATGCTGTTCTGACAGTTTGACCCGCTATGTACTAAATGATATGAATTGAATTGCTGAACAATTGTATACTTTACAATACTATTACATTATACATTAAAAATGTGGTTCTAGAATGTATAGAGTGAACTCAAAAATGTGTCTTTTTATTTCAAAATGTTGAAATCTGTTTGCAACAGCTGTCTAGAAATGGTATACAGTTATAGACACTGTGACACCATTACATGAAGTTTTAAAAATAGATGTGAAAACACAAGAAAAATTAGTCTGCAAGCTTAAAGTGACTCTATAGCTTTCAACAAAAAATAAACAACAAATGACCTGTTAAGGAACACAATTAAAAATGACCTGTTCCACTCTCGGCTCTGTTATCCTTTGTTCCCTACTGCTGCCAAAGCATCTACTGTTCTAGAGCAGCCCAATCACTTAGACAGCTCTACTGAACCTTCCCCCACCACTGCCACCTATTTTGGTTCCAAGGTTATGCAATTCCTCTGGGGAGCCTAGGACTGTAGTAAACTGCCTTAACAATGAACAAACCCACAAATGAGGAGGATTTGGTCACTTCCAGGTTCAGAGCTGTCATTCCTCAGCTACTGTAGCTGAAAATGCAGTCAATCAAGCATTGCCTGTGCTTGATTAGCTCCAGTGGTGGGCAGGGAGACATTGGGGGGTCTAATAGACCCCTAATGTGTCCATAAAGAGGACCTGTTACTGTCACATGCTACTACATAGGGGGCTCTTAGCTCCATTGTGATAGCAATATTGTTAAATTAAAAAATTGTGTTAAAAAAACTAAATTATAATAAAATAAATATGAATATTTTAAAAAAAAGTAAAGCACCCCTGTTACCTCCGTACACATCCCAATGCAATCATGCACATAAGATGTGCATGAGTGTGTAATCCTAAATTGCACCACACATGTGAGATATTACCTTGAAAGCCAGAGTAAGAGCAATAATTCTAGAGCAATAATTCATGGTAAACATTAAACTGATAACTTGTGTTTTTTGTGCTTAAATTAATTTTACTTTATTTTTTTCTTAAAATATGCATTTAATAAAGTTTGCTCAAATATCATGTGACAAAGGGGGTGGGGTTTCCCCGGTGATGTCATTGCCCAAATATGGCCATGTGGTACATTTGGTCAGTGATATCACGTTACGCTCACCCTTTTTCTTCCAATGGGGGTGGGCGATGGGTGCAATATAAGACTTGTAGAGGCAGCTGGGAGAATCGTTATGGTAATATAACAGCTTAGCTCAGTAAGAGAAAAGAAACAGGAACAGTTGCTGCTAATTTTCACACAATGCTTGGTCATCAGAGAGAATTTGGCAACTATGAAGACCGTTCACATGTCTTCCTGGGATCCTTGGGGAGCTCACGCATGTTCCTCTTGCCTTCTTCTATGGTATGGTGTGGAGTACATTGTTCAGTTATTTGTGGTAACAGTTATTGTCAAATAGCAGGGAACTGGAACTCCCCGTACCAGTCAGGGACTGGAATCCGGGGGACATTCAGAAGCTCAAAAAATTGTGGCAGATCCACAGAAGTTGGAATGGAAAATGACCTGCCCTGTATGGTGACACATAGGGTGAACAGGAATCTCCACCTGTAGAATATATTCCTATCTCTTAGCATAGATAAGATAGGTCTCTTCTGGGGTTTAGCATGATGAAGGGAAAGATCCTGAAATGTATGTACCATGATCCATTGAATGGGAGCTCCTCTTGCTCGTGTGCTCTATGTGTGATTTCTCTGAGCTTATAGTTCACAAAACAGCATAAAATATCTCAGGGGGATCCCCATCTCATCCTCGAGGTTGGAGAGCCCTATGCACTCTTTCAAAGTCCACTGGCGAGTCCTGGGGCCTCTCCAGCATATTATTGCAAAGTAATTGCTGTGCCATGGGGATCTTGTTATGTTTCACATCCTCTGAAATACCTCGGATCCTAAAGTTCCTTCGGAGACCTTGATTGTCCAAATCTTCCAGCTTTAGTTGAAACTCAATAAGATGGTGGTAGTATCGAGCCTAATGCAACTGAAGTTCTTGTATGTCGGAATCATGGCGACCCACTACCTGTTCAACCTGTCCCCAGTCGACCCTTCACTCTTTGGAGCTCCTCTCTGAAGTCTATATTGGCTGTTGTCAGGGTGGTTTTGATATTTGAAGCAATGGCTTGGTAATCTGCCATTTTGGGAACCTGCTGGATGAGCTCAAGAACCATATCCACATATATTCTCGATTTCTGTCTTGCTGGATGCTTGGGCTGCTTTTTCTACATGGCAGACAGAGAGGAATACGAGGGATAGCTGTACAAAGTGACTGTCGACTGTGTCCTGAAGATTTTGGGGAGGTTGTGTCCAAGTTGTGAATGAGGGGTCTTAGTAAAAAGTATGGATCTAGCAATTTTGCCCATGATGCTGGGTTGAGGAGCTAGAATTTAGGAAAAATACCTCTGCCATGTCGGAGCTCCCTCTTCAAGTGCCAATTCTCCCCTAGTGCCAAGCCACGCCCTCCCACCCTTTTTCTTACACTGCTGTGACATTCCGGGCAGCAAATGAATGGGGCAGAGTGACATTATTGGTTGCTGGGACACAGCAGATGCCATACAGGAAGGAAGTTGTTATATATAGTAGTGGTGGAAATTCCAAATGAAAAAATAATCGGGTGTTTGGACGAATGCCCAAACATCCAAAAAAAAATATTGAGTTTGTCTCTACTGTACAGAACTGATTTTAACAATTTTGAGTATGCATCACAAATTACCTTTGAGGATTGGTACGTGTCCCATATTCAACTTTTTACTATGTCATCTGGAGCTTCCAAGAGTAATGATGTCATGATGAGGACCAGCAACAAGAACAAAGTGAGGCAGGCCTGGACTGCAGCACTGGACTACCAGTCCCCTCTCCTGGAAGCAGACGGTGGACTTAGATGAGAATAAAATGGCATTTGAGTTCATGTGCATTTGTTTCTGTTACTTTATCCACTTCCCTCCCAACGCTGTCATATGACGTCCTGGATTTTGAGTTGGGATATTTGATTGATGCCTGCAGGCATTATTCAGATATCATCTTTTTCAGCCGGCAATTCCCTGCACCGTAAGAACAATCATAGTGGCAGTTCAGCTGCTTGATCATTCTTACAGGCAGCGTGATGGGACGCCCCCCCACCACCCTCTGGTGCTTCTACTGGCTCGCCCGTGCGATCAGCGAACAGGAGAAGCAATCCGTCAGTGCCAGAAGTTCACCATAGAGAATACCGGTGACCAGATGGTCCCCGGCAGTCTCTATGATCTTTGAAGGCCCAGCCGTGACGTTATGATGTTACGCTCGGCCTGGCAGTTGCAAATACTTGGACTGGGAGGGAATATTGGTATCGATAAACACAGAACAGGAATGGGAATTCTTCAAAAAGACTGTTTGGGACCTGACTGCAAAATATATTCCCATTGACAATAAGTTTAAAAGGCTAAAAATAAAACCAATGTGGCTCACGGTCAAAGTTGAAAAAGCTATAAACAATAAGAAAAGAGCTTTTAAAAAATATAAAAATGAAGGAACACTAGTGTCGTTTAAATGTTACAAAGAATTTAACAGAATATGTAAAAGGAAATCAAGGATGCAAAAATTCAAAACGAACGACGGATTGCAAGAGATAGTAGGACAAACTCCAAAAAATTCTACAAATATATAATTAAAATATTTTCTGATCTTATGTATCAAATACCCCCAGAAACCTTCTCCTAGATACACAAGAGCAAATAAGAGGCGCTCATATGTTCAATGGTGAAATAACTGTATATGTGTTAACATACCACCAAATAATAACTAAATATACGTGCATAAATACCTAAATAAGCTGAATATTAAATCAATACACAAATTAATCCTAAGTGACAGTGAATTAAATTGTGCCAACTGAATAATTAATATACAAATCCAGTGAAAAAAATCATCACCAATTAATGTGACATACCAAAATAAGAAAATAAAAATGTGAAATAAATATGAAACATCAGTCCTTAAATCTTTTGTGACAAAAAATGCGTGATTTAATCTGTGACAAAAAAATCCACGTAGATCTTCTATAGTGCAGTGATCTTGTTAGTGTTGAACTCCAAACGTCTTTCACCTCACCAGCGTGAAACGTGAATACACCCCCAATAGAATCTCACTCACCAAATATTTTTGCCAGCACTTTCATGCACGGCAAAAAACGCTTATGAATCACACTCCAGAGTGATCGAATATGTAGTTATTCCACAGTGTTTAAAATTCATCCACATGTAAAGGAATATGAAGAACTCACATAGCGTAAATCAGCACGGCAAGTTTATTTTAAAACCACTACAATCTTCCATAAAAGCACTCACATTTTAAAAGATATATAACAGCAATAAAAACCAGTGAAGTTCACAGCAGCTTCAAATCCAGTGGATGCAATCAAAACAGTAACTGGTCACGGCGGACCCGAGGTGTGCTAATATCAGGACTCACGGTCTTTTTTCACCCCCCTTCGTGGTGCGCCGTATACCCAGATCTCTCTTTCCTCAAGTGCGGCTCTCAGCGTTGCTCGTGACGAGCAACGCTGAGAGCCGCACTTGAGGAAAGAGAGATCTGGGTATACGGCGCACCACGAAGGGGGGTGAAAAAAGACCGTGAGTCCTGATATTAGCACACCTCGGGTCCGCCGTGACCAGTTACTGTTTTGATTGCATCCACTGGATTTGAAGCTGCTGTGAACTTCACTGGTTTTTATTGCTGTTATATATCTTTTAAAATGTGAGTGCTTTTATGGAAGATTGTAGTGGTTTTAAAATAAACTTGCCGTGCTGATTTACGCTATGTGAGTTCTTCATATTCCTTTACATGTGGATGAATCTTAAACACTGTGGAATAACTACATATTCGATCACTCTGGAGTGTGATTCATAAGCGTTTTTTGCCGTGCATGAAAGTGCTGGCAAAAATATTTGGTGAGTGAGATTCTATTGGGGGTGTATTCACGTTTCACGCTGGTGAGGTGAAAGACGTTTGGAGTTCAACACTAACAAGATCACTGCACTATAGAAGATCTACGTGGATTTTTTTGTCACAGATTAAATCACGCATTTTTTGTCACAAAAGATTTAAGGACTGATGTTTCATATTTATTTCACATTTTTATTTTCTTATTTTGGTATGTCACATTAATTGGTGATGATTTTTTTCACTGGATTTGTATATTAATTATTCAGTTGGCACAATTTAATTCACTGTCACTTAGGATTAATTTGTGTATTGATTTAATATTCAGCTTATTTAGGTATTTATGCACGTATATTTAGTTATTATTTGGTGGTATGTTAACACATATACAGTTATTTCACCATTGAACATATGAGCGCCTCTTATTTGCTCTTGTGTATCTAGGAGAAGGTTTCTGGGGGTATTTGATACATAAGATCAGATAATATTTTAATTTTGGAGTCATTTAAAGGGGCAGCTCGTCTTTTATATATATATATCTTTATATATATTTTTTATATATATTTTTTCATTTCTTTTCATTAAGGTTTGATTTCTTGTTGCACATTGAGCGAGCCATTCACTGGATCTCACTCTCTATTACTTTGCACTCCATCCATTAGCGCAGTGGGGGTGGTTTTGAATCAAGGGCGGTTCACTGATTCAGATTACCCACTTATAGTTTACAAATATATAATAGTAAAAAGGTCAGGTCTGAACATGTAGGCCCTTTACAAAATAATCTAGAGTGAGTGACTGGGGACAAAGAGAAGGTTAGTTTATAAAATACTTTCTTCAGCTCTGTGTATACAAAAGAGCATGGGGGAACTCATGTCCATAATGGGGGTGGTATTGACACAGCCCCAAATGATCCACAATGGCTCAAAAGTGATATAGTCCAGAAATATTTAGACAGAATAAAGGTGGCTAAAGCACCTGGACCCGATGGCATCCACCCACTGATCCTAAAAGAATTGAGCTCTGTAATTTCAAAGCCATTGTATCTAATTTTTAGGGACTCACTAATGATGGGAATAGTACCACTGGATTGGCGCAAGGCGAATGTGGTGCCTATATTTAAAAAGGGAACAAAGTCTTTACCAAATAACTATAGACCTGTTAGTTTAACTTCTATAGTTGGGATGATACTGGAGTTTAATAAAAGACCATTCTTGCTGGGAAAAAAACATTTTAAGCAACAGACAGCAAGGATTCATGATTGACAGAAGTTGTCAGACAAACCTGATTTCTTTTTATGAAGAGGTAAGTAAAACCTTGGACAGAGGCGTGGCGGTGGACATGGTATACTTGGATTTTTCAAAAGCGTTCGATATAGTTCCACACACACGGCTCATGTGTAAGGTAAAGTCTACAGGCTTGGAAAGATCAGTTTGTAAATGGATAGAAAACTGGATAAAAGACAGAATTCAGAGAGTAGTGGGTAATGATTCTTACTCTGAATGCTCTAAGGTTATCAGCGGTGTACCCCAAGGTTCAGTGCTGGGACCCTTACTTTTTAATACCTTTATAAATGATATTGGGTCTGGGATCAAAAGTAACATTTCTGTCTTTGCAGATGACACCAAGCTATGCAGTGGAATAACGTCCTTACAGGATGTCTCCAATTTACAAGCCAACCTCAATGCACTGTCTAATTGGGCGACTATGTGGCAGATGAGGTTTAATGTTGAGAAATTTAAAGCTATGCACTTGGGGGCTAAGAATATGCATGCATCATACATGCTAAGGGGAGTACAACTGGGGGAATCCGTAATGGAGAAGGATCTGGGGGTTTTGGTAGATCATAAGCTCAATAATAGCATGCAATGCCAAGCTGCGGTTTCCAAAGCGAGCAAAGTCCTTTCTTGTATTAAGAGAGGTGTGGACTCCAGAGAGAGAGATATAATTTTTCCCCTGTTCAAATCATTAGTAAGACCTCATCTGGAATATGCAGTTCAGTTTTTGGCACCAGTTCTCAAAAAGGATATCAGGGAACTGGAGAAAGTGCAGAGAGGGGCAACCAAACTGATAAGAGGCATGGAGGAACTCAGTTATGAGGAAAGATTAGAAGAACTGAATTTATTCACTCTTGAGAAGAGGAGAATAAGGGAGGATGTGGTCAACATGTTCAAATATATAAGGGGTCTATATAGCGAACTTGGTGTTGAGTTATTCACTTTACGGTCAACACAGAGGACACGGGGGCACTCTTTACGTCTAGAGGAAAAGAGATTTCATCTCCAAATACGGAAAGGTTTCTTCACAGTAAGAGCTGTGAAAAAGGGGAATAGACTCCCTCCAGAGGTGGTTCTGGCTAGCTCAGTAGATTGCTTTAAGAAAGGCCTGGATACTTTCCTAAATGTACATAATATAACTGGGTACTAACATTTATAGGTAAAGTTGATCCAGGAAAAATCCAATTGCCTCTTGGGGGATCAGGAAGGAATTTTTTCCCCTGCTGTAATTGGAGAATGCTCTGCTGGGGTTTTTTGCCTTCCTCTGGATCAACTGTGAGTGTAGAATTGGGTATATTGGATTGTACGATATTTTTTATTTTATTTATTTATTTTTTATGGTTGAACTGGATGGACTTGTGTTTTTTTTCAACCTGACTAACTATGTAACTATGTAAATAATGCCGTGTACTCGGCTGGAAAGACCGAGATCATTTTTTTTCTTTATCTCAGCCTTTTCTGCCTAGAGGAGAGATGTTGAGACTTATAGACCCCAGATCTCTCCATAAAGAAGACCTGTCATGCCAATTCCTATTACAAGGGATGTTTACATTCCATGTAATAGGAATAAAAGTGATCCAAAAAAAAATGAAAGGGAAGGTGTGAAAATAAAAAAATAAAAATAAAATGAACAAAAAAAATTAAAGTGCCCTTGTCCCCGCATGCAGAAGCGACCTACATACGTAAACGGCATTCAAACCATGCAAACATTAGAGTGAGAGCAACAATTCTTGCCCAAGACCTTCTCTGGTAACCTGTAAAAATAAATTAAATGTCGCCTATGGAGATTTTTGAGTACCAAAGTTTGGCACCTATCAACTAGTGTGTGCAATTTTAAAGCGTGACATGTTAGGTATCTATTTACTCGGCGTAACATCATCTTTTACATTATACAAAAAAATTGGGCTAACCTTTATGGTTTTTTATTTTTTTTTATTTATGAAACTGTTTTTTTTCCAAAACAAACGCGTTTGAAAAATTGCTGCGCAAATACTGTGTGACATAAAAAGTTGCAATGACCGCCATTTGATTCCCTAGGTTCTCTGCTAAAAAACATATACATTGTTTGGGGTTCTGAGTTTCTAGCAAAAAAAATGATGATTTTTACATGAAGGAGAAGAGTTCCAGAATAGGCCCGATATGGAAGGTCATAAGAATGCAATTAGTGAGTGATTCAAATAGATGCACTTTGTAAGTCACTGAAGAATTTAACAATTTTGCATAAATGAACTTAATAAAACTGAAACAGACATGTAATTTTGACTTTTAAAATTATATTTATATGAATGTGTTTCTTTTTCAGTTGCTTTATGTTTTTAGTATTACTCATGGGCAACTGGGAGAAATTTGACTGAAAAGAAACTCCATCATTTCAAACAATTGTCACTTTATCAGAGGATTAAATATGACAAATCATAAGGTTAAATATATAAAAGCTGTAAACACAACAACACTGGCTGCAGTTTGTAACTGGTTGCCTAATCCATTCGGACCTACATTGTAGAATTTGCTATCATAAAAGAGAAGCAAAGCATATTAAGTTAATTAATGACAACCTGTGATAGTCAAAGATGCAAGCTTTAAATAATGTAGTATCTGCTTGGAGCAACCATTTTGATTAGCCATATAAAATTGGTGTTAACAGACAGATTGTTACTGTTTATCCTTGATATTGCCATATGCACTAAAATGTCAATTCCTGCAGTTCGGCACAGTGTGACAGGATATATAAAGTGCCATTTGGGGAAATTGCTTTGGCTGTGTATGAGAGTTCCATTAAACTGAAATTAGTATTCAGTGGATAGTTTGTAAGGTTACACTGGCTAAATGGTCCAGCAAATGGTGGCAAATGAGCTAAAAAGAACTTTATATTGGAAAGGTATTATATCTATTATGTGGCAATTTAGAATGTATAAGAGCGTGTGTTAGAAAACACATTGAACCATATTAAAAGTATCTTTATAAAGTGTACACACTCAAAAATGAATATTCCGCCTTGGTATTTTCTAAATAAAATGTACATAAAGTCATTAAATATAAAAAGTGACTGCAGGAAATACCGGTATATACTTTCGGGATCCTATTTATGTTTTGCAAAGCCAAAGAATAAAATGACACCATGCTGGGCATTACAAGGTGTTGTCATTGATGTAATACCCCAAATGCTGCATTCTAAGATATATAAATACAACTCCCTGGGGATCAAAAACAGGTCTCACAATCATCCCTTATAAGTGAAATTCAATATTGAACATTGATATTGGGAATAAATACAAAAATCAGAGCAAATCAATAGAAGAAGCAGAAAAAAAAGAACAACACCAATTCATACCATTTAGTCAGGATTTCTGACTATTCTTAAATGAAACAAATAGAACCATTTTAAGACTTGGATTCAGTCATATACAAATTAATTTAGATGACTATAGGTCTTAGCTGATATCAATTATTTGAATCGATATATGGTGGAATCATGTGTTTTGTATTTTTTTAATTTATTCATAAAAATATTCCTGATCAGGGATTTATTTCTAAAAGAGGTACCAGTCAGGCAAGGTCTGATCCCCAGAGAAATATACTTTCAAACTGCAACTATGTTAACATTTGGGATTATCTTGTTGCATTAAGATCAAGAAAAATTAGAGGTACTATAGAAATATAAAGTCCATAACAGTAAGACACAATATATTGTCCTATACTAAACCAAACCAAGTTTAAAAACTAAACAGAATCACGTGAGTAACTTTCTTTTCCACTGTAGCTTCCATACTTAAACCCTTAAGTGGGATATCATACAGTAGAACTGTGATGTATCCATCAACAGCAAATACTACACTATGCAGCTCAGGGCCAGTACAAGGGGGAGGGGGGGGGGGGGTGGGGGGTGGGAGGGGCATGTGCCCTGGATGGAGTGTGGGAGGGGCATGTGCCCCAAGCAGAGTGTGGAAGGGGGCGACAGATTTTCAGAATGCAGAAGAGTATCACTATTCTATGCTCCGTGATGCTGCTACACATGAAAAGAGAGCGTAAGATGCGCCCTTCCTGATTGCCAAACTCCTTTCTGAGGCAGCAGTCACACCCCTTTTTAGAAAGGGAATACTCCCTCTCCCTCTTGGCTGGTTGAGTCGGGGCTTTCACAGCAAGAGCTCCAGTACAGGTGGCAGGAGCAAGAAGAGAAGTTTATACTGCAGCCACGATCACTGTTTCCTGCCCAATACACTCCAGAGCTCTCCCCGAGTGAAGATCTGAGACAGATGGCAGACTGCATCTTCTCCCCATGAGTCCTGACCTTCTCTGCCTTCCATCCTGTACTATGCAGTTTGTAAACCTGCCCTGCACCTTGCAGGGCAGGTTTACTAAAAGAGAAAATAACTTTCTTGATTAGGCTAGGAATATACTGGGACTTCTGAGGTGCTACATAGAAGTATTCCACATACACAGCATTTTTAATAAGATATAATGTGTATATGGAATACATCTATGTAGCACCTCAGAATCCCAGTAATTCTTAACCTATTAAAAAATCTAAGTATAACCGGCAGGGTGGATTTGATTTAAATCCCTAGTAAAATTGCTTGATTTAAATCAACTCGATTTAAATCATAATGTTTAAAGAGCAACTGTCATCTCTGTCCCGCAGCGGCTCCTCCTCAGACCCACTGCTGACTCACCGACAGTTCCATTCACTGTAATGGGACGGCTGGTGATGCGGCAGTGACACAACAAGGTGAGGGAGGTGACGGCAGCAGGTGAGTGGATGCCCCCTAACAGGCGCTGCCATGATGGATCTGAAATGACAGGTGCTCTTTAAATGTAAGGACTTATTCTTGCTGGTAGTTAGAATCTTTAATATTTGCAAACAAAATTAAGGTTTCCTATTTAGAATAATAAGCTGTCAGTTTAGTAAAACAGCGATATCAGAACCGATTTTAGGTTAATCACACGTAGTTGGAGAACTACTCAAATTCTTTTATTTAATAAAAACAATAACATTGCCAGTGCATGTTATCTCAGCTTGCAGAGCTTGGATTCATAGAATGAGTTTACCAAAAATGTAAATATTGCAGAATATACATCCTCATGCAATTATCAAAGATTTTACTCCAAAAGCATTTTACTAAAAATAAATTTAATAAAAAAATCTCCAAAAAATAATCTGATTTAAATAAAAAAAATCAGATTTAAATAAAAAAAATCTGATTATTCTTGATTTCTTTTTAAAAAATCATAGATTTTTATCCACCCTGATAAACAGCAATAATTGTAATTGCATAATAGAGTCAACTCCAGGAAAGTAAAACAAGTCCATCCTTGCATTGTAAGATCTTTTGCACACTGAAGGCATTTTTCATGCATTTTAGCACTAAAAATAGCACCTGTAAAGCACCTGAAAAGCCCCTCTCATGCCTCCTTAGTCTGAAAGCCTGAGTGCTTTCCCACTGGGGTGGTGCACTTGAGGGACGTGAAAAAAAGTCCTGCAAGCCACATCTTCGGGGCGGTTTGGGAGTGGTGTATACACCACTCTCGAAACACCCTGCCCATTGTAATGAATGGGCAGCGCTGCCGAAGCACCTGCAAAGCGCTTCGGCAGCACCGCAACACAGGCACTTTTAACCCTTTGTTTGGCCGCTAGTGGGAGTTAAAAGCGCCCCGATAGCGGCCCAAAAGCGGTGTGGCCCCCGTGTGAAAGGGGTCTACGTTTGGAAAGGAGAAGAAACACTCTCTTACCTTATTCCATGTTCCAGCAAGCTCCAGTGCTCTCTTCCTCCACACAAAGCTTCGAAATTATCACATATCATACAGGGACATTAACTCTGTATAGTATGATGAGGAGGCTGGAGTATGACCAAAGCCAGTAACTTACACAGAAGTTGAGGTAGACAGTCACAGCACTGGAGGAAGCCTACAGGAGCAACGAACAAGGCTAAGCTGGGTACACACAGATTGAGATTTGTCCAGTTCAGCAGGGACCAGCTGAATTTCAGTCTGTGTGTAGCTCCCCCCATTAGAAGCCAATCATTAAATCAGCTTCTGTCGAACAGGACTGCTGGAAAACCTTGTGCAATCAGCGGCTTGCAGCCAATCGACTGCAGCACTAATCAGTGTATGCTGACACTGGGGAGTCCCCACTGTCAGAATACAATGTCCCTGCATATTCCTGTATCCACATCACTTGTGTAGATGCAAGAACCTATCAGACAGCAATCTGAACAAAAAAACCTGTGCATGTGTACCAACTTAAAGTGGAGTTCCAGTCATTTTTGTGTTTATTAAAAGTCAGTAGCTACAAAAAGTGTAGCTGCTGACTTTCAATAAACAAACACTCACCTGTCCCACGGTCCAGCGATGCAGCTGCCCTAACCCTCGGTTCTCTCCCTCCCCTTTCCCTGGTGCTGGCATCACAAGTATGGCATGAAGAAGGCGTATGCATGCTTCGAACATGAAGCTGCATCCCCTGCTCCAGACCCGGAAGTGAGGCCATCTCCCGAGCCTCCAGCGCTCTCCAAGCTGACACCAGGCAGCCAGTGCAGGACACCACCTGCATCAGCCGCCGACCGAACACTAGGAGACGCACACAGAGCCAGAACACCCACAAGAACACTGAGCAGAATCAACTATGTGATACAAAGCACTGTTTTTATATTCCTTTGTGAGTACCTTTCTTTCTTTGGATTTAGTTGTTTCCATACTTCTACATTTAGAGGCGCACTTTCCCTCTCCCCTTTGTGTTTGCAGAGTCTCCTTCTAGCTCCTTTACACTGGCTGCCTCCGTGGTCATTGAAGTATGGACTACAGCCCAGAGGCTGATTTAAAACTTTATATACTGAACATTTAATGACTTTTTAGATACTCTCCTAGAGATCCTGACCCTCCAGCCTCATCCATAGTAGGCACCCATCATACGGGGCTGCACACCCTCACAGCATACATTGGGCTTACTACATCTGTACGCACCACCTTCCTGATACCCGACCATTCCACATGGTCAGAACCATATAGTACTAAATCTGATTGTACCATACCTCAGGGTCCCCTTCCCTCTCTGCGCACCGGCAGCGCACCCACCATTTCATTCACACTGCCTAAAGCTCTGAAATGACAGCCTGTATGGAGGTATGGGCACAAAATTTTAGACAGTGTGTGCAGGAGCCTGACATTGTATGTGTGGTCTGCTGATCATGGGTGCAATACTTTGTAGACTACTGTTTTAAAAAACAATAAATATTTTTGCTGGCAAAAATATGTGCATATATTATTTTTGAATTAAAGGTGAACCTAGCCTTTAAGTATGTATACCTTAATTCTCTGCCCCTAGACTAAATGAGCATTTAACCCATGCAGTACATGGGCCCTACTGCAAGGTTGGATTTTTTTTATTGTCCTGGGATTTAAACCTTTAGTATGAACGATAATGTCAGAGAAGACACTTGGGTCAGACAGGAACATAAATGGGTGGCTTTATGTATATATTTGAGTGTTTGTGTATGTGTATACTGTATGTATGAAGTTCCTCATGTGGGGTACTGCATTGCACTAGGGTGTATATAATTCTTATCTCTGTACTCAGTTTACCCATTCCTTCTGCACATTGAATATTACCTAAACCATACCCCTACATTCTGCACTTTATCCACTCCTGACTGCTGCACTCTGTACATTATTTTTGCTCCTCACCCTTGCACTTTGTAATTTTAAATGCTATACATACTGTCAAGTCCATAAATATTGGGACATCAACACAATTCCAATCTTTTTATCTCTATACAACACCACAATGGATTGCAAGTGAAACAAACAAGATGTGCTTTAACTGCAGACTTTCAGCTTTAATTTGAGGGCATTTACATCCAAATCAGGTGAACGGTGTAGGAATTACAACAGTTTGTATATGTGCCTCCCACTTTTTAAGCTACCAAAAGTAATGGGACAGATTAACAATCATCCATTAAACTTTCACTTTTTAATACTTGGTTGCAAATCCTTTGCAGTCAATTACAGCCTGAAATCTGAAATGCATAGACATCACCAGACACTGGGTTTCATCCCTGGTGATGCTCTGCCAGGCCTCTACTGCAACTGTCTTCAGTTCCTGCTTGTTCTTGGGGCATTTTCCCTTCAGTTTTGTCTTCAGCAAGTGAAATGCATGCTCAACCAGATTCAGGTCAGGTGATTGACTTGGTCATTGCATAACATTCCACTTCTTTCCCTTAAAAAAGTCTTTGGTTGCTTTCGCAGTATGCTTAGGGTCATTGTCCAACTGCACTGTGAAGCGCCGTCCAATGAGCTCTGAAGCATTTTGCTGAATATGAGCAGATAATATTGCCCAAAACACAGAATTCAGAATTTTGTCAGCAGTCACATCATCAATAAATACAAGAGAACCAGTTCCATTGGCAGCCATACATGCCCACGCCATGACACTACCACCACCATGCTTCACTGATGAGGTGGTATGCTTTGGATCATGAGCAGTTCCTTTCCTTCTCCATACTCTTCTCTTCCCATCACTCTGGTACAAGTTGATCTTGGTCTCATCTGTCCATAGGATGTTGTTCCAGAAGGCTTTTTTAGATGTTGTTTTGCAAACTCTAATCTGGCCTTCCTGTTTTTGAGGCTCCCCAATGTTTTACATCTTGTGGTGAACAATCTGTATTCACTCTGGTGAAGTCTTCTCTTGATTTTTGACTTTGACACACATACACCCACCTCCTGGAGAGTGTTCTTGATCTGGCCAACTGTTGTGAAGGGTGTTTTCTTCCCCAGAGAAAGAATTCTTCGGTCATCCACCACAGTTGTTTTCCGCGGTCTTCCGGGTCTTTTGGTGTTGCTGAGCTCACCGGTGCGTTCTTTCTTTTTAAGGATGTTCCAAACAGTTGATTTGGCCACATGTTTTTGCTATCTCTCTGATGGGTTTGTTTTGTTTTTTCAGCCTAATGATGGCTTGCTTCACTGATAGTGACAGCTCTTTGGATCTCATATTCAGAGTTGACAGCAACAGATTCCAAATGCAAATAGCACACTTGAAATGAACTCTGGACCTTTTATCTGCTCCTTGTAAATAGGATAATTAGGGAATAACACACACCTGGCCATGGAACAGCTGAGCAGCTAATTGTCCCATTACTTTTGGTCCCTTAAAAAGTGGGAGGCACATATACAAACTGTTGTAATTCCTACACCGTTCACCTGATTTGGATGTACATACCCTCAAATTAAAGCTGAAAGTCTGCAGTTAAAGCACATCTTGTTTGTTTCATTTCAAATCCATTGTGGTGGTGTATAGAGCCGAAAAGATTAGAATTGTGTTGATGTCCCAATATGTATGGACCTGACTGTAGGTATAATGATCAGGTGTGGGTAAGATGATTGGTCATGCATAAAACTGGGTGGGTGGGGGTGCACCTTGGCATGTTCGCCCTGGACACTGGATGACCTTGTCCCAGCACTGATGCAGCTTACCAGATTGTGTGACCCTATGAAGAAAGAGGTCATATGACACTTAGATAACAGAAGTGTCAAGATACCTGCAGATCCTGTTAAAGATTGCTTTAATTAGATCCCACTACTATGGAAATGCCAATGGCAGGCCTGAAGAATAGATATTTTTATAGTAGTGGTCTCTAGAATTTTTCTGTTTTGGGCACTGGATTTGTAATATAGTATTTTGTTAGTTAAGCCTTCAGGCTCGGCTCACACAGGGGCAACCCGAATTACAGCTCGACTTTGCAAGGCGATTTGGAGGCAACTTCAATGTGACTTTGCGCAACTTACAATGCGACTTCAAGTTGCCTCCAGGACAGGTGACTCACAGGCCAATCACAGAATAATCAGCTCTGTGGGAGGGAGGGGGTTGCCTGGGTAAACATTTGAAGTACCTGGGTAAATTATTTTCTTTTTCCTGTAAAGTTGCTTCAATATAGATTGAGATCCGACTTGGAGGCAACTTCCATTGAAACCTATGGGTACAAGTTGCCTAGAAGTCGCCTTGAAGTAGTACAGGAACCTTTTCTGAAGTCAGAGCAACTTCAGTAGTGTACATTAAGATGGCTCTCATTCACTTCAATGGAATTTCTTATGTCCAGCAACTTGGGGCAAGTTGAGGTCTGATAAGTCGGATCCCAAGTTGCTGTAGTGTGAACCGGCACTCAGGGTGTGGGCTTTGAGGTTTGTTTACAATACTGGTTGATGTTCTTTCATTAGATTTTTTATCATACTATTTGGGCATTTTGAGCAGTGTGGTTAGCAGGGCCGGAGCTACCACTAGGCAAATTAGGCAGCCGCCTAGGGGGCCTGGCCGCTGGTTTCCTTACTCTCCATCTCTGCAGCAGTACTATGTAAGTTTTTGGTGCTGTATTCTAAATAACTCTGTAATAAATGTTATAATCTCAAGTGAGAACTGCTGGGATGAAGCGTGCACATCAAGGGGGATCCAGGGGAGGCCTCTGCTGTGTGTAACTCAGGCAGCTGCTCTATAGTGTAATTATAGAGGCGCAGCAATGGAAGACATGTCCCGATGGAACAAAAGCAAACATCCCTTGCGCCACACGCCTCTATGATCAGTGACCTGTCTGGTTCTGGTGAGTCATCTGACCCCGCCCCCCCTGTGTTACCGCCATTGGTAGAGGCCGCTCTCCCTCCCAGCATGTCCTGTACAGCGGCAGCATGCTATAGCCTATAGGAGTAGTGGGTGCTCCGGGGTCAGTGCCCTGTGACAGCTGGAGCCTGGAGGCAGGGTTTGTTCCTGGCAGAGTCACTGGATGCAGAGGACCGGTGAGTGAAGAACACTGACATTGTATACACTGTTGAAAAAAAATCAATCGGCGCAATTTACTGTGAGAATTTTATCATTTCTAAAGTAGCTGCTGTCATGTAGAGTGATTTCACTTCCACCTACAAACAATATTATGTGCCAACAAACAGTGCTGCTCTACTAAAATATCTTATATTATGACTAATCCGTAAACAATATACTAAGTGACAAACAATAATGTCATACAAATTGATATTGCGCTATTAAAAGTGTATAAAACTATTAATGTGAAAAATCGCGTGTTGTTGGGGCGTTGACTTCCTCAGTAAGGGACCCCTTACTGAGGAAGTCAATGCCCTGATGACATGTGTCTAGGGGTGGAGCTTACGTACTGACATTACACCATGGCCATCTCGAAAATTGGATGTTTGCCATGCCTTGCAGTTTACACAAGCTGATTGTGCTTCACTTGTAAGTGTATTCATTTACCTTTTTAATTATTAAGTCATTTGGAAATGGAGAGCACTAGATGTTACCTTTCTTTTACATATAACATTCATTGGGCAAGATGATCTGGGTTCTTGGAACCCTATTGAGGAGCCATTCATCTAAGGAGGTCTGTGATCCATAAGTTTGCCAGCTGTCATCATTTCCCCAGAGGGGATAACTGCTGATTTTTCTCTGCTATGAGGTGAGCAGCCTGTAAAACTGGTGGTGGAGAGCACTCGTCCTTGTTTGCATTGTTTGAATTGATTTATGGCAGGATTTTCTTTAATCAAGCATTATTCACATGTTATTGTTGTTATAAGATTTCTCATATTATTAGTTTTGTACACATTTAATAGAGCAATATCAATTTGTATGATATTATTGTTTTTCACTTAATATATTGTTTACGGATTAGTCATATTATAAGATCTTTTAGTAGTGCAGCACTGTTTGTTGGCACATAATATTGTATTGTGTAGAGTGTATAGACTGATCTGTCCTCACTTATGTTACGTCATTGTACCAAGCACATGGCCTAGATGTAAGGAGCTTATATCTGAGTCTGCAGGATTCCCCCTTACAGTGAAAGGGAACTCTTATGCGAAGGGGAATGCTGCAACTCATGATCTAAGGGGGAACTCTAATGTAAGGGGGGCTCTGGTGACCAGAGACCATCTTATATCAGAGTCCACTGTGTTCCCTTTATATCAGAGTTCCCACTTACATCAGGGTCTGCAGCATTGCCCTTGCACTGTAAGGGGGGGAATCCTGCAGACTCTCATGTAAAAGGGAATGCCTGGAACTCTGATGTGGGGAGCACTCTGGTGACTAGAGACCCCCTTCCATAGAGTGAATACACTAGGGTTTATAGCTGTGCCCCCTTACATTATTGTATTTACTCCCCCCTTACATCAGCAACAACCCCCTCCCAGACTGGCCTGGTGGCCCTGTCACTGATCTCCTCTCAGGTGCACTGTGCAGGGCTCAGTCAGATATCTCCAGCCTGGAGGCTTTGGTTTTATCTTATAGTCTCCTCTTCATAGTCCACACACGTCTGACTCCTCCTGTGATGGTCAGAGACTGCAGACATACTACAGGAGATGGTCAGAGATTGCAGACAATATACAGGAGATGGTCAGAGACTGCAGACAAGATACAGGAGATGGTCAGAGACTGCAGACAGGAGATGGTAGTGTCCTCCTCACCCCCTCACAGTAGTTTCCTCCTCTGCCCCCCTTCATATTACCTCTCCACATCAGTGTCCTTCTCCTGTGCCCTATTCACCTCTCCACAGGACAACACATCAGTGTCCTCTTCCAGTGCCCCTTTCACTTCTCTATAGGGCAGCACATCAGTGTCCTCCTCTGTCCCCTTCACGGCTTCACCCCCCAGTATTGTCTCCCTCTGGCACCTTTTTATTATCACTTCACACACAGTGTCACTGTCCTCACCCCTCCTCAGCTCCTCCTCTGCTGTGGAAACTGGCGAGTGGGCGAGGTGGCACCGTCAAGAACAAGTGGCTTCCTTTCAAAAATGGCACCGCATGGTGCCATTATGTTACTGCGCATGCACCCCCGGCTGAGCATGTACAAGCTTTCTTGAGCCCAGCAGACTTCGGAATGGCGCATATGCAGTTGCATGGTCAGCCCGCAGCCATCTTTTTTATGGGTTCCGCTGCCCTTACAGGCAGCCAAAAAATGGGCTGAAATTTACGGGCTGCCTGTAAATTAATGGGCAGTTGGCAACCTTGCCTCCTGCACTGGTATATGGTGTCTGTTCATACATTTCTTCATATGGATGGGTAATGTAATGCTGCCAGGGCCTATTCTTCTCCTATGGAAGCCTTTAGATGCTACTTTCATGCTATGCATGCTGTTAATTATTATAGTTTTTACATGCATGCATTATTTGAAATAACTGGTAATGATGTACACAGTTGAAATGTTTTTTTCTCTTCCTATCTGTAGTGTTAACTTCTGTGTTCAGATGTGTCTCCAGACTGTTCAGAGCATCAAAAAGTATGAGAAATTATCTAATGAAAGAGATCTCCAGTGGGACCATTGAATACCCTGACATTTCTGTCATCTACACAGTATATGACTCTTTCTTTGTGAGGTCATACAATTTGATAAGCTGTGTGGTCTTTCCTCTATGTGGATACACCGTTTTATGATATACCAGTTAAGGGTGGAGATGTGTGCATTACAGCTGAGAGGAATGTTACTCTTGTGGTGCTGTTATGGTTTTGAAACCTGCTTGAATTTGAAAGAGGACAGTATATTGTGCCTTATTGTTATGGACATTGATTATGGACTGTATATTTATTAAGCACAGCTAATTTTTGCTGATCTGTTTATTTGAGATGGATTTACTAAAGACAAATAGATTGTTCACTTTGCAAGGGGATTCTTCTCACTTTGAAGAGATTTCTTCTAATTTCCTGTGCCCTCTACAGAATAGTATGTAAAGGTGAATCTCTATAACATGACACAGAGTGAAAAAAAAACAGACAGGGATTTACCATCACCATTTATCTTTAGATATACTATAATAGACAATTGAACAAATCAGTATGCATATATGCAGGTGGGTAGAAAAAATTTAATGGATTCTCCTGATTTGAAAATCACTTTAATCATCAGTAATTACTGTCACTGTTAGGGGACACATAAGAACACATGGAAAAGCCTCCACAATGAACAGATGTTCACTAAATAGGAGAGAGTAGGATTTTCATAGAGAAAACACATTTCTTAGAGCTCTTGTACTAGAATATGAAAAGATAATGCATGTTCTACTTTCATCTTTTTCTGTCTCCCACTGGCAATATCTCTCCCTGGGATATAGGTTTCTGTTTTGGCTTTATAACTGATAATTGTTATGCAAGTCATACTCTTTCTTTCCACTCTCCTACAGTCTTTCTAGCTTATAGTTCTGGATCTAAAATAGAATTTAAGAAAAAAAGGAGGACACATGCACACAAGCTACCTTTTATGTGACCCTTGACCTTGGCTTTTGCTTTCTTGTACTGCCACAGATAGTTTTATTTGATTCTCTGTGGGTTGCCTAAGGCAACATTTCAGTAATTCATTTCAACCCAGAGTTTTCCAGTTGCATAAAACAACTTTCGGCCAGAAAACCTTGATTTCTGTAATTCTGTGTGTAGAAGTCCAGAGCTATGAATGTAATCTTGATAACTGAAGACAAAAAAAATAAAAAATGAATATTTGTACTTTTATATTATGCAGAACATTTTAAAAGGTCATTTCACCACTTCAAAAACATCTTGTAAAACATCTTGGCAATTCTTACTCCCCTTTTATGGTGTTAATGGACACAAAATACTTAGAGAGAAAAATAGATACTTATACATACTTAAAGATCCACACTTTTATGTAGGCTGCCATTATACTTGTTTTTTGTGTGTATATACTACCTATAACATTATTATCACCAGAGCATCACTGGACACAGGGATCACAAAAAGGCATAGTGATTGAGTTACAAGCCTAATAATGCACCAGATCAGACCAGACAGGACTTTGAGAATAATTGACCCCAGATAATGACAATCATAAACTAAAACAGTGGCAGTCAATGTACTTTTAATTGGAGACCAAAAATGCAGCCTCTGAGATAATGAAACAACCACTCACAATGTGCTATTACAACCCCTTTGCAATCCTTTAATTAAAGTTACCTGTGCAACATTTGATTTTTATCTCAGTAAAATCCACTCTAATGCCGCGTGCACACCGTCGATTTTCCGACGGGAAATGTTGGATGTGAGCTGGTTGTTGGAAAGTCCGACCGTGTGTATGCTCCGTCGAACATTTGCTGTTGGATTTTCTGCTAACAAATGTTTGCAGGTTCTCAAATTTTCCGCCAACAAAACTCTCTTGTCGGAAAGTCCGATCGTGTGTACACAAGTCCGCGCACAAAAATTCACGGAATCAATTATGAGCCAGAAGCGTTCGGTCTTGTAAAACTAGCGTTCGTAATGGAGATAGCACATTCGTCATGCGAAATATTTTGAAATCTCTCAATGCAGCACATTCTCTTCTTCTTTATAATGTTATAATAATGAAGTTGCTTTGCTGCTGATATTCACAGAGTTATGACAAATGTATTTTTTATTATTTCTCATGATCTCATGAATAATATTTGTTTTTGTTGTTTTTTTTCTTGTGATCTCCAGAATAATCCTTTTTTTTATCTCGTGATCTCCAGAATAATCTTTTTTTTTCTTCCAGTGATCTCCATTATTTTTTTCTTGTGATCTCCAGAATAATCTTTTCTTTTTTACCTAGTGATCTCCATATTTTTTTTTTTTTAGTGATGTCCATCATTTTTTTTGTCGTTTTGTGTGTCAGGTTACCACAACACCATTATTATCTTGTATTTTTTAACCTCAAAGATTCAATTATGTTGGTGTCCCTTGTTAATTTGACATTGTATTTTTGAAATGCACCTGCCTACTCACAAACAAACTGTCCTTTTTGAAGTAAAACACATAGCCAAGTATTTGTCAAAACAAAAATGAGAAATTTAATAGGGGTCATAATAAAATTAAGAGGAAGGCAACGCTGCAGAAACAGTTGGAATTGGTGAAGCCTTTGTACCCCAGGGCAGACATTAATTATTTTACTGTCAAAATTGGTAACCTGAGAAGTCCATTTAATAGGGAGCACAATACGGTCCAGGACTCCTAGAGATCGGGAGCAGCAGCAGATGACATATATGTCCCGAGGATGTGGTCTTACAACAGCCTGCATTTTCTGCCAGACCACACCAAACCCAGGCCATCACTCTCAATACTTCCTTCCATGCTTCCTTCCATGCTGCTCTGGTGGGTTGGGTGGCTGTGGTGTTGGTGATGTTGCTGGAGGTAGTGGAGGAGTATGGTCCAACTCACACAGGTGGGTTTTATTTGTGAGTTCACCCCTCTTCCCTTTGTTTAGGACCTTCAAAATGATTTCCTCACAGATTGTGCATTGGCCCTCCTCCATGTGTTTGAGCTTGCTTGCTGTCACACAGCCAAATGCATTGTGGACACCAGGGGTCGTGTTATGTGCCAGAGTAGCCTGGCGAAGGAAAACAGTCACTGACTCCTCCAGGTTCCTCGCCTTTCTGGTCCTTTTTGTTGGAGGGCGGAGGGGAGGAACCTGGGATTCCGTCAGGCTGCTTGCCATGGCCACCTCCTGGCTGAGACTTTCCTGTGTCTGAAAATGGTACATGGTTTTAGTTTTTTGGTCATCAATTACACACAATTTAGAGCTCATGACTGTTGCAAATTGAATGTTAACAAATAGAAAAGACTATCATTCTGATCCCAGCATTTTTCATTCTTATCCGAATCATTTTTGGCTAATACTGTCTATTAATATGTAAACCACTTTGTTAAATCTGAAATTAGTGATCAATAACATCTAGTTAACATCATTTAATTTTTGACAAGAAATATATTCAACAATGCTATACCTGGCTCAAGCTGGGCTCCTCCACATCTTCTTCCTGGGTGGAAGGCCCAGGTTGGACTTCAGGAGCCTCAGCTGATGTGGAAGGAAGTGTTGAAGGAAGTGTAGATAGTGATGGCCTGGGTTCCGTCTGGTCTGACAAAAGATGCAGTCTGTCTTAGTACCACAGCCTGGGTACATATATGTCATCTGCTGCTGCTCCTGATCTCATGGAATCCTGGACCTTCTTGCGCTCCCTATTATATGTGCTCCTCAGGCTACCAATTTTGGCCTTCAAATAGTTGATGTCTGCCGTGGGATACACAGGCTTCACCAATTCCAAAAGTTTATCCAGCGCTGCCTTCCTCTTTTGCTTGTTGGAGTAGTCCCTGTTTTGGACTTCCCAGAGACATGGCTGCTCCCTGTACATGTCTAGGAATTTGGGCAGGAAGTCCGGGTCAGTGAATTTATCCACCATTTTAGCTGAAAGACACAATGAAAGACAAACCTTAATGTCAGGCTAAACTCTCCTAATCTTGTCCCAATTTAGGCCTCAATCTATTAGCAGTATAGGCCACTAACCACTGATGCCCCAAGTTACAATCTTTGTTTGCACGATCGGTGCTTACAATCCTCCGTCCTCCACTCACAGATCGTACACACGATACCCACGTGTTATGCTTTATATACACTGCGCATGCGTCAAACTACGCCCCTGTTCTTCTTTCTAGTGTATTTCCCACCTCTTCTCTTTTGTAGCAGTGGAAGAGCACATGGCGGAGACACAGCAGGTGTATGCTGAGAGCAGCAATAATGAGGAAAGCCCGCAGCAAGGCTGTTCAACATCCACGATGAGATATAAGGCCTCAAATATGTCCTTTTAAGAGATAGTGGAGATGGTGGACATCTTGAAGAGGGCAGACTATGATGGGAAGTATGGACCGTACAGAAACCCAAATGTGAGAAAGGCCAAGATCATGACTAAAGTTGTGAGAAGTCTGCACTGGACTTTTGGGGTACGACAATTCAAGGAGCAATTGAGGAAACGCTGGTCAGACCTGAAATTGAGGGAGCTGGATCAGTATAGAAGGATAAGGAAAGTGCTGCAAAAAAAGTATTTGTTGTGTGTTCCTATTATTATTATTATTACTTTCGTGCTGGTACATGTGCTTTTCTTTACTGTTGTACAGTTTAAAATGCCAAGTTCGAGGTTCATGGGCACAGTATAATCGTTCGTATTAAACATTGTTCGTTCGACCACTAATATGAACAACGTTTTTGGCAGATGCAGGTTAACTACATTTGTTCATGCCTATTTGGATTAAAAGAACTTTATTACATTGTTGTCTAGATGTGTTTGAAACTATAATGAAATGCCAACTTAATTCAGTGTAAGGAGGAGAGGACACTCAGCAGCTGTTTACACATCTGGACACAGGAGCACTAGTGTGGGACACAATAACAACCTTTTTATGGTGTCCCACACAGGTGCTCAAGTGGATACTAGGGGTCTCTCCATGTGTGAAACTTGCACAAAACATGTAAGTATTCCAGCTTTGCAAAGGGAAAAAATCATGTCTTCAGCTTGGAATTCTGCCAAAACAGACAATTGGACGACACTTCCAAGCAATGTTTCATATTACTATTTCTCGCCTCAAATATCTGTCTGCTAAGTATACCTTTTTTGTATTCACATAGGGGAGAAAAGATTCGGGACATCTGAGGACACCACAAACCCCACACCTCCTGAAGAAGGGGAACTCAGCACACAACCTGATGCTGTGGATGCAGAGGTTCAGGAAGTGGTCTAAATGGTGACCAAAACAGGTCGGTGTCTGAGACCACAGCTTCAGGAAATAGATGTATGCCTGCATATTTATAATATATGGTTTGTTTTTTTATTTTTAGGTGATGGATTTTGTGGAAGAAAAAACTCACTTCAACAGTGCAAGTGCACAAGTACTCATCAGTGAGATAATGGTGTGCAATCGGGATTTAGAGAAGGTCAAGCAAATATCACTGATGTTCAAAAAAGACTGACCAGTATCATTGATGTTTAAGCCAAAATCTAAAACCACCAAAAAATGTAAATTTTGTCGTTATTGCTTTTCGCTTTTTAAAAGTTTTAACCACTTGCTGACCAGCGCATGCCGATTTATGTCAGCATAATGGCACTGGCAGGCAAAGGGCGTACAAGTACGTCCCCTTTAAGAAGTGGTGTCATGAGCGCACACAGCGGTCTCCTTGACCTCGAAGTCCGCCGGGTGCTCGCAATCGTGTCACGGAGAGGAAGAACGGGGAGATGCTTTTGTAAACAAAGCATTTCCCCATTCTGCCTAGTGACAGGACAGTGATCACAGCTCTCTCTCATCGAGAGCTGTGATCACTGTTCTGTGTGTTGAAGTCCAGCCCCCTCACAGTTAGAATCACTCCCTAGAACACATTTTTTTAATTCCTTATTTTATCAAAATTTATTATACACAAAGAAGTAAAACATTTTCCCTACTCAATAGGGATATACATTAACAAATTTTGTTTCCAAACCTTTCTACCCTTACCCCCCCACCCCCCCCACCCCTTTCTCAGACCTTTCTTTCTCCTTTTCTCTAGGTAATCTTATTCTCACTGTATTTCTTTGTTAATTTAAACTTTTTCCACTTTTTCCATCTCTTAATGTGTCTGCTCTGTGTGTTGAAGTCCAGCCCCCTCACAGTTAGAATCACTCCCTAGGACACACTTAACCCCTTCACTGCCCCCTAGTGGTTAACCCCTTCACTGCCAGTATCATTTACATAGTAATCAATGCATTTTTATAGCCATGATCGTTGTATAAATGATAATGGTCCCAAAATAGTGTATAAATCTATCTCCTATTTTGTAGATGCTATAACATTTGCACAAACCAATCAACATACGCTTATTGCAATTTTTTTTTTACCAAAAATATGTAGAAGAATACATATCGTCCTAAACTGAGGAAAAAAAAATGTTTTTTTTTTTTTTTTAATTTTTGGGGGATATTTATTATAGCAAACAGTAAAAAATAATGCATTTTTAAAAAAATTGTGATTATTCTTTTGTTTATAGCACAAAAAATAAAAACCGCAGTGGTGATCAAATACCACCAAAAGAAAGCTCTATTTGTGGGGAAAAAAAGACATCAATTTTGTTGGGGTTGCACGACCGCACAATTGTCAGTTAAAGCGACGCAGTGCCGAATTGCAAAAAGTGCTCTGGTCAGGAAGGGGTAAATTCTTCTGGGGTTGAAGTGGTTAAAGTAATTGCAAAGCCAAATTTTGAAGATGCACACAGTGTGTCAACATGTGCTATCTCCCATCATGGGATATCAATGTACGCATTTTGATGGTGCAACCCCTTCCTCGCAACTAAAGTAGGTGAGAGGAGGGGGTTGCACCCCCTGAAACACGTTCATTGATCCCCCATGATGGGAGCTAGCACATGTTGACACACTGTGGCTTATTTAAAAAATGCAAAACCACTTTGCACTACAAGTGCAATGCAAGTGCACTTGAAAGGGCAAAGTGGATGGTCCTTTCTTAAATAAGGCCCAGTGTGTCAACATGTGCTAGCTCACAACATGGGGGGGTCAATGGATGTGTTTCGGGGGTGCAACCCTTTCCTCTCACCTACTTTAGTTGCGAGGAGGGGGTTGCACCCACAAAACGCATACCTTGATATCCCATGATGGCAGATAGCACACTGGGGGTTATTTACAAAAGGTAAATCCACGTTGCACTACAAGTGTAAACTACAAGGAAGTGCAGTCGCTGTCAATCTGAGGGGTAGATCTGAAATGAGGGGAAGCTCTGCTGATTTTATTATCCAATCATGTGCAAGCTAAAATGCTGTTTTTTATTTTCCTTACATGTCCCCCTCGGATCTACAGAGACTGCACTTCCAAGTGCACTTTTAGTGCAATTTCAAGTGCATTTTGCACTTGTAGTTTGCATATGTAGTGCAAAGTGGATTTGCCTTTAGTAATTGACCCCCATTGTGTGTTTTGTGGCTTTCAAAAAATAGATGTAGGGAAAAGACACACATTTTAGGCATGGGATCATGAGGGAAATCCACATTTTGAGTCCCAATTTGTGTGCATCTTCAAAATTTGGCTTTTACAGGGTGAGTTCAGAATGAGTTCACCCCATCTGATAAAGGCAAAATCAACACAGTTTTTGACATACTAATGTCTCATATGGCCTTCACTTTATCAAAGTTGAACTTTGTAAGTTTCTGAGTTGGGGATGTGTATGTTATGGTTTTAAACATGCCTGTTTAGCCACAAAAAAGGCTATCTACTGTCAAACATATACGTTATACACCAACGATGTTGGTTTGTTAAACAACTCTTTTATAATGCACATGTGAATGTGCTGGAGTAAAATGTTTTATACTCAACAATGTGTTGCTTCTTCTTTCAATGCTCAATACCATTTTTTTTAGTAAGTTGGTGTAGTTACAGGGACAATGGGGTTATTTACTAAAGGCGAATCCACTTTGCACTACATGTGCACTTTCAGTGCACTTTCAAATGCACTTGCAGTGCAAAGTGGATTTGCCTTTAGTAAATAAACACCACTGTGCTGTTAAATTTGCCTAAATCAGGCCATTTTAGGGATTACAAGCAATTAATTCAGGGAGTTTAAAAGGATGATTATTTTTATCATTAATGCATTACATACATTAACAACAAAAACATTGTGTGTGTGTGTGTGTAGCAGACCCATAGCACAGCATAACATAATAGTTAGTTGAAGAAGAGATTGTCACCTCATGTATCAAATAAGTTACGTTTGTACTATTGAAGAAAATGGCCAAAAATAAAACCTAGGAGACAGATAAGAAACACAAGCAGTAAATCAAATGAAATATGAGTTTAGTTCTTCACAAAAAATTTATTAGAAAGAGCTTACAGATTCTCTGGCATATCAATTACCCCTCTACCCATGAAATACTCCAGATAGCTTTGCCGTACTTCGTGGGCGCTTTGGGGGGGCAAGTCAGGACGGCCAGCTTCAAGCGCCGTCATTGTTTCTGCCGGTGAGTCAGCCTAAGTCGCAACTGAGGCCAGATAGTTGGCTGCATTCTTAAGCATAAAATTATGTAAAATGCAGCAGCTTAAAATTATGTGGTTCAGTTTGTATTTGGCCATATATTATGGCCATTTGGAAAAGGCGGAACTGGCTGGCCATTATGCCAAAGGCATTTTCCACCACTCTTCTGGTACGGGCTAGCCATTAATTAAAAACCCTCTGGTCCAGGGTCAGGGTTCTCATGGGGAATGGCCTCATCAAATGCTCCCCCAGCACAAAGGCTTCATCTGCCACAAAGACAAACGGGAGGCCCGCCACATTATGCGCTAGAGGTAGCAACCCCAAGCTGCCATTCTGGAGACACCTGTAAAATTCAATCTGGGTGATGACTCCTCCATCTGACATACAGCCATTCTTCCCCATGTCCAGATACAGAAACTCATAAGTCAGCAACACCACCGCTAACAACACAATACTACAGTACCCCTTGTAGTTCTAGTAGTATGACCCCAAGTTGGGGGTGGGACGATCTGGACGTGCTTCCCATCTATCACACCACCGCACTGCTTCCCAGTCTGCCATTCCTGTGGGTTGGAAGGAAACTGTGGAGTCAAACAAGAAAATAAAAATTAGTACTTTTGCACATAACATTGCAAGCAGATTACACACAAACATTCTTGGCCAACATAAGTAGAACATTTATTGAAATTAGTATTTCAAGACAAAAGTATAAGGTCCACTTATCAGAGTCTCCCCCCCCCAGATGGCCCATTGGAAAGCTTTTATGGTGGGGGGAGATGTTTTGGACAGGTAACCGTCTCCACTTCATTGAGAGCCGAATGTATAAATAATGTGTGTTACTTTGGACAGCCCCTCCTTACTAACACTATTAGCAGCCCACTGGACAGGTAAGAAGTGTCATAATCCAAAAATATAAATACACACTGTCCAAATTGAAGCACATTTTTTCATTCTGCAATTACCTACCAAGATAATAGGAGAACAAAACTTTAAACAGTAGCATTTGAAAGTATTCAGGCAGGCACTTGCCCTACATGCTTTGGTGAATTCATCCATAAATATGAACACAAAAGAGATAGGTATAGTGTGTATGGGTTTGGCAAAGTCAAAAGATAGCATATTGGTATCGGTTGACATATCGGTTGGGGGGAGGGAGGGTTCCAAATGAATTCTGCCCCCCCAAAAAGCCTCTTGCACTCTGCCTAAATTTAAGGACAACAATAACATTTGTACACATTTTAGGGGGTGTTTATGGTAAGCACTACAATGGAGCAGACTAAATACATTGTTAAGTGACTAGGCTAGGTGTGTATGGGCCCAGGATAGCATGCTGGGGAGGTTAGCGAAGGCAAATATGCATAAGGGACAAAAAAGGAGCATTAAAAGATTCCAGCATGCATGAAAACAAAGAGGACATTCACAGCATATGATAATTATGGAATGATGAAATAAATACAATACATTAGCAAACATTAAATACATATGTGATATTAAAGGATAAAACTTACCTTAATATATTCCTTCTGCAAGACCTGAATGATGGCAGAAGAGGTCTCTGGAATAATGATTCCCAGAGTCTGGGGGGGAGATCCCAGTCGTGAACTTAATATCCTGGAGACTTCTCCCCATCGTCTAGTACCGCAAGCTGGCGATGAACCTTTGCTCGAGAGTGATGGCTTGGCGTATGCAGGTGTCCTGCTTGGTAATATAGGGGGACAGCAAAGCCAACAGACGGTGAAAAACGGGGTCCATCATCCAGAGATAGTTCATGAAATCATCAGGATTATTCTCCTGGAGCTCCCGCAGCAAAGGCATATGAGAGAATTGGTCACGATTAAGTAATCAGTTCTTAGTCCATGAACTCCTCCTCCCCCTGTTCATGGACTAGACTTGGGTCAAAGCAATAACTCCAACACAAAGCCCAACAACAGCATGAACTCTACAACGAGTACGTAACCGCAACATGGCTAGAAAACGGTCGGCTGCTCAGAACGAACTGACAGAACGCACTGAAAATCAGAAAGGACCTGACAAGAACAAGCTGAAAATCAGAAACGAGTGGACAAGAACACATTGAAAAACAGAAGCGAATTATAAATAGAACGCACTGAAAGACAGGAATGAACTGACAACACGCACTGAAGAACAGATACGAACCGACAAGCACAAACTGAAAAGCAGAAACGAACTGAAAAGCACGAGGCTGAAAAGCGAAAATCGTCTCTCACGAAACTTCTACTATCACGAGATAAACACGAGATTAGCAGAAGGAACCCAAAGGGTGGCACACTGGTTATTGAACTTCCTTTTAATCAGCTCGTCGTATGTGTTGTACGTCACTGCGTTCTCACGCTCAGAATTGCAGGCCAACATTTGTGTGACCAAGACATGTGTATGCAAGACAAGTTTGAGCTAACAACCTTCGGGCAAAAATCCACGGTTTTGTTGGTGGAAAGTCCGATCGTGTGTACGCGGCATAAAGGTTCGGAGGAAAAACAAAACATAAAAAGAAGTATGGAATGGATGGCAAAAAAAAATACTAATGACAATAACAATACTCATATAAAAGAAATAAACCAAACCATTAACTGTTATAAAACACTCTCTAAAGTATTTTTCGTTTAGTGGCTTAAGTAAGAGACATGCAATAAGTACCAAAGGGTACCAGGGGTCCACAATAATAATTCAAAATTCTATTATTATTAGTATGTTGTTGTTGTAATTAGCAAACATTATTATTAAACACTTCTACTAGGTAAAGAGATTAACAATGTTCTCAGGGACTTTCACTTCAAGCAAAAGATCAGCACATCAATTCACAAAAGGTTTTTTTTCCCCATGGTGTTCAGAATAAAAGCACAGCAGCAATGTGTCGCAATCTCACAGAATGTTGTGATTATTGTTGTGATGATTTTTTTTCTGAATTGGACTACAGTAAGCATTTTATTTTATGCAATGATGTGCTGATCAGTAGCTGCTATACATCGCATACAAGGTAGAGTGTACACATAGAGACTGATTTACTGAAGGATACGACAAAACGAAATTGTGTGACTATTCACACAATAGTTATCTATTTATGCGAAAAGAACATTCCTGTTTGTATGCTGTTATCTGCTCTGCCATCTTCAATTATACATGATTGTATTCTTGAAGTGAATTATCACACATTTTATTGTGTGAACATTCTCAAACCCTTTAGTAAATAATGTTTATTCTGTTTATGTCAGATACTGGTTTTGTATGCAAATGAGTTGTCATTTATTATGATTTTACTGAATACGAGAACCACCACTGCATGTAGGAGTGGCTAAATGTAGGCACAGGTATACTATCACCATTGGACACAAGAACACAAAGGAGCTGACAGCCACTGGACATGGGGACTTTGAAACTCAAAACACAGGGAGAAGCCACAACAATGAACAGGGCTACTATTCATACTGGAAACAGAGACTGAACACTACTGGGCACCCTTCACCATAGACAGGGAGCGTTGATCAAAATAACCAAAACTGGCCATTGACAAATGAAGGAAGGGGAATATTCAACACTAAACACAGAAACCATTACTAGATATGTGGAGTAACATTGACCACCACTGTACAGTCATCCTAAAGAGAAAGACTTGACAACAGGGATGAGCCAAACACCCCCCAATTCAGTTTGCACCAGAACATGCGAACAGACAAAAAATTTGTGCGAACATGCGAACACCGTTAAAGTCTATGGGATACGAATATGAAAAATCTAAAGTGTTAATTTTAAAGCCTTATATGCAAGTTATTGCCATAAAAAGTGTTTGGGGACCCGGGTACCTTTTTCAGGAGCAGTGATTTTAATAATGCTTAACGCGAAACAATAAAAATTAAATATTCCTTTAAATATCGTGCCTGGGGGTCCCCTTAGTCTGCCTGTAAAGTGGCACATCTTTCTCGTGTGTTTTACTGTGCCTCAGCAAAATAACATTTCCAAAGGAAAAAATGTCATTTAAAATTGCTCACAGCTGTAATGTATTGCTGGACCCCGGCAATATAGCTAAAAATCAATGAAAAAATTGGCGTGGGTCCCCCCCAGTCCATACCAGGCTCTTTGGGTCTGGTATGGATATTAAGGGGAACTCCACGGCAAAATTTTAAAAAAAACAGCGTGAAGTCAAAATCCATACCAAGTAGGCATGGCAGGCCAGGAAAGGCAGGGGGCGAGCTAGTGCCCCCCTTCCTGAACCATACCAGGCCATTTGCCCTCAACATGGGGAGGGTACTTTGGGATCCCCCCAAAGCACCTTGTCCCCATGTTGATGGGGACAAGGGCCTCATCCCCACAACCCTTACTCAGTGGTTGTGGGGGCTGTGGGCAGGGGGCTTATCAGAATCTGGAAGCCCCCTTTAACAAGGGGGCCCCCAGATCCCACCCTCCCCCTATGTGAATGGGTATGGGCCCCTACCGATTCACCAAAAAAAGTGTCAAAAAAGTAAAAACTACAGGAGACAGTTTTTGACAATTACTTTATTAAAAAAAAGAAAAAAGAAAAAAGCATCCCCCAATGTCCACCCATATTCAATCACGGCACATGGACCAGAAAAAAAAAAAACCCGTCCTATTGACTGCTGTCACTTGGCTTTGACAACTATTATATAGGCAAGGGTGGGGCCACCCGCTGACATAACCAGATGACCCCACCCCCCCTGACGGCACATGACGTCAGAAGGGACAGGGTCACTAGGTTACATCACTGGATGGCCCCGCCCTTGCCTATATAACATCTGTCACAGCCAAGAGACAGCAGTCGGCGGGATGCCTCCGATCGAGGTGGAGGTTTTTTTCTTCTGTTTTTCTGGTCTGTCGGAGCCGTGATTGAAGATGGATGGAAATCACGGGGCACTTTTTTTAATAAAGGAATTGTCAAAAACTGTTTTTACTTTTTTGACACTCTCTTTGGTGAATCGCTAGGGGTACAATGTACCCCATACCCATTAACATAGGGGGGCGGGATCTGGGGGCCCCCTTGTTAAACAGGGCTTCCAGATTCCGATAAGCTCCCTGCCTGCAGATCCCCACAACCACCAAGGGTTGTGGGGATGAGGCCTTTGTCCCCATTAATATGGGGACAAGGTGCTTTGGCCCCCAAAGCACCCTCCCCATGTTGAGGGCAAGCAGCCTGGTATGGTTCAGCAGAAGGGTGCTCGCTCTTTCCCACCTATCTTGTCCTGCCAGACTGCTTGCTCGGATAAGGGTCTGGTATGGATTTTGGGGGGGACCCCATGCCAATTTAAAAAAAAAATTGGTATGACGTTCCCCCTAAAATCTATGCCAGACCCGAAGGGCCTGGTATGGATTTTGGGGGAGGACACCACGTAATTTTTTTTTTTTACATTTTGGGGTGGAGTTCCCTTTATAATCTACACCAGACCCAAAGGGCCTGGTATGGACTGGGGGGGGGGACCATGCCATTTTTTTCTTAATTATGTCATAGGGTTCCCCTTTACCACTTCAATACACTATATTATATACTGTACACTGCACTATATACCCTGCACTGTATTATATATACTGCACTGACTGCACTATATAGTCTAAACTGCAGTATATATATACCATATGAACATTACTATATACTCTGAAGAAAAATTGGGCCTTAGGTGTTGGTGGTGCCAGAACACTGTAACCCCTCATATTTACTCTTGTTGGGTGCAGGAATGGGTCCTGCTGTTAAATATTATTTCAAAAATTGTAATTACATGTCACAGTTAAATAGGGGCAGAAAAATTGGGCCTTTGGTTTTGGTGGTGCTAGAACACTGTAACCCCTCACAGTTACTCTTGTTGGTTGCAGGAATGGGCCCTGCTGTTAAATGTTATTTCAAAAATTGTAATTACATGTCCCAGTCAAACAGGTGCAGAAAAATTGGCCTTTGGTTTTGGTGGTTGTGCCAGAACACTCTAACCCCTCACAGTTTCTCTTGTTGGGTGCAGGAATGGGCCTTGCTGTTAAATATTATTTCACAAATTGTAATTACATGCCCCGGTCAAACAGGTGCAGAAAAATTGGGCCTTGTGGATGCTCTGTTGGAATGGTCTCCAAGTCTGCTCTTGCCCCTAGATATTCCTGCACCATATAATGCTGGTGATGGTTGTTTGAACCTATCATACCTTGGTGCCGAGGACTGAAAATATGTTTAAAGGCATCGGTCAGCTGGCCACCTTCTCCACCGCTCTTCCTCTGACTGAACAAAACCTCAAAAACACGTTGTCCAGCACCAGGAAATGGTAACCTCCCAGGGTCTGGAAATGCGTTACACAAACCTTTCTTCAAGGCCTCCTGAAGATGTTTCATCCTCTGCACCTTCTGTGAAGGCAGGATGAGTTCTGCAACTTTACCCTAACGTGGATCAAGAAGGGTTGCCAGCTAGTGATGATCCCTTTCCTTGATACCACAAATCCTAGGGTTCTTTCGCAGGCTTTGCAGAATCAGGGAGAATCAGGGAGGCCATGCAGCGTAAGTTTGCAGAGGCATTAGATTCTGAGTCCTCTGGGTCACTAAGGATGACATTATCCATAACTACCTCCTCCCAGCCACGTACAACTACTTGGGTTTCTGGGGACTGAAAACCATCCCTTGAAGACTGCTTTGTGTTCTCTTCTACATCCATGCTGACACAATCCTCTTCCTCTTCTTCCTGTGTGTTTGGCGGTCTCGCTGGAATGCTATCTGGATAAAGGGGGCCTTGAGAGGAAAGGAATTCCTCCTACTTCCTCCCGCTGTTCTGCCTCAAGTGCCCTGTCCATGATTCCACAAAGTGTGTGCTCTAGCAGGAAGACTAGAGGGACAGTGTCACTGATGCATGCATTGTTGCTGCTCACCATCCTTGTGGCCTCCTCAAATGGTGACAGGACAGTGCATGCATCCTTGATCAGTTGCCACTGGCATGGCGAAAGGAAGCCAAGCTTCCCTGACCCTGTTTTGGTGTCATACTTACACAGGTACTCATTGATGGCTCTCTGCAGCATTGCTAATGTTGAGTTATACCTGGTGGGCATGTCACAAATAAGGCGGTTGGTGAGCAGGTGGCATTTCCGTTGAATGTCAGCCAACTGTGCACTGGCATTGTATGACTAGCAGAAATGAACACAGACTTTTATGGTCTGCCTCAGGAGATCTTGTAAGCCTGGGTACCTGGTCAAGAAATGCTGACTCACCAAATTCAGGACGTGTGCCAAACATAGAACATGGGTCAAGTGTCCCTGTCGGAGGGTGGAGAGAAGGTTGGTTCCATTAACGCATACAGCCATTCCTGGCTGAAGCTGGAATGGCGTCCACCACCTCTGAGCCTGCCCCTGCAGATCTGACAGAATCTCTGCCCCAGTGACCAACTGAAGCACCGCATGGCATCTTTTAGCCTGACTGCTTGTGTAGCTGCTTGAATACTTACGGAGCACTGCTGGTTCATAGGACAATTCTGCAGAAGAGACCATAGAGGAAGAAGAAGAGGGGGTGGAGCAGAGAGCTGTGGCAGAATCACCACCAGCTTTTTGGAGGCATGGTGGAAGCTCCAACAACACTAAATCCTGTCCTGCATCCTTCCCAGCTGCCAGCAGAGTTACCCAGTGTGCCGTGAAGGAAAGGTAACGTCCCTGCCCATGCCTGCTGGACCATGAGACAGCAGTAATATGAACCTTGCGAGTGACCGCCCTGTCCAATGAGGCCAAATCATTGCCTTCCATGTGACGATAGAGAGCCGGAATGGCCTTAAGTGAAAAGAAATGCTGTTTTGGAACCTGTCACTGTGGTACAACACATTCCACAAATTCATGAAAGGGGGCAGAGTCTACCAGCTGAAATGGCAGCAGTTACTAGCAATTTGGCCAAGCTAGCATTTAGACACTGAACATGTTGAACACTTTTTATGGTTCAGCAACTGGGGTAGCTAAATTTACCTGCTTAATTCAACTGGTGGTGTACTGCTAGCAGATGGGTTGCAAGTACTTGTGGCACCTATTGCTATACCTTCATTCCTCTCATTGCAGGTTTTTGAGAGGACTGGAGGTATAGTAGGGTTTGATATTCCAGATGAGGAGCAAGGAGAAGTCTGCCTTTTTCTATGATGTGGGATTTTCTGATGCTGTTGTCAACGGACTTTATGGCAGGTCGCCATATGTCTGATCAAGCATGTGGTGCCCAAGTGGCTGCTGTTCTGGCCATGCTTGATCTGCTTCAGACATAGGTTGCAAACAGCAACGGTGCGATCTGCTGCACACGTGTTGAAAAAAGCCCACACCAAGGAACTTTTGCAAGTCAGAGGGGAGTCAGCAGCGCCCTGCACCTGCAGAGCTCTGTGGTGTGATGCAATAGGGTGGCTGACCTTAAGCTGCCCCCTGGAGGACATCCTGCCTTATTGGAGTTGTGTCTCCTCCTCCTCCTCTTCACTTTGCTCCTCTCTTCTCTCAGACACCCAAGTACAGTCAGTAACCTCATCATTCCCTCCCTCCTCATCACTGGAGCAAACTTGGCAGTATGCTGCAGCTAGGGGAACACGAATGCCAGTTTCTTGTCCTTCTGTGGCACCCCCCCTCTCTAGGCTCACGTTACTCCCTTCCTTAACCTGTGAACCAACATCAGAGCCTCCAAATTGCTGCACATCCTCCAGCAGCATGTAACCGACACTATGGTTGAATAATTCTGATGACTCCTCCATGCATCATGGTGGGGCTATGGAAGGAGTAACTGTGGACAAGGAGTCGGTGGAATAGGCCGCTTTGGCAGCTGTGTTGGAAGGCAAACTAGTATGAGCCTGGGTGACAGAGGATGAGGAGGATGAGGACAGCTTCATTATCCACTCCACCAATTCTTCTGCATGTTGTGGCTCAATAACATAACCAGCAGCAGAAAAAAAGGACAAGCATGCCCCATGGACACCTGCAGAGGATGCACCATGTCCACGACCACCACTGTTGACTGTAGACATAAAGGTTGCCTGCCCCCTTTTAGTGGTCTGTGAGTGTCTGCCTCCCCTTGGTGGCCTTCCAGACATAAGGTTTTTTTGTAACACCGCACTATACTGTATTATTTACTGTGTGCACCGCCTGAAGTGTATTATAAACTGTGCACCACAAATGCACTGTATACAGTGGGGACGGAAAGTATTCAGACCCCCTTAAATTTTTCACTCTTTGTTATATTGCAGCCATTTGCTAAAATCATTTAAGTTAATTTTTTTTCCTCATAAATGTACACACAGCATCCCATATTGACAGAAAAACACAGATTTGTTGACATTTTTCAGATTTATTAAAAAGGAAAAACTGAAATGTCACATGATCCTAAGTATTCAGACCCTTTGCTGTGACACTCATATATTTAACTCAGGTGCTGTCCATTTCTTCTGATCATTCTTGAGATGGTTCTACACCTTCATTCGAGTCCAGCTGTGTTTGATTATACTGATTGGACTTGATTAGGAAAGCCACACACCTGTCTATATAAGACCTTACAGCTCACAGTGCATGTCAGAGCAAATTAGAATCATGAGGTCAAAGGAACTGCCTGAAGAGCTCAGAGACAGAATTGTGGCAAGGCACAGATCTGGCCAAGGTTACAAAAAATTTCTGCTGCACTTAAGGTTCCTAAGAGCACAGTGGCCTTCCTAATTCTTAAATGGAAGACGTTTGGGATGACCAGGACCCTTCCTAGAGCTGGCCGTCTGGCCAAACTGAGCTATCCGGGGAGAAGAGCCTTGGTGAGAGAGGTAAAGAAGAACCCAAAGATCACTGTGGCTGAGCTCCAGAGATGCAGTCGGGAGATGGGAGAAAGTTGTAGAAAGTCAACCATCACTGCAACCCTCTGGCAGTCAGGGCCTTATGGCAGAGTGGCCAGATGGAAGCCTCGCCTCAGTGCAAGACACATGAAAGCCCGCATGGAGTTTGCTAAAAGAAACACCTGAAGGACTCCAAGATGGTGAGAAATAGAATTCTCTGATCTGATGGGACCAAGATAAAACTTTTTGGCCCTAATTCTAAGCGGTATGTGTGGAGAAAACCAGGCACTGCTCATTACCTGTCCAATACAGTCCGACAGTCCCAACAGTGAAGCATGGTGATGGCAGCATCATGCTGTGGGGGTGTTTTTCAGCTGCAGGGACAGGATGACTGGTTGCAATCGAGGGAAAGATGAATGCGGCCAAGTACAGGGATATACTGAACGAAAACCTTCTCCGGAGTGCTCAGTACCTCAGACTGGCCCGAAGGTTTACCTTCCAACAAGACAATGACCCTAAGCACACAGCTAAATTAATGAAGGAGTGGCTTCACAACAACTCCGTGACTGTTCTTGAATGGCCCAGCCAGAGCCCTGACTTAAACCCAATTGAGCATCTCTGGAGAGACCTAAAAATGGCTGTCCACCAACGTTTACCAACCAACCTGACAGAACTGGAAAGGATCTGCAAGAAGGAATGGCAGAGGATCCCCAAATCCAGGTGTGAAAAACTTGTTGCATCTTTCCCAAAAAGACTCATGGCTGTATTAGATCAAAAGGGTGTTTCTACTAAATACTGAGCAAAGGGTCTGAATACTTAGGACCATGTGATATTTAAGTTTTTCTTTTTTAATAAATCTGCAAAAATGTCAACAATTCTGTGTTTTTCTGTCAATATGGGGTGCTGTGTGTACATTAATGAGGAAAAAATGAACTTAAATGATTTTAGCAAATGGCTGCAATACTGTATAACAAAGAGTGAAAAATTTAAGGGGGTCCGAATACTTTCCGTCCCCACTGTATATAGGCTACACTGAATGCAGAGTATATATATTAGTCATATTAGACAAGTTTTACCGAATGAGAAAGTGAGAGGACGTGTGTGTGTGGCTCTCCCTCCCTCCGCTCTGAACATCCAAGATGCCTATGGGGATATGGAGGTTGGATGGTGATGTGTGAGAGCCGCTGGCCTGAGCCGAGATAGCCCCTAACGCTCTGTTCTCCAATACGACACAGGATTTCAAACAGCTGTACTGACGGAGCTACGGTGATGGCGTGAGAGAGGCCCCCCTGCTTGTCTTTAGTAAGATTACTTCTAGTAGCAGCAGCAGCAGCACGTGTGTCTGGCAAGGAGCCAAATGCATTGAATCGTGAACCGTGACCCTGAGGATATGCTCGTGAATCACAAGCACAAGCCAAAACCCAGACGGGGACTATATCAGACTGAAGGAGCCAGGGGTATGGCCAGATTACCTCAAACCCTACCACCCCATCAAGCAACAAAACTGCGAGTACTAAAGGGACAGGAGGAGGTAAATCAGGGACTGTAATAACAAAGTCCACAGGAGTCGGGGCAGCCTTTACGGTCGGTCCTATTCTGGAGAACGAGGAGCCTACATTGAGGGATGTACTCTGTGCCGTTAATGCCTGTAAAGACTCAATCACCAGCCTTGATGGTCAGCTAAAAAGCATTAAGGAGGAATTACTCTCTATGAGCCAGGCTCTGGGTAGGACCGTGAAAAGGACTACCGCCTTTGAAGAGAGACTAAGTACAGTCGAGGATAATTTATATTCACTAAAGCGAGAAATTAAAGGGTTACAGGAACAAATGGTTACACAGGCAGCTAAACTCGATGCGATGGAAAATAGAAGTCATAGAAATAACGTGAGACTGGTAGGCTTACCAGAGAAGAGTGATGGTCCCAATCCCATAGTTTTTCTTGAGGGGTGGATTAGGGAAATATTTGGGGACTCCACTTTTACACCACTATTTTCGATCGAAAGAGCTCACCGTCACCCTGCCAGAACCCAACAGACGGGGGAGTATACAAGGCCACTCATTTTGAAACTTGTTAACTATAACAACAAGGTGATCCTACTACAGAGAGCCAGAGAGATGGGGGACATTAGGTATAACGGGGTTAGAGTCTCTTTCTATCCAGACTTTTCACCATATATCCAGAAACGCAGAGCGGGATTTATACCATTTAAGCAAACTTTGCAGAAGTACTTTTTTTCTTTTTTTTTTCTTTCTTTTTTTTTCTCTTTTTTCTTTTGCCTGATTATCACTACAATTGTAATATCACTGATATGTCACGGAAATGCCACGGAAACAAGATTGTTTGTCCAATATTGAGGGAGCGGGGGGAGGTACTCTTTTGGTTTGAATGTTTACAAGTAGGGGAGGGAAAGTGAATGGTAAGGTCACAGGTGAAGCCCTTAGGGTTGGCCCTACTGGGCATGGGTGGGGAGATAAGGAAGGGTCAGAAAGCACAAGTAGTGAGAAGGGAAAGATATGGTGAGAGGAAGGAATATATAGTTTGGAGAAATCACTCAGGATGGAGAGGTGTTAGTGGATCTTCTAGGTCAATTATTTCTTTTTTTTTTTTTCCTTTTCTTGTACTGCAGGTTTTTTGTTATTTTACCATGGAAGTAAGGAATTTTAGTGTAACCTCATGGAATGTTCGGGGCCTGGGGGATCCAATTAAGAAAGCTATGGCCCTATCGACACTGGAAGGAAGTGGGCCCGGACTGCTCTGTTTGCAGGAAACGCATCTGACTAATGACTCTGCATTACAAATCCCCAACCCGAAATTCCAGGTTCAATATCATTCGGTCTACTCCTCCTATTCATGGGGGTGAGTATTCTAGTTGGGAGAGGAGTGGCGTTTTCCTGCAGAGAGAGTTGTATCGATAAACAGGGCCAGTATATTTTTTTGCTTTGCTCTATAAAACAAACTTTTTGTGTTGGCAAATATTTACATTCCCCCCTCCTTTCAAGCTGGAGGTTCTACACATATTATTGGAGTTTGTAGTGGATAATGCAGGAACTCCGATAATAGTGGTGGGTGATTTTAATGAAGTTCTGGACAAGAGTCTAGATAGATTTCCGGGAAATAGACTCAACATGGCAGGCGAGGGTCGGCTTTCTTGATTCTTGGTGGAAATGGGTCATTGGGTCATTGCGGATAATGCATATGGCGAGTGCATTATCCACAAGAATAGCAGTATTCTTGCTTTTCAAGCTCCTACCTTACTCTCTCTCTCTAGAATCGACATGGCCCTGGGCAACGGGGAGGCAATATCATTAGTAAGAAATATAGAGTACGGTCCAAGTGGAGTCTCAGACCACTCCCCATTGGTGCTGACAATAAATACAGGGTGCAAAGCTCATCCTGGAGAATGGAAAATCAGCCCTTGCTGGCTGGAATTGATTGGCAACCCTGGAGAAGTGGTGTCTAGATGAAATGAATTTGTACAAATCAATACAGGCACGGCGATGTCTGGAGTGGTTTGGGACTCCTTAAAGGCCTATCTCAGAGGCCTCTTAATCCAACAAGTGGAAAGAACAAAGGGGAAATCGAGAGAGTGGGAGAGGGAAATTCAGAATGAGGCGATCCAGGCAGAGAAGTGATATGTTGAAGATCCAACCCCTGACAGAAAGAGGGAATGGTTGAATAAGCAACAAGGCTATAAAATGGCAATTCTTCGGAGGACAGAGAATAGATTAATATTCCAGCGGCAGTGCCATTTTGAGGGGGAGAGGGTCGGTAGTACACTCTCCCTCTTGATTAAATCTAACACTTCCCCCTCTACTGTCTCGGCGATCAGGACATCAAGTGGAGAGATCATTACCGACGCGTTAGAGATAATGCATGCATTTGGTGATTATTACAAGTCTCTGTATAAATCCAATAGGGGAGTGGGGGGTGCAATATCGGATGATTTCCTCCAGTGAATATCTATCCTGACCTTGTCAGAGAAGAATAGAATAGATCTAGAAGCACCAGTGACTCTAGAGCAGTGGCGGGGATGCCTAACCACAAATCGTCAGGCCCAGATGGGCTTCCGGTAGAAATATTTAAATGTTGTGGTGAGGTATTACTCCCTGAATTGCTGAAAACACTGGGATGGGTGTCAGATAATGTTAGACTCCCTACCTCAATGACGGAAGCCACTATCATTGTAATACATAAGGAGTGGAAGGATCAGCAGGACATCTCCTCTTATCGTCCAATTTCATTATTATGTACTGATGTAAAAATCTTGGCTAAAGTTTTAGCAACCCGCCTAAACAAGTGTATTCAAAAGCTGATACATCCTGACCAGTCAGGTTTTATTCCCAGTAGATCAACCAGCACTAAAATTAGAAGAGTCTTCTTAAATATGCAGACTCCAACTGACAACTTAGGCCCCAGGGCCATTTTGGCCTTGGATGCTGCTAAGGCCTTCGATAGCCTGGAATGGGACTATCTATGGATGGTGTCCCGGAATGATTTGGGTTTGGCCCCTCTTTTATTAGATGGGTGAAACTACTCTATATTGAACCTAGAGCAAGAATTAAGATTAATAACGAATACTCAGAAGTGTTTCACTTAGAGAGAGGGACAAGACAGGGTTGTCCCCTATTTCCCCAATTTGTTTGCTCTGGCAATGGAGCCCCTTGCAATTATGACTAGATCATGACTAGACATACAGGGGTTCCGGCGTCAGTTAGAAGACAGGATCGCGCTGTTCGCAGATGATTTCCTGTTTTTTCTTGGAGACGTTGAATCTTCACTAAATGCAGTGATACAAATGGTCGACAGGTTCGGGCGACTTTCTGGTCTGGTCATTAATTGGGACAAGTCGGTTCTGCTACCAGTCGACCCACTTGGCGACCAGATACTGCCGGGAACCCCCCTCCTGAAAGTACTAACCAAGCTGAAATATCTGGGTGTTTGGATTACCAGGGATATAAACCAGTATGTCAATGATAATTTAGTCCCATTGCTATTGAAATTAAAGCAAAAGGGAGATATTTGGTGTTGTTTCCCTCTGTCTGTTGCAGGGCATTGTAATCTAATTAAGATGATATGGCTTCCACAGATACTGTACATACTCCATAACTCTACGACCTGGATAGGCCAGAAGTGGTTTAAGAGAATTGAATCCCTGTTCAGGGAATTCATTTGGAAGAAGGGCCAATCCAGGATCAGCCTTCAAACTATGCAATTACCGATGAAAGAAGGAGGTATGGCGATCCCGCATCCAAGATTATACTTTTTGTCATCCCAGCTCCAACACCTAGTGGACTGTGGAACCCTGGGTGATGGGAATTCTAGCAACAGAATGATGTTAATGGGGGCCCCACACAGCACACTAGTGGAGGCATTAGAAGCAGGTTATTTTATTCATAGATGCCCGACGATAGTACTAGTTACTAAAGTGTGGCAGGAAACTAAGGCACTAATGGGATACAACGGAGTAACTGAGTATACCCCCTTATGGCATAATAAAAACTTGGCCGAAATAAGGGGTATAGAGAGACCCCGAGAATGGGAAAGACAGAGTATTAGCCGCTTAATTCAATTGTATGAGGGTAACCTCATGAAACCATTCTCAGATCTAAGATGGGAATTTAATATCTCTAACAATATGTTTTATAAATATCTCCAGATTAGGCACACAATTCAAGCCCAATGCAGGTCTCAAACCATTGAATGGACCCAGATTCCGGTACTTACAAAATAATTAAACCAGTTTCAACTAAAGGCTTAATCTCACAGCTATATGCTAGCTTGGGGGATCGAATTATGAGCAGAGTGGGACTGCTTAAGAGCAAACCGGGGTGGGAGAGAGATGTAGGGACAATGACTATGGAGCAATGGGATAAGATTCTAGAACAAGGAGCCCTGGTCTCAATCTCCCCTTCACAGAAAGTCTCTCACCTCTTCCTAATTCATAGAGTCTACTACACCCCCAAAAAAAGTTTAAACTTGGATGGAAACCAAATGATGAGTGTCCCAGGTGTAAGGCGACAGGAGATCTCATCCACATGATGTGGAAGTGTCCAAAGCTATTTAGATACTGGGTGGAGATAGTTGATAGGATAAATAAAGTCTTTAGGACTACATTGGAACCTGAGGCTAAGACATGTCTTTTAGGGAGCTTGGAGGAAGATAAGGCCCCATCTGGTACTATTGTAGCAGTGCTGAGATGCTTGTTTCAAGCGAGGAAACTAATCATACAGAAATGGCAGGCACAGTCCCCCCAACTGTTAAGACTTGGATTGAGACTATCAATTCAATGGTTTGGAGTGAGAGAGTGGTATATATTAGGCAAAATAATCTTAGAAAGTTTGTGAGACTGTGGAGTCCTTGGTTGGAGGAGATGGGATGTCCCTTATGAGGGGATGGTGCAGGGCTTGGGAGATTTCTTCCCCGCTCTCCACCATACCACCGTCCCTCCTACCTTTTTATTTTTCATGGTCTCTGTCCTACATCTTCTTTTTGCCCACAGTGTGGGCTGATTCTCTTTTTTTGCCTAATTTTGATAGTTAATAGCCAATTTGTTATGTATAATCAGTGATAGGATGATGTGTGGTAGAGGGTTGGGAGTAGATTGGGTGGGAGTAGAAATATAAAATAACAATAGTTTTACTTTGTATTATGTGGTTCTATATGTTAATTCATGATGCTGTATGTTTTTAATTTTGGAATACGAAAACTATTAAAAAGGAAGTTAATTTAAAAAAAAAAAAAGTTTTTTTTTCCAACTTTTTTAACACAACCACTTATTAGATTTAGGCAGCGCCATTTTACCTCCCCTTTCCTTATATCTTTCCTATTAACGCCACTCTGTGGAGCTTTGGGGGTAGACAGCAGCCACACCTGTTTTGCCATAGAGCGGAAGATAACTTATTTCAATTGATTTTTATTGAACGTACAGGCCAAAAACACAGCTCAAAAAAATTGTACAATATTAAATTGATAAGGTACCAGGTGCATCACAGATAGTCCAAAAACAAAGATTTTATATAGTAATAAGCAAACCTAGTAGACAGGAGCAAGCATCCCCAAGGTATGCTCTAGGTCCATTCACTGTTGAAGTAAAGGTCAGCCTATAGCTCCAGAACAAATAGCCTGCAGGATTCTAGTGATTATACTCCAAAGAGCAAGAGGCTGGAAAAAAAAGACCTAAAAGAAAGAAAAGTAAGAAGTGAATAGAGAGCAACCAAGTGAAAAAGAGCAGGGAGAGGGAGGGATGGGAGTAGAGCCAGGGTGGGAGGTCAGACAGAGATCAAGTACACCTTATCAAGTTATCATAGATGAAGGAGCCAGTGATGAAAACTAAGTGGTAGAGAATGTCATATCCAAGGAGTCCATTTGACTTACAATTTTGACCTGTGTCCCACATTAAAGCCAACATTTTTACACCAACCATGGCCCACATAGAGAACCTTAGAGAACCATTTTATTAATAATATAGCAACAATTTGTAAAACACAAGTCCAAAACTTAGAGAAAACAGGGCATTACCAACAGATATGCATGCATGAACTTGGCAGACTGATTCATAGGATTTAACACTTTCACTGATCCACAAGAGGTGTACAGATTAGAAGTTTCAATTTTTCTAAGATTTCACTGGTTGCATACTTGATCTGGGTCAGCGCTTTTTAAATACTGAAGTCAAGGACAACCAGTTCACAATTTGTTTTATTTATACTGCTTTAGAGTTGGGCGAATGGTTCGGTCCGAGAAATTTAGGCCCAAGCATTGCCAGTTCGCCTGTTCGACAAAAACCCAAATATGCAGGGCGTAGGTGAAAAAAAATGGCGTGGGTTCCCGCCCAAAATCCATACCAGACCCTTATCTGAGCATGCACCCCAGCAGGCCTGGAAAGGGGGGACGAGCCAGCACCTACCCTGAACCATACCAGGCCACATGCCCTCAACATGAGGGGGTGATTTGGGGGTGGAGGGTTCCACCCCCCCACCCCAAAGCACCTTGTCGCCATGTTGATGGGACAAGGGCCTCTTCCCAACAACCCTGGGCAGTGGTTCTGAGGGTCTGTGGGTGGGGTTTATCAGAATCTGGAAGCTCCTTTTAACAAGGAAGCCCCCATATCCCGGCCCCCCATATTGATGAGTATGGGGTACCCATTCACCAAAAAAGTGTCAAAAAGTAATAAAAACACAGAGACCATTTTTGACAATTCTGTTATTAAAAAATAAAAAAAACAGTGTGCCCTGATATAGATCCATTGTCAATCACGATGCCAATGCCGACCTGAACAAAGACAAACAAAAAGCTCCATTGTCAACCAAGGCAAACTGCCGAATGCCTGGCTTGCTGTTTGCAAGTTCTTATATAGGTAAAGGGCAGAGCCACCAGGCGACGTGCATGCTGGGTCAGTGATATCACAAGGGGGAGGTGCCACCAGGTGACATCGTCAGGCGGCTCTGCCCCTTACCTATATAAGAACTGGCAAACGGCAAGCCAGGCATTCAGCGGTTTGCCTTAGTTGAAGGTGGAGCTTTTTTTTGTTTGTTTTATTTAGAAATAGATAAAAAGTGGTTGAATGGTTAAATACCACCAAAACTCTCTTTGTGTGAAAAAATGGTAAAGATTTCATATGAATAGAGTATTGCAGGACCACGCAATTGTCATTCAAATTGTGACAGTGCTGAAAGTTGAAAATTGGCCTGGGTAGAAAGGGGGTGAAAGTGCCCTGTATTGAGGTAGTTATGAGATGTACACATTCTATAGGTAACACAGTTTACAGACAATTTCAGCTTTATATTTAGCTGTTTTCTTACACTTCAGGCATATGGAATCTGACTTACAAAAGTTGTTCTGTTTTTAACTACAAATTTACCGTAGGCTGACAGCCATAATTAACTTTTATCTTACAATAAAACAAGGTCATTAAAAGCTCTGTACTATTACCCTGTGTTTTTGAAGAGTCTTTATTTTCTTTTTATTACAAATGGAATGGTGCATAACATTGTAAAAAAAAATGCATATTTTTTTTCTGAAAGCATGTCATTTTACATGGCCCTATCTTCAGAAAAAAATGTCTAAAACAATCAAGATAATTGATAGGAAAAAGTGTGTTAACTTTTGCTGTAAAGAAAAAATACCAGTAGGTGTTCCAACAACGCTGATGTAGGCTTGACCTGCCTTGTTAAAAAGCAAGTTAACTAATTTACTTGTTCCTCAAAAAATAATTATTTTAAGTGCTTGACTTTCTGCAAAGCATTGTGCTAAAACAGATATTACATTTACTTGACCATATTTTATATAATGTTTGTAACAAATATATTCTACCCAGTTAAAGCAGACCTTTCACTAAAGATTAGGGGCCCTCCTTCACACCTTTGTGCTGTGTGTTGCCATACCCACTCATGCTGTGCCTTAACATGTATTACATTAAGCAGTCAGTTATTTTGGAATTAAGCCTTTAGCAAATACCTTCATTGTCCTCCCTTTTTCCCCTAGGCTTTTCTCTTGTATAATATACCTGAAATATAGCTCTTTATCTCTTCTATTTGGCCTGCCTGATATGGATCAGCGATTTTACTAAACCTCAGTAAGGGATTCAGACTCCAAGCACAGTAATGGAAAGCACGTACACATTTCAGCAAGTGGTTGGTGGACTTTCCTATTAAAGTAAATTAAGTTTGGGCAATGCAGACACTAGAGATGAGCTACAGGACTAAGAGGATACATAAGAGTTATTGAGTGACACCAAATAAGCTGCACAGCAAGTATTGCCAGAGAGCTTTATTTACGGTAAGTCTATTGTATGACAATGAGTAGAGAGAGAGGAGGGGGCCCTGAGAAGTTGAGTATATTAAAAGAGTTAAAACTTTCTACTGAATATATTGCAAATACCGTATATTCATAAACTTTATTTCAGATTGGGATCTGTTCCTGTTCTGAAGATATTCCAAACACATTTTTGTAGACTAGTTATTTTTTGTGAGAATTTCAGCAGAGAGTGAGAGGTGAGCAAGGAGCTTGCGAGACACAAAGGCAACAACTACTTCCCTCAATTATGACTAATCTGCCTATTACAAGCAGGTAGAGGAAATTTATCAAGGCTCCAGGAGGTTTTCTTAGTAGAGTCAAACCAACATAAAATCACTTTCTCAGCTGTCAATGGCAGGATTTGTGACCTAAAATGCTCACATTTTTTTTTAGAAATGTTCAGTAAATATAATTGTGATTTATTGCTATGCCATTTCTAACTCTAATTATGTTTTTGCCCAAAAGGTGGATACCAATTCTAAAAAACAATTGCAGACAATACGATAGATCAGGGCTATGCAATCTTAGCACTTCAGCCGTGGTGAAACTGCAAATCCCATCATATCTCTGTTTGTGGGAGTCAAGCTTGTGGCTGTCAGAGTCTTGCATTGCCTCCTGGGATTTTTAGTTTCACAATGGCTGAAATCCAAGGGTTGACTATCCCTGCATTAGATCAATAATTTAAAGCGGAGTTCCACCCAAAAGTGGAACTTCCGCTCGTTGTACTCCTTTCCCCCTCAGGTGCCACATTTGGTACCTTTCAGGGGGGGAGCAGGATACCTGTCTTTCACAGGTATCCTGTTCCCACTTCTGGGAGCCTCAGCCATGCATATTGACGTCACTTCCCGGGCTCCCTCCTCCTTCCCTGGCCACCGGGCCAGTAGGAGAGAGGAGCGAAGCCTCGCACATGCGCAGTAGAGTTTCTGGCATGAAGCCGTAAGGCTTCACTGCTGGGTTTTCTTACTCGCAATGGAGGCGGAATGCTCCTGACAGCTGATGGAAACATCAGTTGCGGTGCCGACATCGCTGGACTCCAGGACAGGTAATTGTCCGATTATTAAAAGTCAGCAGCTGCAGTATGTGCAGCTGCTGGCTTTTAATTTTTGCAGTGGTGGGCGGACCTCCGCTTTAACTGTTAATCTATGGCAGTGAACATATGCGTGCCGCATAGTTCATTCTAAGCCCTGATTGGCTGAAGCAATGAAGGCTTTGCCCAATCAGGGCACAGAGCACTGTCAGAGCCATGATTGGAGAAAGTTATAATGACTTAGCCCAATCATGGCTCATTGCACATAGACCCACCCCACACTATAAAAGGTTCCTTCCCAGAGGAGCCATTTGCACTGTGATCTTGGAGTGGAGATACATAGATAGAACAGGGCTCTGTTCATTGCTACTAGTGTGTTAGTGTGATGTAGTGTGCTATTGTGATTCTATTGTGAGTGTAGAGTTTCAGTGTAGTGTGAATATAGTGATAGTGCAGCGTCAGTGTAGTGCGTCCATGCCTTTTTACTGTAGTGCCAGTGTAATGTGTCCGTGCAGTTTTACTGTAGTGTCAGTGTAGTGCATTTTTGCAGTTTTACTGCAGTATATTGAAGTATGTCAGTGTAGTGTGTCAGGGCAAAAATTGGTATATATCCAGCTGACAAGATAATCAAAATAGCAGCCAGCACAGCACCAAACTAGTAAACGAAACCAAAAAATGTATATATAAATTATGTGCAGTGCTCAAATATAAAAAACAATGAAGTAAATGTGAATAACCACAAAAAATATATGTATATCTTCATGTTCATGTGTGAGAAATTACATGGAAAATCAATATGTGAAATATAAATAACCACAAACAATATTGATATAAAATAGTGACATGAGTATCACAAGACTTCATCAGTGAAAAAAAGTCCATAAGCAAATAATGGGAAGAAGGTGACTTCTAAACCAAAAAAACTTCTCCATGTGACATCAATATTTAGGTGAAAGACACAACAGTAAAACCACCGTCCTTTGTGAAAAGGCTTACCCGAGTAAGAGGACTCAAATGGGCTTATGCACAATGAGTCAGTAGAACTTGTGGTGTGAAACACCAATGTATGGAACGTCTATGCCTGTGATCAGGATCAGAGTGGAAGAGGATTCATCCAGCCAGGGATCAACACAAGACAGAAATCTTTGGGAATGGCTGGCGTGATGTGCTGGGTCCTCTCAAGCAGTCACACAATATAGCCAAAAAGGGAGAAAAAACTCCACATAGTGTAAACCAGTATAAAAAATTTGATACGTTTATTAAAATAGGGAACACTTACATTTACTAAATGTATAAAGTGCATATAATGTACAATATGACCAACGCAATGGCATCTGCAGGGTTCGTCCCAACGCGTTTTGTTGTAGTAAAAGGACTCAAATGGGCTTATGCACAATGAGTCAGTAGAGCTTGTGGTGTTAAACACCAATGTATGAAATCTCCACATAGTGTAAACCAGTATAAAAATTTTGATACGTTTATTAAAATAGGGAACACTCACATTTAGTAGGTGTATAAAGCGCTTATAATGTACAATATGACGGTTCGATGCGTTTTGTCTAAGGAGACATTATCTGGGGTACAAGTCTGCTGTAGCCACTGCATTTAAATAAGATATAAGAACCCCAATCCTGTAACTGCCCACCTGTGATTGCAATCTGCACTTCTGACGTGATAACATGGCACTTCCTGTTTAGCAAAATGGTGCTGGGGCGTGCGTTCCAAGCCTCCATCTGAATTAGGTTGAATATCCCATAGAAACTATAGGGGCGGGTCAATGCTGGTCAACCTCACCTAGTTCACTCCCACCAGATCATCTGCGGTTCAAGCTTTGCTCTGAAATGACCAGAGCAGCTGATAAACGTGCTGCATCATCAACAGGAAGTTAAAGGCGATGACACCACCATGTATTTTTATAAAAAGGAAGCAGCTAGTCCCATTCAGAGTTGTAAACATTTTAAAAATGAAAAACCCTGAATAAAGAAAAATAATTGATTAATAAAGCAATCACAGGATTGGTCACTATAAAGAGGCCCCCGTATATAAAAAAAAGAAGTTATATAACTAATAAGTACAATTGAGTACAATTAAATGCAATTGTTGCAACTGCTTAATTGATACAATCTATATATTGCAATTAGATAAATAAAAAAAATTAAAAGTAAAAAATACGAAATAAAACTTTTAAAAAAATTGAAAAAAGTGTGTTATGCATAATTCATTTTCATGACTTGTTAATAAATGTTGATGTCCCATTTGATGTTTAAACCTAAGAGGGAGTGGCATTGAAGCTCATAAATCAAAAAAGTTTTGAGGTGTGACATGCCCCTGGTTGTTACCCCGCCCCTCCAAGGGGGAATGTCCTTGTCAATAATCAGAAATTCAGTACCTCTGGGATCCCTGTTATGAAACTATTGATCCCCCTTTTTAATAAGGGCTATGTGCTCGTTGGAACTCACAGAAAAGGCACGGATTGTTCTCCCCACATATTGCTTGCCACAAGGGCAGGTAAGCAAATATACATAGTTCTTTTGTGGCACATGTACAAAAATGTTTGATGTCATATGAATGGTTGTGTCAGGGAAGGTTCCCTCCACTGGTAATATCCATCATTTGGCATGCAGTACTGAGGTCCACCAGCAGGTGTCTCCTGGCAGTTTGGAACTGTCAGAGCTTTTTCCTGCTAGTATTATGTTATCTTTGGGCCGCACTACTGGCGTCCACCAGCGGATGGATCCTGGCAGTGTGGAGCAGGCATTACCTTCTGCAATTAGGCATCACCTGACTTTGATAGCAGCTATAGTATAAATACCAGGCAAATGCACACACACCTTGCCCTGGTATTGTCCTTGTGCCCTGACCTGCAGCCTGTTTATCTGTGATCCTGGACCTGAACCCAAACCCTGATTCCTGTATCCTGTATCCTGAACCCTGAACCTGTTTGTTTCTGTTCCTGTATCCCTGGATCCTTGCCCTGCAGCCTGATTCCTTCCATCTTGTTCCATGTCTGTTTACTCCTGGCCCCCCATCTGCTGATCTCCTGTTTATGACCCTGGCCTGGCTTGACTATGATTCTGGTACTCCCTTTTGTTATATATACACTGGTTGGTTTATTATCACTGTTTGGTTGTTCAGTTTGTTCACTATGTTTGTATTGGTGATGTGTTCACAAATATATGCATTTGCTTTAATAAACTTATTAACTTTCACCTGTTTATGTCTGGTTCACTCTGTTGCAGTCACACAGTTCTGGTCACATCTGGTTTATGACAGGTTGGTAGTGGCAGATATAAACTGTAAGGTCTTATGTCGTCCTTGTATTTTGTAATGACATACATTGCACTTCTTGCAAGGGAAGTATCCAACGAGGTTATGAAAAAAGGATGCTCTTACAGGGAGATTGATGATATTGGGTGCAATTTTGCTTTGCAAAGATGGAACACCCCTATTTATCACTCTAGGTTGCTCAGGTAATAGCGTACCCAAAATGTTATTCCTTTTTAAAACGCCCCAATGTTTATGAATAATGGACTTAATCTGCACATGTTGAGTAGAGAATGAAGTGATCAAGGACCATTTAAAGGCCTCATTAGAATCCGTGCGGGGTTTATCCAATTTCCCTCGGTTCCTAGGGCTTTCTGAAATTCAGCCTCAACTTCCACTCGCTCATATCATATATGCAAAAATCTTTGTTTTAAGACATGAGCCTGGATTTTAAAGGTTTCAATATCAGAACAGTTCCTGTGCAACCTCAGAAATTGGCTGCGCAGAACTGAGCGCAGCCAAGATCCGTGGTGGCAACTATCCATAGGAATGGACCCATTTCGTTCGGTTGACTTGAAATGGGTTTTAAATTTAAACTGACGATCAATGATCTCAATATCTAAGTCCAAGAAATGCATTTACCTGTGACTGGACTCATGGGTCAAGGAAATGCCTTGATCGTTTTCATTAAGAGAAGTGAAAAACTGGTTAAGAGAACCAGGGCTGCCATCCCACAGGAGTAGGATGTCATCTATATATCTGGCCCAAATAACCAATTCTGGCCTTTCCTGGGCATAGACAACATCCTCCTCCCACTTAGCCATAAATTGGCAAGGCTGGGGACAAATTTGGCCCCCATTGCAACCCCTCTCTGTTGGAGAAAAAATCGGTTATCAAACCAAAAATATTTATGCTGGGTGGCGAACTCCAACAACTCAATAATGTAAGTACTCTGAAGATATGTAAGTGAGGGATCCTTCAACAAAAAATGCTGGACTGCCTCTCTTCCTAACTGTTGTGGTATGCTGGTGTACAGAAAGGCCACATCAGCTGCAGCAATAATGTAATCACCCCGTACATTGACACCCTCTAACAACTTGATGGACTCTCTAGTGTCTTTCAAATATGAGGGTGTACATTTAGCTAGTGGCTGGAGAAAGAAATTAATATAATGCCCCAACTGTGAGGTGATTGAACCAATACCACTCATGATGGGGCATCCATGGGGATGAGTAGAAAGGTAATTTGTACCCCCCAGAAGAAACTGGGACTTTAAATTGGCAAAGACACTAGAAATTGATGAAAAGATCTGAATTTATTATACAAATAACTTGTAGATTTCACACACTTTCTGGCGTCCAACATCTGGAATAAGTTCTAGACTAGGGATGAGCTTTGAGTTTGAGTCGAACTCATGTTCGACTCGAATATCGGCTGTTCGCCAGTTCGCCGAACAGCGAACAATTTGGGGTGTTCGTGGCAAATTCGAACACCCTTTAAAAGTCTATGGGAGAAATCACAAGTGCTAATTTTAAAGGCTTATATGCATGGTATTGTCATAAAAAGTGTTTGGGGACCTGGGTCCTGCCCCAGGGGACATGGATCAATGCAAAAAAAAGTTTTAAAAACGTCCATTTTTTCGGGAGCAGTGATTTTAATAATGCTTAAAGTGAAACAATAAAAGTGTAATATTCCTTTAAATTTTGTACCTGGGGGGTGTCTATAGTATGCCTGTAAAGGGGTGTTTCCCGTGTTTAGAACAGTCTGACAGCAAAATTACATTTCAAAGGAAAAAAAGTCATTTAAAACTACTCGCGGCTATTAATGAATTTCCGGGCCGACAATACACATAAAAGCTCATTGATAAAAATGGCATGGGAATTCCCCACAGGGGAACCCCGAACCAAAATTATAAAAAAAATGACGTGGGGGGTCCCCCTCAAAATCTATACCAGACCCCTCAGGTCTGGTATGGATTTTAAGGGGAACCCCGTGCCAAAATGTAAAAAAAAATGGCGTGGGTTCCCCCAAAAATCCATACCAGACCCTTATCCGAGCACGCAAGCTGGCAGGCCACAGGAAAAGAGGGGGGGACGAGAGAGCGCCCCCCCTCCTGAACTGTACCAGGCCACATGCCCTCAACATTGGAAGGGTGCTTTGGGGTAGCCCCAAAACACCTTGTCCCCATGTTGATGGGGACAAGGGCCTCATCCCCACAACCCTTGCCCGGTGCTTGTGGGGGGTATGTGGGCGGGGGGCTTATCGGAATCTGGAAGCCCCCTTTAACAAGGGGACCCCCAGATCCTGGCCCTCCCCCCTGTGTGAAATGGTAAGGGGGTACTGTACCCCTACCATTTTACAAAAAAACTGTCAAACATGTTAAAAATGACAAGAGACAGTTTTTGACAATTCCTTTATTTAAATGCTTCTTCTTTCTTCTATCTTCTATCTTCTTTCTTCTATCTTCCTTCGGTTTCTTCCTCCATCTTCTTCTTCTTCTTCTGGTTCTTCTGGTTCTTCCTCCGGTGTTCTTGTCCGGCATCTTCCTCCGTGGCATCTTCTTCCCTTCTTCTCCTCGGGCCACTCCGCATCCATGATGGCATGGAGGGAGGCTCCTGCTGTGTGACGCTTCTCCTCTTCTGACGGTTCTTAAATAATGGGGGCGCTGCCACCCGGTGACCCCGCCCCCTCTGATGCACGGGGACTTGCCGTGGACTTCCCTGTGGCATTCCCCGTGACGTCAGAAAGGGGCGGGGTTATGTAACGGGTGACCCCGCCCCCTCTGATGTCACGGGGAATGCCACAGGGAAGTCCCCATCAAGTCCCCGTGCATCAGAGGGGGGACGGGTTCACCGGGTGGCCCCGCCCCCGTTATTTAAGAACTGTCAGAAGAGGAGAAGTGTCACACAGCGGGAGCCTCCCTCCATGCCATCATGGATGCGGAGTGGCCCGAGGAGAAGAAGGGAAGAAGACGCCGTGGAGGAAGATGCCGGACGAGAACACCGGAGGAAGAACCAGAAGATCCAGAAGAAGATGGAGGAAGAAACCGAAGGAAGATAGAAGATAGAAGAAAGAAGATAGAAGATAGAAGAAAGAAGAAGCGTTTAAATAAAGGAATTGTCAAAAACTGTCTCTTGTCATCTTTAACATTTTTGACAGTTTTTTTGTGAAATGGAAGGGGTACCTTGTTAAAGGGGGCTTCCAGATTCCGATAAGCCCCCCGCCCGCAGACCCCCACAACCACCGGGCAAGGGTTGTGGGGATGAGGCCCTTGTCCCCATCAACATGGGGACAAGGTGTTTTGGGGGGCTATCCCAAAGCACCCTCCCAATGTTGAGGGCATGTGGCCTGGTACGGTTCAGGAGGGGGGCACTCTCTCGTCCCCCCCTCTTTTCCTGCGGCCTGCCAGGTTGCATGCTCGGATAAGGGTCTGGTATGGATTGTTGGGGGGACCCCATGCCATTTTTTAAAAAATTTTGGCGTGGGGTTCCCCTTAGAATCCATACCAGACTTGAAGGGTTCTGGAAAAGATTTTGAGGGGGACCCCACGCCATTTTTTTTTAAATTTTGGCCGGGAATCCCCTTAATGTCCATACCAGACCTGGGCCTGGTATGGAATTTAGGGGGATCCCCACATCATTTTTTTAAATTTTGGTTTGGGGTTCCCCTGTGGGGAATTTCCATGCTGTTTTTATCAATGAACTTTTATGTGTATTGTTGGACCGGCAATTCATTAATAGCCGTGAGTAGTTTTAAATTACTTTTTTTCCTTTGAAATGTCATTTTGCTGTCAGACTGTTCTAAACACGGGAAACATGCGCCCCTTTACAGGCATACTATAGACACCCCCCAGGTACAAAATGTAAAGGAATATTACACTTTTATTGTTTCACTTTAAGCATTATTAAAATCACTGCTCCCGAAAAAACGGCTGTTTTTAAAAAACATTTGCTTTGATCCATGTCACCTGGGGCAGGACCCAGGTCCCCAAACACTTTTTATGACAATAACTTTCATATAAGCCTTTAAAATTAGCACTTTTGATTATTCATGTTCGCGTCCCATAGACTTTAACAGTGTTCGCGTGTTCAAACAAATTTTTTGCCTGTTCGCAAGTTCTGGTGCAAACCGAACAGGGGGGTGTTCGGCTCATCCCTATTCTAGACATGGGAACCGTTAGAACTTATCCCGGAAGTCGAACACCGGAAAGTACTACCAGAAAATGGAGTGATACGTAATCTATATATGTATCATACAATTTATTTCAAGATAATATATATCTTTGTGTTTTTTGTTTTTTATCTTTTATGGTAATCATGTCTTTGTCAATGTCAGTTCTTACAATCATCATGCCAAAATGATTTTTTATAGAATCTACATGTTATTTGTATAATAAATTCAGATCTTTTAATCAATTTCTAGTGTCTTTTCCAATTTAAAGTCCCAATTTCTTCTAGGGGGTACAAACTACTTTTCTATATATACAGGGATGTGGCAAACTCACTACACTATCTGACATGGCGAAAACCTATATTTATCAGAGGGATCAGGGGGCTACCGGGACTGGAAATGCCTTTTCTTTTTTATTTAAAATCTCTAAAGCAAACCCCTTTTCCACCAAAGTGTCATGATCACTCAATATTCTACCCATTTCTTTTTGATAGTCTTCTTTGTCTAAAATGACTATGCCTCCGCCTTTGTCGGTGGGGCGAATAACAAGGTCCTTCCTATCGCAAAGGGATTTGAGTCCTGCATTTGACATAGGCTGATTATATTTTTTTTTTGAGGGGGTGGTAATTTCTCAAGATCTTTAAGGACCAGATCTCTGAAAATAGAAATAGCAGGAGCCGTTTGGACTGGAGGATTGAACAAAGATGGGTTTGACAAACCCAGAATGCACAGTACCCGAAATAACTGCTCTGGATGAATTTCTAAATGGATTTGTGATTAAATACCGCTGGTTGTTAATTTTTCTAATATACTTGTGTATATCGATAAATGTGCCAAATTTGTCCAATTTTTTAGGAGGAGCAAACTTGATACCCTTATCAAGAATAATTTGTTCTTCTATACTTATTTCTTTTGTACTGAGATTGAACACTCCTTGTGCATCTATGTTCTCTTTCTTTTTCCGTTGTATTCTCCACCCTCCTCGGGAACCTCTCTTGGATCTGGACCCCTTTTTCTTTCCTGTTGAACCCCATAAAAAACCTGTCCACCACGAGTATTGGAATTGGAGTGATTATACCCATAGGGGGTTTGTTCATAATCAGCCCCCATATATGAGTATGAATCCTCATTATGGATATTGCGGAGTGGGCAATATCTGTTATAAATGGGTCCCGAGTGGTGATTGGGCCATTGAGGGTGGGAATTATATGATTTTGGATGATCATAATGACGTTCAGGTGAAGATCTACGAAGTTGCCTCCCGTGACCATGTGACTGGTGGGTTGAGGAGTTTTAGTGGTTACCTCTAGAGTGTCCCCTACCACCTCCTCTTTTTCCAGATGTGTCTGCAGGTTGGATGATAAGGATAAGTGTGTCAGGACAGTTTTACTGCAGTATATTGAAGTGTGTCAGTGTAGTGTATCAAGGCAGTTTTACAGCAGTATATTGAAGTGCATCAGTGCAGTTTTACTACCGTATATTGTAGTGCATCGGTGCAGTTTTACTGCAGTATATTGAAGTGCATCAGTGCAGTTTTACTGCAGTATATTGTAGTGAGTCAGTAGAATGTGTCTGTGTAGTGCAGTGTTTTACACACATTACATAACCATACAAAATTTACGTCCTTTTTTTCCCCACAAATACAGCTTTCTTTTGGTGGTATTTGATCACCTCTGCAGTTTTTATTTTTTACGCTATATACAAAGAGTGACAATTTTGAAAAAAAAAAAGTTTTTTTTTTGTACTTTTTGCTATAAAAAAAATCCAAAAATAATATAAAAACACATTTATTCATCAGTTTAGACTGATATATATTCTTCTACACATTTTTGGTAAAAAAAAATTGCAATAGGCGTATAGTGATTGGTTTGCTTAAAAGTTATCGCGCCTGCAAACTATGGGATAGATTTAGGAACTTTTATTTTTTTTATTGTTTTTACTAGTAATGGCAACGATCTGTGAATTTTAGTGGGACTGCAACATTGTGGTGGAAAATATGACCCCAAATTACCCTTTTTGGGGACCAGTGACATTATTACGTTGATCAGTGCTATAAAAAAAGCACTGATCAATGTAAAAATGACACTGGCAGGGAAGCTATTAACTCTATGAGGCGATCAAGGGGTTAAGTATGTTCCCTAGGTGTGTTCTAACTGTAGGGAGTGGGTTCACTGGGACATGACAGAGATTACTGTTCCCGATCACTAGGAACAGAAGATCTCTGACATGTCCCCTGTCAGAACAGGGATCCGCCTTGTTTGCACTGGCAGATCCCCATTCTGCCTCTGTACTAGGCAATCGCAGGTTGCCAGCGGACATCGAGTCTGCCCAACCCATAACTCTGTACCGCGCCTGCGTGAGCCGCCATACAGGTACGGTGATTCGCACAGCGCTGTCAACCTGCCACAGTATATCTGCGTGAGCTGGTCAGAAAGTGGTTAAAGTGCACCAAACACCACTTTCCATTGATTAAAGTGCATCCAATTACCCATTTCTCTGTCTCTATTATATTTCGGTAATAAGCCCCCCCATCATGTCTGGAAGGCCAACAGGGAGAGGCAGATGTTCCTATGCCACTGTGAGAGGACCAGCAGCATCTGTATCCACAGGCAAAGGTGGACATGGTCTGTCCTCAGGCAGGGTACCATTTTCTCTGTTTAGTGATGTTGCCCATGCTATCCAGTCACAGCTTGCAGAGGAGGTGGTGAACTGGCTTACTAAACCATCCTCATCCTCCTCATCCTCTATCACCCAAGCAGAGACTAGTGCACAGTCCATCGCAGCTGCCAGAGCAGCTTATTCTGCCTACTTGTCCACAGCTACTCCTGCAATAGCCCCAGCATCATGGATGAGTCAGCTGAGTTATTATACTTGATTTTGATGTTGGTTCTGAGGTTGAGGAAGGTAGGAACATGAGCCTACAGAGAGGGGAGAACACTGATAAAAAACACATTGGCAGTCATATTCCCCCAGCCGCAGTATATTGCCAAGTTGACTTCAGTGATGATGAGGATGGAGGGGATGATGATGATGAGGTCACTGATGTGACTTGGGTGGCGGATAGAGCAGAAGAGGAAATTGAGGGTGAGACACAACCCCAATGAGGCAGGATATCCTCCAGAGATAGTCATCATGGAAGAGTAGAGAGAAGCCACCCTATTCCATCAGATTGGGGAGCTGTTATCTCCTGACCCACTTCCCACAGCTCAGCTCTGTGGGCCTTTTTTAGCACATGTGCAGCCGATCACACTGTTGCAATTTGCAATATATATTAAGGTCTGGTTTTGACCATTAACATTGACCAACTTTAGTACAGAGGCCTAAACAAATCCCCATATTGACAGAAAAACACAGAATTGTTGACATTTTTGCAGATTTATTAAAAAAGAAAAACTGAAATATCACATGGTCCTAAGTATTCAGACCCTTTGCTCAGTATTTGGTAGAAGCACTCTTTTGATCTAATACAGCCATGAGTCTTTTTGGGAAAGACTGTGCAACAAGTTTTTCACACCTGGATTTGGGAATCCTCTGCCATTACTCCTTGCAGATCCTCTCCAGTTCTGTCAGGTTGGATGATAAAAGTTGGTGGACAGCCATTTTTAGGTCTCTCCAGAGATGCTCAATTTGGTTTAACTCAGGGCTCTGGCTGGGCCATTCAAGAACAGTCACAGAGTTGTTGTGAAGCCACTCCTTCGTTATTTTAGCTTGTGCTTAGGATCATTGTCTTGTTGGAAGGTAAACCTTCGGGCCAGTCTGAGGTCCTGAGCACTCTGGAGAAGGTTTTCGTCCAGGATATCCCTGTACTTGGCCATGTTCATCTTCCCCTCAATTGCAACCAGTCGTCCTGTCCCTGCAGCTGAAAAACACCCACACAGCATGATGCTGCCACCACCATGCTTCACTGTTGGGACTGTATTGGACAGGTGATGAGCAGTGCCTGGTTTTCTCCACATATACCGCTTGGAATTAAGGCCAAAAAGTTCTATATTGGTCTCATCAGACCAAAGAATCTTATTTCTCTCCATCTTGGAGTCCTTCAGGTGTTTTTTAGCAAACTCCATGCGGGCCTTCATGTGTCTTGCACTGAGGAGAGGCTTCCGTTGGGCCACTCTGCCATAAAGCCCCGACTGGTGGAGGGCTGCAGTGATGGCTGACTTTCTACAACTTACTCCCATCTCCTGACTCCTAGAGCTCAGCCACAGTGATCTTTGGGTTTTTCTTTACCTCTCTCACCAAGGCTCTTCTCCCCCGATAGCTCAGTTTGGCCAGACGGCCAGCTCTAGGAAGGGTCCTGGTCATCCCAAACATCTTCCATTTAAGGATTATGGAGGCCACTGTGCTCTTAGGAACCTTAAGTGCAGCAGAAATTTTTTGTAACCTTGGCCAGATCTGTGCCTTGCCACAATTATGTCTCTGAGCTTTTCAGGCAGTTCCTTTGACCTCATGATTCCCATTTGCTCTGACATGCACTGTGAGCTGTAAGGTCTTATATAGACAGGTGTGTGGCTTTCCTAATCAAGTCCAATCAGTATAATCAAACACAGCTGGACTCAAATGAAGGCGTATAACCACCTCAAGGATGATCAGAAGAAATGGACAGCACGTGAGTTAAATATATGAGTGTTACAGCAAAGGGTCTGAATACTTAGGACCATGTGATATTTCAGTTTTTCTTTTTTAATACATCTGCAAAAATGTCAACAATTCTGTGTTTTTTTGTCAATATGGGGTGCTGTGTGTATATTAATGAGGAAAAAAATGAACTGAAATGATTTTAGCAATTGGCTGCAATATAACAAAGAGTGAAAAATGTAAGGGGGTCTGAATACTTTCCGTCCCCGCTGTATCTAATAGGAGTAAGCCTAGTACTGGCAACCTGCCCAGCCATAGGCTAATTAATAAAACACTGAAAAAGTAAGACCAGTGTCAAAAAGGAGAGAAGAAAAGAGAAGATGGTAGGTTGTAAAAAGAGAGAGAAGAAGAGAGGAAAGACAAAAGAGGAGAAATTCCCAGAGGGTTACGCAACTTCCAGTGATAGAACAGGTAGTACACAAAGATCACTTACAACTACCATGGCATGAGCACTGCCTCCTCAAAGTCTGGCGGTAAATAATGTTTGATCCATGGTTGTCAAATTTTTTAGAATTTGGAAATCTGGTCTTTTTCAAGGGCTTTCATCTTAGCATGAATCAAGATGCTGTTCATTCTGTGTTTCGCTTCGGCCACAACTAAGGAGGGTCATTTCCATGCTTTGTCTACTGTTTGCTTTGCAGCAGTCAGAAGCTGGATCATAAGTTTGAATTGATTGCGTGTCAGTATTTCTGGTCTCAAATTGAGAAGGCCAGTTGACGGTTCTGGTGGTAAGGATATTTCGAGCACCTCAGATGCTATTGTAAAGATTGCCTTCCAGAAGACCTGAACCACCGGGCAAGTCCACCAGTTTTGCATATGTGTGCCGGGTTCTGAGCAGCTGTGGAAGCAAAGAGCAGAGTGGCCCGCGGGGCGAATTTAGTTATTATGGACAGGACTAGATACCCACGAATCAGCACTTTATAATTATCTTCCACTGTCAATACATTTGGGAAGAATGCCTTAGTTGTTGCCCATATTTCAGACTATTCCTCTGTGTCAAAAGTGCGAAAAGCAAAAGGTATTCAACAAAATACTGACATAAGTGGTGGTGATCCTTTTTCAACTCAGTGATTCTGTTTTTTGTTTTTTTTCTGACATGTTGGTGTTATATCTTTAACTTGAATGCTGCACTAGTAAATACAGCTGGATAAAACAAAAACTGTATCTGTCTTCATTTCAGACTGCAAAGCAACAAAATGTGATTATTTTAAAGGGGGGGATTCTTTTCTAAACCCACCGTATACAGTATGTGTAAATGCAACAGCTGCTGCAAACACCAATTTGTGTTCCCACAAATAAAATAGGTCAAAGTGATCCTAACCTGGGAGGAACTGGGAGATTGAAGTGAACCAGAAGTGAGTGGTGCCTATATATAATTAGTACTTTTTACTGGTGTGGATAATATTAATTATGGGAGATTGGAGCACTAGATGAAGTTTCTTTTTTTTTCCAATAATTTTTTGTTTTAGATTTTAGTGTTATAACAAAACGTAAAGAAACATACAGTATTCAGATGTGAGTAGCATATAAAAGCATATAAAGTACAATGCAAAAGAGTAAAGGATTCATATAGCATACATGTAGATATGTATCACAAATTAGTAACAAATAGAACATATAGCAGAGCAGAGGGGCTATATAGCCTCTTGGAAGTACAAAGACAGCACACATTATCAAAAAGGGATATACATATTTTATCTTTTCTTATAGCCAAGAAGAGTTCATGCATGAAGCTTGTGTGTATTATCACTAAAGCTTCAGAGGAATTAGAGCTTCAGAGGGATTAGGTCAGTGGCAGCCCATCCATAGGGGGTGCCCAGGCACCCCCCCCCCCCCCCCCGAGGCAGTCACAACAGAAAAAAAAAATTTAAAAAATTTTTAAACATGGCCCTTAAAAAAAAAAGTCCTTAAGTGCACAAGATTACAGATGCGCCACTTCATTTGCGGGGTTTTGAGCTGCTTTGCAACGCGATCCATTGCGCCAAGCAGCATCCACTCGGCGTCCGTAAGGAGGACAGCGCTGGGGACACACATGTAAGGAGGACAGCACTGGGGACACATGTAAGGAGGACAGTTCTGGGGACACACATGTAAGGAGGACTGAGGGGACACGCATGTAAGGAGAACTGATGGGACACAGATGTAAGGAGGGGCTCCTCTGCTGGGGACATAGATGTAAGGAAGGGCTCTGCTGGGGACACAGATGTAAGGAGGGGCTCTGCTGGGGACAGAGATGGGAGGAGGGGTTCCGCTGGGGACACAGACATAAGGAGGGGCTCCGCTGGGGACACAGATGTAAGGAGGAGCTCTGCTGATGACATTGATGTAAGGAGGGACTCTGCTGATGGGGACACTGATGTAAGGAGGGGCTCCGCTGGGGACACAGATGTAAGGAGGGACTCCGCTGATGGGGGCACAGATGTAAGGAGTTGCTCCGCAGGGTACACTGATGTAAGGAGGGACTTCGCTGGGGACACTGATGTAAGGAGGGACTCCACTGATGGGGACACGGATGCAAGGAGGGACTCCGCTGGAGACACTGATGTAAGGAGGGACTCTGCTGGGGGCACCTGATGTAAGGAGGAACTCTGCTGGGGGCACCTGATGTAAGGAGGGACTCTGCTGGGGGCACCTGATGTAAGGAGGGACTCTGCTGGGGCCACCTGATGTAAGGAAGGAGTCTGCTGGGGGCACCTGATGTAAGAAGGGACTCTGCTGGGGGCACCTGATGTAAGGAGGAACTCCGCTGGGGGCACCTGATGTAAGGAGGAACTCCGCTGGGGGCACCTGATGTAAGGGGGAACTCCGCTGGGGGCACCTGATGTAAGGATGGATTCTGTTGGGGGCACCTGATGTAAGGACGGATTCCGCTGAGGGCAACTGATGTAAGCATGGATTCCGCTGGGGGCACCTGATGTAAGGACGGACTCCACTGGGGGCACCTGATGTAAGGATACATTATGGTGAGTTGAATGACTTCATTTTATATTACAATGTAATAATATAAATAATGCGCTTAAATCATCCTGACACCATAACAGCCATGGTGTTGGGATGATTGAAGTGCTAACCCCAGGTGTTTGGAGAATCTTTATCTGCTGATTGTTGATTGCTGTTGTCTCCCTCTCCTTCCACCCCTCGTTCATCTCAGACGCTAACCACACCCCCTTAGAGCCACACCATTTAAGCCACGCCTGCTGTTTCACTGAAACCACGCCAATTTTCACCAAGTGGGAGGGGTTAAAAAGGAAAGGCGGGGTCTGGCACCCCCCATCCTAAAACTTCACCAGCCACCACTCGATTAGGTGCATGTGATTTTTTCCAGTATCTGGTAATTATGGACCTAGCCACAGGTAGTATGTAAGAAACAACTGTATGGAGGTGCAGGGGTAAAGATTCCATCCCCAAATTTAGTAGTGCAAGCCCTGGGTTAGGTGTAATAAGTATGCCAGTAATTAAAAAAAAATTAAATGATCTTTTTCCAGAAAATTTAAAGGTTTTTGCAGTACCATAAAATATGTGGTAGTGTACCAACAGAGCCACAATTGCTCCAAGAAAGAGGAGAATGGGTGGGGTAAAATTTAGACATTCGGTAAGGCATGTAATACAAACGTAGGGCTATTTTTAGGGAAAGTTTCCAATGATTAATACAACTAGATCAAGTATAAGTATGAAGTATGGGGTAATGTACTCAACAAGGGCAAATGTGAATGTAATTAGGGGGGCATGCATTCTGACTGGAGAATTTTTAAGTAGTGTTCTCCAAGCTAGCAGTGAACTGTGTATAGTAGTTGGTAAAGTTTTCAACTGCCAGGGTCTCAAAGCATCCAATAACAGGGAGTGATGGAGGTTTCCTCCAGTAGTAAGGGCAGATTCAAGGTCTACCCAAGGTGGTACAGGGGTTTGGTGGAACCAGCAACTAAGTTAGTTTAAAGCGTAACTCCACTTTTGTTGAGAAAAAACATTCCCCTCTGGGTGATCTATGTACATTGCAAGGATTATAACAACCTTTGTTGCAGATTCCTACCTTTTGTTATTCTGAAGTAATCCATGTGTGTTTTTCTGCGCCTCTGTACTGAGCGGGTCTAATAGGAGTGGTTTCATAATTAACTGTCAGGTGTGCAGCTGCAGGGCACTAATGAGGAAATTTGCTGGGCCTGCATCCCTTTAGATGTGCTCCTATTGAAAGTATCTCTCCAAAAATGACATTTTTGTTGCAGGGGATGCCTGAAATCTGACTTGTATCTTAGGCAGACTTCTGGGAAATTTGGAGAGCCAATCACACAAGCAGGAAATCATGTTTCTGGGGAGTGGACAGTACACACTCTGTGTACAGAACACTCCATGTAGCCATATTGCAATGCGTTCTCAGAAAATTACAGTGGCTGCAGATTGAAAAGGAAGGGTAATCTTTAACCACTTCAGCCCTGGAAGGATTTACCCCCTTCCTGACCAGAGCACTTTTTACAATTTGGCACTGTGTCACTTTAACTGCTAATTGCGCGGTCATGCAATGCTGTACCCAAACGAAATTTGTGTCCTTTTCTTCCCACAAATAGAGCTTTCTTTTGATGGTATTTGATCACCTCTGCGGTTTTTATTTTTTGCGAAATTTTTTTTTAAAAAAAATGATATTTTCTACTTTTTGTTCTAAAAAAAATTCAATAAACTCAATTTTAGTCGTACATTTAGGCCAAAATTCAAAACTTTGTGACAAAAAGTGAGGTCTGCAAAATACTCACTATACCTCTCAGCAAATAGCTTGGGGTGTCTACTTTCCAAAATAGGGTCATTTGGTGGGGTTTTGTGCCACATGGGCATTCCATGGCCTCCGAAACTGAGATAGGCAGTGAAGAGTGAAATCAAAAATTTACACCCTTAGAAAGCCTGAAGGTGGTGCTTGGTTTTCAGTGTCCCGTACATGGCTAGGCTATCCCCGTACTCAGGAGAAGCAACAGAATGTATTTTGGGGTGTAATTTCACATATTCCCATGGCAGGTCTGAGCAATATATCATTTAGTGACAACTTTGTGCAAAAAAAAAAAAAATTGTCTTTTTTCCGCAACTTGTGTCACAATATAAAATATTCCGTAGACTCAACACGCCTCTCAGCAAATAGCTTGGGGTGTCTACTTTCCAAAATGGGGCCATTTTGGGGGGGTTTGAACTGTGCTGGCATTTTATGCACAACATTTAGAAGCTTATGTCACACATCACCCACTCTTCTAACCACTTGAAGACAAAGCCCTTTCTGACACTTTTTGTTTACATGAAAAAAATTTTTTTTTTTTGCAGGAAAATTACTTTGAACCCCCAAACATTATAAATTTTTTTAAAGCAAATGCCCTACAGATTAAAATGGTGGGTGTTTCATTTTTTTTTTCACACAGTATTTGCGCAGCGAGTTTTCAAATGCATTTTTTTGGGGAAAAAACACACTTTTTTAAATTTGAATGCACTAAAACACACTATATTGCCCAAATGTTAGATGAAATAAAAAAGATGATCTTAGGCCAAGTACATGGATACCAAACATGACATGCTTTAAAATTGCGCACAAACATGCAGCAGTGACAAACTTAATACATTTTTAAAAGCCTTTAAAAGCCTTTACAGGTTACCACTTTAAATTCACAGAGGAGGTCTACTGCTAAAAATACTGCCCTCGATCTGACCTTTGCAGTGATACCTCACATGCATGGTGCAATTGCTGTTTACATTTGAAGCCAGACCGATGCTTGCGTTCGGCTGTGCGCGAGAGAAGGGGGGGGACAGGGGTGCTTTTTTTTTCCTTTATTATTTTTTTTGCGTTTTTATCTTATTTTTAAACTGTTCCTTTCATTTTTATTTTTTTTAAATCATTTTTATTGTTATCTCAGGGAATGTAAATATCCCCTATGATAGCAATAGGTAGTGACAGGTACTCTTTTTTGAAAAAATTGGGGTCTATTAGACCCTAGATCTCTCCTCTGCCCTCAAAGCATCTGACCACACCAAGATCGGTGTGATAAAATGCTTTCCCAATTTCCCATTGGCGCTGTTTACATCCGGCGAAATCTAAGTCATAAAATGCTCGTAGCTTCCGGTTTCTTAGGCCATAGAGATGTTTGGAGCCACTCTGGTCTCTAAAAGCTCTATGGTCAGCTGGCTGAATCACCAGCTGCATTCTCAGGTTCCCTGTTGAGACAGGAGAGCCAGAGAAAAACATGGAAGACGGTGGGGGGGCATTCCCTCCCACTGCTTGTAAAAGCAGTCTAGAGGCTAATTAGCTGCTAGGATTGCTTTTACATGAAAGCCGACCGCTGGCTGAAAAGAATGATACCAAGATGATACCTAAACCTGCAGGCATCATTCTGGTATAACCACTCAAAATCGTGAATGGCGTATCTGAAGACAAAAAAAAAGGTTAACAATAAAACACAGTAAACAGTAAAGTATAAAAAATTGCATACCTGAAAAGCAAACATGATAAAACATAATAACAATAAAACATTGCAGAATAGAATACAGTAAAAAAAGAAAAGAACAATAGAGAGATAATAGAGAGAGAGAGAACAATAAAACGAGAACTATTTTTTTTTTATTTCATATATTTTTTTGTATTTTTTGTTTTTTTACACTTTTTTTTGTAACTGTAACTTTTATAACTGTAACCGGTTCCAGGTTCGAGTCTCTCAAAATGCGATGGCATCTTGGGAGACCCTGTGTTAGTGTGCAATGCTGTACGCTAATACTCAACTAGTGTATGGTAGCGTTCAAAACATTCACCAATGCAAAGACCAGGATTGTCAGGACAGGAGGGACAATAATAGCGCGTGTCACGTTTATATCCGCGCTTGCTGCAGACACAACATCTTTTTTGGGGGGGTTCGTTGGGTAGGGGGGGCATAAGAGGACATAAAGAAAATGCCTCTCATACAGCCGACTGCATTTGGTTGGGGATGTGAATGGGGAGAGTACGGGTGCTGCAGAAGTGGTGGGTTCCCAATTATTAGGATTGGCGAATGCAGCAGGAAGCGCATTATGGGCACGACGGGCCTGTGTTTGTCTTCTTCTTGGTGGCAGCGGGACACTACTTGTGCTTGCCACCTCACCAGCTTGAACTGCACTTATGGGACTCGCCACGTCACCAAGTGTTACTGCAGTGCTGGTTTGACTATGACCGGGTTGTACTAGGCCGCTGGTGCTTGCCAGTTCACCAAAACGCTACCAAAAAACTGTTAGCGATCGCAGGGATCAGGCCTCACTCTGCGAACGCTGCAGTTATGCGTTTAGTGTTTTGTAAGTGACAGTGATCGATCGATACTGCACTTGGGTGGGCTGGGCTGGACCGAGGGGCAAAATGCAGTTGCTAGCAGGTATCTGGGCTGATCCCGCTAACACTGCGTTTTTGGGAACCCTAAACTGCTGGGGACGCTAGTATAGATCTGATCGGATCAGATATTGATTTGTTCAGATACTATACCACTAAGGGAGGTGTACGGTGCGTGCGTGGGTGTTAGCGCTACTGGCACTAACCTGACGCTGCCTGGGGCTGGTACTTGTCAGTTCACCAAAACGCTACCAAAAAAACTGTTAGCGATCGCAAGGATCACGCCTGACTCTGCGAACGCTGCAGTTATGTGTGTTTAGTGTGTTGTAAGTGACAGTAATCGATCGATACTGCACTTGGGTGGGCTGGGCTGGGCTGGGTCGGGCGGAGGGGCAAAACGCAGGTGCTAGCAGGTATCTGGGCTGATCCTGCTAACACTGCATTTTTGGGAACCCTAAACTGCTGGGGACGCTAGTTTAGATCTAATTAGATCAGATATTGATCCGTTCAGATTGTCACGGAACGTCCCACACACCGCTTGAGTGCTTTCGTCATATACCGCTTCCTAAGTTCTGGAACAGATTTCAGATATTCCAACCTCTCTGAGCACAAAACAAGGAGACACTTGCTTGTTGCTACCATGAACTCACTTTATTTAGAATCAAAATTACAAGACTTTACATGCCGTTGGAACCTCCTCTAACAATACAACTGTAACCTAATTAACCTAATTAACATGAGCTAATTAACTAATCCTTTATACAGCCTAGGTGACTGAGACATGACCTATTGCCCAGACTGAGTTAATTATCACCGGACACCTTCTCACAATAGCAGCAGTTCCAATAGGAGTCGTCCCGTCTCCTACATTGTATAGAGGACAATGTGATCAGCTCATTCAATTAACAGGTTGAGTTCAGAATCAACCAAACCAATAATAGTCTCTACATACATCCTGGGAGATATTGTGGACAAATATTACTGTCCCATTTTAAGTAGTCCAAGATATATTTTCTCACTCACTCTCAATCTTCTCACTTTTCTGGCACAGGGTGACTTAGACATAAGATGTATTCTGAGTTCCACAGGCCCTCCCGTCACACAGATACTATGCCACTAAGGGAGCTGTACAGTGCGTGTGTGGGTGTTAGCGCTACTGGCACTAACCTGACGCTGCCTGGGGATGGTGCTTGCCAGTTCACCAAAACGCTACCAAAAAAACTGTTAGCGATCGCAGGGATCACGCCTGACTCTGCGAACGCTGCAGTTATGCGTTTAGTGTTTTGTAAGTGACAGTGATCAATCGATACTGCACTTGGGTGGGCTGGGCAGGGCTGGGCCGAGGGGCAAAATGCAGGTGCTAGCAGGTATCTGGGCTGATCCCACTAACACTGCCTTTTTGGGAACCCTAAACTGTTGGGGATGCTAGTATAGATCTGATTGGATCAGATATTGATCCGTTCAGATACTATAACACTAAGGGGGGTGTATGCTGCGTGCATGGGTGTTAGCGCTACTGGCGTTAACCTGACGCTGCCTGGGGCAACTCAGACCCTATCTGACCCTAAAACCTAAGTTATATCACTGCCGGGTGATCAGGGGGCTAAACCTTTATTAGGTAATAAACGGCGGGTGCAATGACACTATAAAAAATAAACTAACTAACCAGCGTCACCCGTAACAGTTTTACGGTGATCACTGGTGAAAGGGTTAACTAGGGGGCAATCAAGGGGTTAAAACCTTTATTAGGTAGTATATGGGGGTCTCTGATGGTATAAAATGCTGACAGCGAACCTATATATTTACCTCCCTAACTAACGTCACCAGTGACACTAATACAGCGATCAGAAAAACAATCGCTTAGTGACACTGGCGACGGGGGGTGATCAAGGGGTTAAAACTTTATTAGGGGGGGTTAGGGGGGTACCCTAGACCTAAAGGGGGCCTAACACTAACTGCCCTACCACACTAACTGTCACAAACTGACACCAATGCAGTAATCAGAAAAAAAAAACTGCTTGGTGTGACGGGGGGGGGGTGATTGGGGGGTGATCACGGGGCGATCGGGGGGTGATGGGGGGTGTAATGTGTGCCTGGCATGTTCTACTGTGTGTGTGTGTTTTACACTTACTCGGATGTCTTCTCTCCTCGGCGCCGGAACGGAAAATACCGATCCAAGGAGAGATGACATCACTTCCTCTGCCACTGTTTAGTATACAGCAGCAGAGGAAGAATCCCATTGGCTGGGAGCGATCGCAAGGGGGGCCACGAATGAATGGCCTCCCCCTCACCTCTGATCGCTCCCAGACAGAAGCCGACCACCTCTGGCACCAGGGGGGTCCGATCGGATTCCCCGCCCGCGGGAGGCAGATCACGTACCAGGTACGTGATTTCGCCTGCCCGTGCCATTCTGCCGCAGTATATCTGCAGTATGTCTACGTGAGGCGGTCGGCAAGTGGTTAATAACATTCAATTACAATATGATTAGTGTTTCAAATTTAACTGTATGTGCTATATTATTTTTTTCTTTTTTTGCTATTTTTTTTCCCCACGAAAGTGAAGTTACCCTTAAAGCGAGTAGCTGCAAGGTAGTCTGCTAGATCTATAGAGCTCCTCCTTCCTGTCTGTGTTTGAGAAGCATAGAGTTGGAGAATCTAGGTTTTTTGCACTACCATAGGACATGTTTGTAAAGCTTAGTGAGGATTGTTATGTATATATTTCAGATGCACTGGGATCGGGAGCGTCCTAAATATATATAACATTTTGGGTAAGAGCTTCATTCTGAATGAAGCCAGTCTGGCTGTCCATGACAAACTGAGATTTTGTAAGCGAAAACTTTTGTTGGCAATTTTATCTATTAGGGGTTTAAGATTAAGTTTTACTATGTTTTGCAGATTAGAAGAAAGTGTGATACCGAGGTACAGGATCCCTTCATCATGCAATATGTATGGTAGGGTGGTCTGCAGTTGTAGTTTTAGAGAGTGTGGTACACCTAGGTCCAATATAAGTGACTTAAAATAATTCATTTTATAATAAGATACAGTATGAAAAAGTTGGAGTACCTTAAGTGCATGGGGGAGAGAGTGTTGTGAGTTGGTCAAAAGTAATATAACATAGTTAAAAGTTGGATGGTATGTTGACCCCTTGGGGTACGAAATTCTGATATCTCTGGGTGTGATCTGATCATTTTAGCTAGAGACTAGAGAAAAGATTTAATATACAGCAGTCAGTCAGAATGGGCAACCTTGGCAAGTGTCATTCGTGATCATAAAAGATTTAGAGAGTATTTCAGAAGTGTAGACCTGCACTAAGGGGTTGAAGTAAAGCGCACGGATAGCATCATATAGGAGTCCATGAAAGCTATTTTTAGTCAGGGTGTGGGACATGTAGGACCAGTGGACGCAGTTGAATGCTTTCTCAGCATTGATGGATAATAGTAGGGAGGGTAATCGAGCAGGTTTGGTGTGATGGATGGCATTTATTATGCGTATGGTTACTTCTGACGATTGACTTCTGGATGGTGAAGCCAGATTGGTCAGGTTTAATTAGTGAAGGGATGATCCTTAGGAGGTGGTGTGCAATTAATTTAGCAGCCATTTTTACATCTACTTTTAATAATGATATAGGGTGAAAATTTTGAGGGGTCGAAGGATCTTTACCCGGGTTTGGGATAGTGACTATATGGGCTTTAACTCTATTTTTTTTTGAGAAAAAAACATTCCACCTCTGGGTGATCTGCTGCACCTGTTGGGCTCTAATGAAAAAACTGCAGGGTCTTCATCCCTTTAGACGTGATTTCCTATTGCTAGTATCTCACCAAGAATGACATTTTTTTAAAGGGATGCCTGAAATCTAAATTGGTATCTTAGTGCAGACTTCTGGGAAAATCGATGAGTCAATTAAGTCAAGCAGAAAATAATGTTTCTGGTGGGTGCTCTGTATACATTCTGTGTACAGAACACCTCTAGGTAGCCATATTGCATTGCATTTTACAGAAAATGAATGCGCTGCAGAATGAAAAGGAAAGGTAATTTTTAATAACATTCAATTACAATATGACTTGTATTGCAATTGTATATGCTATATATTTTTTTCATTTGCTATTTTTTCACCACGAAAGTGGAGTTACCCTTTAAGAATCTCTGGTTGGAAAGTTGATTTCATGCAGCGTTGTTAAATCGGGTCTAAAGATATGGTGAGAGAGTGCTCTGGAAGGTTTTTTAGTATTCAGATACAAAGCCATCCGGTCCTGGAGATTTGCCATTAGGGAGAGTATTTTTTTTATTTCTACCCCTGTGGACGGTGTGTTAAGACTATTGAGTTGTAGAGAAGATAAGGCAGGTAAGTGTACTGTTGTTTATCTAGGAATCCCTTAATAGCTGATCTTGAGGTCCGTATAGTAGGGATGAGCCAGTGGTTTGAGTCGAGCGTCAGTTTGACTCGAACATCGGGTGTTTGCTTGTACTAAAACAAACCATACATATGGGGCATTCGTGGGAAATTCGAGCACCGCAGAACGCCCCATAATGCACTGCAAGATTGCAGTGCATTGCTGTATGATGATTGGCCAAAGCATGCATCTGACCTGCATGCTTTGGCCAATCACAGCGTGCTCTGCTGAGAGAGCCATAATTGGCCAAAGGCAGGGTGCCTTTGGCCAATCATGGCTCAGGGGGACTAAGTCCATGCCCCACACTATATAAGGCTGGTTACATAGCAGCCGTGTGTAGTATTATTGGCATGGACAGAGAGATAGCTTGAGTTAGATTAAGCAGGCAGGTTATTCAGTTAGTGGCAATGTAATATATATATATATAAAATACACTATATTCAGTCAGTGCAGGCAGTGTATTAATATATATATATATATATATATATATATATATATATATATATTTATTGTAACATCGGGGGTTGTTTTAGCTTAAAGGTAGAGCTTACCAGTGAGCTGAGTCCACGCCAGATATGCAGTTTTAAGGGCTTATAGGCCCACTTTTATTAAAGAAAGAAAATGTCCGATAACAGAAGAGTTGCCCACACAGGGGTTTCAGCTTTCCACAGCAACAATGTAAGTTCAATCAAAAATACCAAGCCACCTGGCTCTCTTTAGCAGCACTGCTGCTCAAACTTATGCTTCAGCCCTCTCGGCTCTATAACAGAGTTCCTGTAAACCCAGTACCTCAGCACTCTTTTCCAGCTTCCTTTTCCAGCTTCCTTTTCCAGCCCACAGGCTTGGACCCTCTGTCTACTCTGACAGACCTGTGCAGACATGCACACTTCTCCCTTGCTTGCCTGGACTCCTCGGGAGGGTGGAGCAGTCTCCAACTGGGAGCCTTGAGGTCTTCCCATATCCTCATTATAAGTGCTGTGCTCACCTGAGCACACACCCTGCTGGTAATCTCCAAAGTCTGGACACAGGGTTAGAGATCCCGTCCCACCCAAGACACTATGGAATCTCCAAACTACAGAGCCCCATGACCAAATACCAAAACCTGGAGAAAGCTGCGAAAGCAGTTTTCTCCAGTCCACATTTATGCTCTGTAGCCTTGCACCAAGCAAATGTGCATACCCTGTGTCCCCCAAACTATCAATTTTACCTTGACAGCATCTCCTACTGTCACATATCCCCCCCCTTTGTTTCGATCCGGAGGGAGGAACACCAGCACCCGTCATGGTTGGGACACCTCTGTGCTGGCTGTCAGCCACGTAGGCCCAACCTTTTTTTCAGGTGCGCTTCCAGATACGTTCCACACTGGATCTTAAAATGGTCCTATATTTTCCCATCCTCAGCCTTCTCCCTCTTCTTTTTGGGTCCCTGGGCTTACCAACTCTTTTGCCGTTACCTTTGACTACCAACTCCCCAGAGCTCAATATCTGTTTATCATGCTCATTTTCCAAGGAAAAATTAATTTTCATATCCAAGCCACTATTTACATTAACATTCAGCAATAAGTCACCATTTCTCCAATTACCAATACCGTCAGTTCTTTCTTGCTCGGGGTTTGTTAGGGCCAGGCTCAAGGAGGTCCAAATCTCTGTGGGCAGTTGTCCTAACAACTGACATTGAACAACGCATGACCCATTTCTAGCAATACCAATCTTTGCCAGCTCACACTTTTCCACGTCACAATTTTTGTTCCTCTCCATACTATATTTGAGAGCGTCTCTGGGTACCCCAACTTGTACCTCTCTGCAGGTGACAGACAGAATCTCTGCTTTTGCTGTGTCCATATCTGGCCCCTCCTTCTTAGGAGGTCTAGCGGGTGAGGCAGTATCCGCGCCATTTACTAAACCCTGCTCAGCCACACCTTGGACCACACTAGCAGAGATGTCCATCACCACAAAAGGTGGAGAGACCTCCGATGTCTCAAGCAGCCCCCCAGAGCGCCTTCCGTACTGAACCGTATCCGGAAGCACCCTCACAGGGAACTGTGAGATCACTTGCCAGACTATTAATAAGCACCATACCACCCAGTTCCACTGGTGATTAATGTTGCCCAGCACAGCTTGCATTACCTGGCTCCACCCTTTGGTACCATGCAGCACTACCACATCTGACTGTAGTGGAGGCACCCAGGTATACAAGGAATGTGCTTTCATCAGTTCCACTAGCATATCTGTAATTTCTACACACTCCACATCAATCTGCAAAACATTTTTGGGGACCTTTCCCTTATTAGAAACATGGAGGGGCTCATTCACTGCAGCTTGAGGGGCCACAACATTTAAGGGAGCCTCCACCTCACTGGAAGTACCCATCACAGCCTGACACGCCTCTGAACCACTGTCAGACGCATGTCTCCCACTCATGCCCTCTAACTCACCAATAAGCCTCTGCAAGTCAACATTCACTACATTGTCACCTTGACACTTGACATTCAGCTGCTGGGCTGTGAACACCACATCTGCCATGCATGCGTCCTGATCTGGTCCTTCCGACTGGAGGGAAACAACCCTTGCAGGGACCAAAGCACCCTCAACCATCGGTCGCTCCCTGTCTGGCATAGCAGTTGTTGTACTCACACCCCTGTCACTTAATATAGCCTTGTCTAACATGGCTAGTAATTGTTTGGCCCAACTGTCCCAATCCATTGTGCTTCCATTATGTGGGCTCAGCAGTACCTCATCATCTGCTCTAGGAGGCACCTGGGATTCTGCAGCACAAATAGTACCTTTGTCATTTCTATATAAATCACATTTTGACAACATGCTTTTACTCTTGGCTAATGCTTCATCAAACAAGGCAGGCTGCAATACACCATCACCACCTTGCTCCTGGGGCACTAACACACACAGCTGTGTACCTTCAGCTTTGGCCAGCTGACTTAACCCCTTACCAACTGGGTTACACAGATGGTAAATGGACTGCTCACACAAACTCTTACTGCATGGTGTAGACCCAGTCTGTTCCACCCGAGCAAATTCAGTGCTGTCCTGGAAAATCTCTGGCTCAAACGCATGGAGAGCCCCTGAGACTTCCATGGACAACCCTGTGGCTCTGCGTCTGGTTACCAAGGGAGACATTCCTCTTTCCTCATTACTTTTGAACACATCACAATAAGTACATGTATCAGCCATACCTTTACCATCAGCATTCATAGACATAGCAGTGTTATAAGCTTTAACAGGCCGTTTTTGGTCAGAACACACAGCACCCCGTGTAACGCTCAGCACACCACCCTTCCTCTCCAAAGGCATTCTTTTGCCCACTAGGGCGGCTCCACAGTTGTCCTGGGAAACCATGTGCCTCACCACTGCGGGCTCCTGGAAGGTTTCCCTGGGCATCTCTGTAGCACCTGTCACTAGGGAACCTGGCACACAAACTGTATTGGTCACCCCTAGGTTACCACTTCCAGCACTCTGGTGGATTACACCAGGCACATACAGAGTCCAGTCTTTTTGAGTTCTTAACCTTGCTGCAGGTTGAGCTTCAACCTGTGTCTCCCCACTACTAGGGGTAGCACACTGCAGCAAGTCCATTTTTACAACTTCTGCTGATCTCCCAGCCGGATATATTCCCACTTCACTGGGATCAGTCCCACAAACTGCAACAGTCTTACCATAATCTGTAGCAGGTAACTCTGGCTTCATTTGAGTACGTTGTCTATCCTTTATCGCACTTTTACTGACCAACTCTCCCTGGTGGCCATGGGATGAAACTGCAGCAGCCACTTCTGACTCCTTAGCACCCCCTGCAGGCACAACAGGTACATATATATATATATATATATATATATATATATATATATATATATATACTCTGCATTCAGTGTAGCCTATATATACAGTGCATTTGGTGGTGTATAGTTTCTAATACACTTCAGGCGGTGTACACAGTATATAATACAGTATTATGTGTGGTGAGTGAGTGAGCGTGGTATTGCAAAACAAAAAATACATCATGTCTGAAAGGCCACCAAGGAGAGGCAGACACTCACAGGCCACTAAAAGAGGGCAAGTAGCCTCTGTGTCTACAGTCAACAGTGGTGGTCGTGGACATGGTGCATCCTCTGCAGGTGGCCGTGGGGCATGCTTGTCCTTTTTTTTTACTGCTGCTGGCCATGTTATTGAGTCACAACATGTAGAAGAGTTGGTGGAGTGGATAACGAAGCCGTCCTCATCCTCCTCATCCTCTGTCACACAGGCCCAGAGTAGTTTGCCTTCCAATGCAGCTGCCAAAGTGGTCTATTCCACCAGCTCTTTGTCCACAGTCACTCCTTCTGTAGCCCCACCATCAAACACGTTGGAGTCCCCAGAATTATTTGACCACAGTGTCGGTTATATGCTGCTGGAGGATGCGCAGCGATTTGAAGGCTCTGATGTTGGTATACAGGTTGAGGAACGGAGTAACGTGAGCCTAGAGGGAGGGGGTGCCACAGAAGGCCAAGAAACTGGCAGTCATGTTCCCCCAGCTGCAGCTTACTGCCAAGTTTGCTCCAGTGATGAGGAGGGAGGGGATGATGAGGTCACTGACTGTACTTGGGTGCCTGAGAGAAGAGAGGAGGAGGAAGAGGCACAACTCCAACGAGGCAGGATGTCCTCTAGAGGGCAGCTTAAGAGCAGCTACCCTATTGCATCATATGGCAGAGTACCGCAGGTGCAGGGCGCTGCTGACTCCCTGTTGACTTTTAAAAGTTCCTTGGTGTGGGCCTTTTTTTGACATGTGTTTAGCAGATCACAACGTTGCTGTTTGCAACCTATGTCTGAAGTGGATCAAGCATGGCCAGAACAGCAGCCGCTTGGGCACCACATGCTTGACCAGACATATGATGACCTGTCATGCAGTCCATTGGCAACAGCATTTGAAAGACCCTCATCATAGAAAAAAAGCAGACTTCTCCTTGCTCCTCATCTGAGATCTCCAACCCTACTATACCTCCAGTTCTCTCAAAAATCTGCACTGAGAGGAATGAAGGTATAGCAATAGGTGTCTCAAGTACTTGCAGCCAATCTGTTAGCAGTACACCGCCAATTGATTTTAGCAGGCAAATTTCCCTACCCCAGTTGCTGAACCGTAAACATAAATTTGCTCCCAGCCATCCACATGCTCATCGTCTAAATGCTAGCTTGGCCAAATTGCTAGCACTGCAACTGATGCCTTTTCAGCTGGTAGACTGTGCCCCATTTTGTGAATTTGTGGAATGTGCTTTACCTCAGTGGCAGGTTGCAAAACGCCATTTCTTTTCACAGAAGGCCATTCCGGCTCGCTACTGGCATGTGAAAGGCAATGTTTTGGCCTCGTTGGACAGGGCGGTCAGCAGTAAGGTTCATATTACTGCTGACTCATGGTCCAGCAGGCATGGTCAGGGATGTTACCTTTCCTTCATGGTGCACCGGGTAACTCAACTGGCTGCTGGGAATGATGCAGGACAGGGTTCAGTGTTGTTGGAGCTTGTTCCACCACCACACCTCCAAAATGCTATTGGTGATTCTCCCACAGCTCTCTCCTCCACCCCCTCCTCTTCTTCTTCCTCTATGGCCTATTCTGCAGATATCCTCTGAACCAGCAGTGCTCTGTAAGCGTTCAAGGGGCTATGCAAGCAGTCAGGCTAAAAGATGCCATACGGTGCTTGAGTTGGTCTGCCTAGGGGACAGGAGCCACACTGGGGCAGAGATTCTGTCAACTCTGCAGGGGCAGGCTCAGAGGTGGTTGACATCATGCCAGCTTCAGCCAGGCATGGTTGTATGCGACAATGGCACAAACCTTCCCTCCACCCTCTGACAGGGACACTAGACCCATGTTCCATGTTTAGCACACGTCCTGAATTTGGTGGTGCAGTGGTTCTTGACCAGGTATCCAGGCTTACAAGATCTCCAGAAAAGTCTATGGCCATTTTCACTGGTCATACAATGCCAGTACTTGGCTGGCTGACATTCAAAGGGAATGCAACCTGCCCACCAACCGCCTCATTTGTGACATGCCCACCAGGTGGAACTCGACACGGGCAATGCTGAAGCGGCTGCACACACAGCAGAGGGCCATCAATGAGTACCTGTGCGAGTATGGCACCAGGATAGGGTTAGGGGAGCTTGGTTTCTTTTCGCCACGCCAGTGGCTACTGATCAAGGTTGCATGCACTGTCCTGTCACCATTTGAGAAGGCCACAAGGATGGTGAGCAGCGACAATGCATGCATCAGTGACTGTCAGGGATCTACCAGCACCAGACCGGGGCGCTTGGATGCGCCTATGTGCCGGCGCGCCCCTGTTCAGACACGGCATCAAGCTGCTACTGTTGCTATGCATCAGCACGGCGCTCGGGCGCGCGTGGGTGCGTGCGCGCGCACGGGCACGCGCGTTCCTGTTAGCACCGGTTTGGCGCCATTAAGCACATAAAAGTTCCCCTGTTCCATGAAAACATCGCTGCTTCGTCTCAGCTCTGTGATTCTGCTTGAACCTGTATCTGATTGTCTGCTACCTGATTTGACCCGGCTTGTTTGACCATCCGACCCGCTCCAATCCCGACCCGGCCTGCCTGACCATTCTGCTACCTGTATCTGCTACCGTTGCCGACCTCTGCCTGTTCACCGACTCTGCCTTTGCCTGCTGTGATTACCTGTGCCAGTTACCTGCCGACCCGGACTGTTTGACTCTGCTTGTGCCTGCCGCTCTACTTGCTGTTGCACCTTCAGCTTCAGCTCCTGTGATCCCTCACCTCCAGTGTGTCAAGTCTGCTGCTGTTCCAGTCTCCACTCACCTGCAGTCCTGCCATCCCAGGAGGGATCTCTGCCTCTACATCAGAGCCTATACTCCAACAGGCACTCCTACCCCACTGCGCTCAGGAGACCACTGTCCCCACTCCAGTGGCTCCTGAACCAGCGTTGTATGAGAGGTCTTCTCCTACAGTCAGGCTCTCCTACCAGGTACCTAACAGTACGAAGCAGCCATGACTGAGCCTGCAGGGGATACCTCTCCATTGAAAGAAATATGCACCCACCTCGCGGCCCTCACTCAAGCCGTACAATCCCTCCAGGATAACTACAACAGATTGGAGGGACAAGTCCAGAACCTTGCAGGGCCTAACCCCCTGGCCTCCTCCTCAGCTGCAACCCCGGCACAGACAGCTCCTGGTCCTTCCTTTGTAATGCTTCCACCTGAACCAAAGGTTCCCACTCCTGATAGATTCTCTGGAGACCGGACCAAGTTCCGGGCCTTTCGCAACGCCTGCAAGCTCTTCTTCGCATTACAGCCCCGAACTTTCTCACTGGAGGCCACTAAGGTGGGGTTCGTGATCTCCCTCCTACAAGGGGAACCTCAGACCTGGGCTCATCGTCTACTTGAGGGGGACTCAGCACTAACTCAGTCCTTATCTTCCTTCTTTGAAGCCATGGCGCAAATATACGAAGACCCTCAACAGACTGCTACAGCTGAATCAGCTCTGTTCATGCTCCAGCAAGGCCGCAGACCTGCGGAGGACTATATCATGGACTTTAGACGTTGGAGTGGGGACACTCAGTGGAATGATGCGGCCCTGCGTCACCAGTTCCGCTTGGGTCTATCTGAAGGATTAAAGGACGAACTTGCCCGAGTGGGTGTACCAGATACACTTGAGGCTTTGATTAACTTGACTATTCAAATCGACCGACGTATCCGGGAACGTCGATCTGAACGATCTACTTTACAATCCCGCCCGATTTGGATGACAGCCAGAGCACCACTTCCGGCAACACGCTATGTACCCCCATCCAGTTCAAATCCAGCTAATACCACGCCTGACTCTGCAGAACCTATGCAATTAGGACTGATGCGACCTGCCTTATCGCCTGAAGAACGGGCCCGACGCTGGCAACTCAATCTGTGCCTCTACTGCGGTGGGACTGGGCACTATGTCCTGAACTGTCCAGTCAAAATAAGTAAGTGCCCGTCTTCTGTGTATACCAGTCTCTCTGCTCTGTCTGCGAATTCTACCCACATTGCCCTTCCTCTGTCTTTGCAGCTGCAAGAAGGGACAATAACGATCAACGCCATCATTGATTCCGGAGCATGCAGTTGCTTTATTGATTCAAACTTTGCCAGCCAGCATAACATCCCATTACGAACCAAGACCCATGGACTCGCAGTATTTCTAGCCGATGGATCCCGCATCAGATCGGGACAAGTAACCCAGGAAACCCTGCCTCTGCCTGCTTCTACTTCCTCCCAACATAAGGAACTGATGGTTCTTGATGCCATCTCCTCTCCTATGTTTCCCATCATCCTGGGCATTCCTTGGCTGCAGGCCCACAATCCATACATTCGTTGGACATCTGGAGAAGTGAAATTCTCATCTTCTTACTGTCTTGAACACTGTTTTAAGAAAGACTTGGATTCCTCATCCACCCTACTCTGTTTGGACACCGACCAGAAACTTTGTCAGGTCATACCTAAACAGTATCATGAATTCATTGATGTTTTCAGCAAGAAGGGGGCAGACTCTCTTCCACCTCATCACCCCTACGATTGCCCCATTGAATTGCTGCCAGGATCCGAAATACCATTCAGACGCATTTTTCCATTGTCAGAGAAAGAACAGGAAGTACTAAAGACATATATAGATGAGAACCTGGCCAAGGGTTTTATACGCCACTCTACCTCTCCAGCTGGTGCCGGAATATTTTTCGTCACCAAGAAAGACAAGTTTCTCCGTCTGTGTATAGACTATCGTGAACTAAACAAAATCACGGTCAAAAATCGGTATCCTCTACCCTTGATACCTGAACTCTTCCAAAAATTAAGGACTGCCGTCATTTTCACTAAACTTGACCTGAGAGGGGCATATAATTTGATCCGTATCCGGGCTGGGCATGAGTGGAAGACAGCATTCCGAACCCGATTCGGGCATTATGAATACCTGGTCATGCCCTTTGGACTCTGCAATGCCCCTGCAACCTTTCAACACCTGATTAACGATGTCCTCAGGGACTTTTTAGATGTGTTTGTAATCGCATACTTGGACGATATCTTGATTTTCTCAGAATCCCATGAATTGCATCAAGAACATGTCCGCAGGGTGTTGGGTCGTCTCCGCTTACACAGTCTGTACGCGAAAGCGGAGAAATGTGAGTTCGAACAACAGAGCATTCAATTTCTGGGGTTAATAATCTCTGCAACAGGCATCAAGATGGACCCACAAAAGGTTTACGCTGTTCTGGACTGGCCGGTACCCTTGGACAAGAAGGGAGTTCAGCGGTTTGTGGGGTTTGCGAACTTCTACAGAAAGTTCATCAGGGGGTTCTCAGCCATAATTGCACCCATCACGCAGTTAACCAAACAGAATACCCGTTTTTCCTGGAACCAACTTGCCCAAGACGCCTTCGATAATCTCAAAAGATTGTTTACTTCAGCACCTATCCTCAGCCACCCTGAACCATCTCTACCGTTTATTTTAGAGGTTGATGCCTCCGAGATTGCGGTAGGTGCAATCCTTTCACAACGCAAAGGTAGCAAAGAGATAATGCATCCTGTAGGGTTCTTCTCCCGTAAACTCTCCCCTGCGGAGAAGAATTATGACGTTGGTGACCGAGAGCTTCTCGCCATTTAGACTGCACTGGAAGAGTGGAGGTACCTATTGGAGGGGGCTATGCATCCAGTACTAATTTATACTGACCATAAAAACCTGGAATACTTACGATCTGCCAAACGGCTGAAGCCTCGACAAGCCCGCTGGGCTCTGTTTTTCTCACGTTTTTCCTTCCATATCACTTACCGTCCAGGCTCAAAAAATATTAAACCAGATGCATTATCACGTATGCACGACAATCCTAAGGACTTATCCACTCCTGACACCATCTTACCCGCAAACAGTTTTTTACTGCTACAAACAGATTTACTTTCCCTGATTAAGGAAGCATCCTCTGAGTCAGCCAGGCCTACTGGGATTTCTTTAGTAAGGAGAGATGGTCTGTTCTGGAAGGGAAGCCAAATTTTCGTTCCTGAAGATGTTCGGGTCAGGGACACTTCTCCACGATCATCCATTGGCGGGCCACTTTGGAGTTCGCAAGACCCTGGAACTAGTGCAGCGTACATTCTGGTGGCCCAATCTGAAAGACTTTTGTGAAAAGTATGTCAGTTCCTGTCCCATCTGTATTCAGAATAAGTCATCCAGGAATCGAGCTTGGGGCCTATTGAAACCGTTGCCTGTACCCGACAGACCATGGAAAATGATTTCTATGGATTTTATTGTGGAGCTTCCATGTTCTGAAGGGTGTTCAGCCATCTTTGTAGTAGTGGACCGTCTAACCAAAATGGCTCATTTTCTACCTTTAAGGGGAACCCCGTCTGCCACCGAAACTGCTCACATACTTGTCAAGGAGATCATCAGACTTCATGGAGTACCTGTAAACATAGTTTCTGATAGAGGGGTTCAATTCACCTCACGTTTCTGGAGATCCCTGTGTGAAACTCTAAAGATTGAATTGGCCTTGTCCTCGGCCTATCATCCTCAAACGAACGGTCAGACAGAAAGAACTAATCAGACCCTGGAACAATACATCAGATGTTTCACATCTTTCACACAAGATGATTGGGTATCTCTACTACCCTTAGCTGAATTTGCCTACAATAATGCCAAACATTCTGCCACCGGTCAATCTCCTTTTTTCGCCAATTATGGCTTTCACCTAACCTTTCTACCTGATTTCCTTTCAGAGTCTTCGGTTCCAGCAGTACAAAGTACAGTGGAGTTCCTCAGTCACAACAGCCGGTTGTTGCAAGAAACAGTGTCCAAGGCTCAGGCAGATGGTAAGAGAATCTTCGACTGGAAAAGAAGGGGGGAGCTGAACTTACAAATTGGCGACCAGGTATGGCTTTCTACCGTTAATATCAAACTAGCATGTCCTTCTAAGAAGTTGGCACCTAGATTCATGGGACCCTTTCCAGTTAGAAGGAAAATCAATGAGGTATCTTATGAACTGACTTTACCTGATTCATTTAAAATTCATCCGGTATTCCATGTATCTCTGCTCAAACCTGCTGTACCTGATCCCTTTCCTACTAGAGGGACAAGACCTCCTGAACCTGTTGTAATTAATGGCAGCGAGGAATTTGAGGTTGAGGCTATCCTTGATTGTAGAAGAAGGCAAGGGCAAAACCAATTCTTAATCAAGTGGAAAGGCTACGGCCCAGAAAGTAACTTGTGGGAACCGGACAGTAATGTGCATGCTAGGCGTCTAGTACGCGCCTATTTTTCTACTCATCCTGAGAAAAAGAGGTTGTTGGGCATCCGGAGGCTGCCCCTTGGGGGGGGCAATGTCAGGGATCTACCAGCACCAGACCGGGGCGCTTGCATGCGCCTATGCGCCGGCGCGCCCCTGTTCAGACACGGCATCAAGCTGCTACTGTTGCTATGCATCAGCACGGCGCTCGGGCGCGCGCGGGTGCGTGCGCGCGTTCGCACGGGCGCGCGCGCGTTCGTGTTAGCGCCGGTTTGGCGCCATTAAGCACATAAAAGTTCCCCTGTTCCATGAAAACATCGCTGCTTCGTCTCAGCTCTGTGATTCTGCTTGAACCTGTATCTGATTGTCTGCTACCTGATTTGACCCTGCTTGTTTGACCATCCGACCCGCTCCAATCCCGACCCGGCCTACCTGACCATTCTGCTACCTGTATCTGCTACCGTTGCCGACCTCTGCCTGTTCACCGACTCTGCCTTTGCCTGCTGTGATTACCTGTGCCAGTTACCTGCCGACCCGGACTGTCTGACTCTGCTTGTGCCTACCACTCTACTTGCTGTTGCACCTTCAGCTTCAGCTCCTGTGATCCCTCACCTCCAGTGTGTCAAGTCTGCTGCTGTTCCAGTCTCCACTCACCTGCAGTCCTGCCATCCCAGGAGGGATCTCTGCCTCTACATCAGAGCCTATACTCCAACAGGCACTCCTACCCCACTGCGCTCAGGAGACCACTGTCCCCACTCCAGTGGCTCCTGAACCAGCGTTGTATGAGAGGTCTTCTCCTACAGTCAGGCTCTCCTACCAGGTACCTAACAGTGACACTGTCCCTCTAGTCTTCCTGCTGGAGCACACACTTTGTGGAATCATGGACAGGGCACTTGAAGCAGAACAGCGGGAGAAAGAGGAGGACTTCCTTTCCTCTCAAGGCTCCCTGTTTTCAGTCCCCAGAAACCCAAGGAGTTGTACGTGGCTGGGAGGAGGTAGTTATGGATAATGCGATCCTTAGTGACCCAGAGGACTTAGAATTGAATGCCTCTGCAAACTTACGCTGCATGGCCTCCCTGATTCTGCAAAGCCTGCGAAAGGACCCTAGGATACGTGATATCAAGGAGAGGGATCATTACTGGCTGGCCACCCTTCTTGATCCACGTTACAAGGGTAAAGTTGCAGAACTCATCCTGCCTTCGCAGAGGGAGCAGAGGATGAAACATCTTCAGGAGGACTTGAAGAAAGGTTTGTGTAATGCATTTCCAGACCCTAGGAGGTTACCGTTTCCTGGTGCTGGATAACTTGTTGCTGAGGCTTTGTTCAGTCAGAGGAAAAGTGGTGGAGAAGATGGCCAGCTGACCGATGCCTTTAAACAATTTTTCATTCCTCAGTGTCAAGGTCTGATCAGTTCAAGCAACCATCGCCAGCTTCTGCATTATATGGTGCAGGAATATCTAGGGGCAAGAGCAGACTTGGAGACCATTCCAACAGAGCATTCACTGGGTTACTGGGTCTTGAGGATGGACCACTGACCAGAACTTGCTCAATATGCAATTGAGCTACTGGCCTATCCTGCATCCAGCGTGCTTTCTGAATGCACATTCAGTGTTGCTGGAGGGCTTGTAATGGATCAAAGAGTGCGTCTGTCCACAGACTCCGTTGATAGGCTCACATTCATGAAAATGAATCAGTCTTGGATCAGCAGCTATCAAGCACCTGATGCTGATGTAACTGATTGAATTTGCTATGGATCTGGGATCCCTTGAAGACTGGTTATGCTGACTATGCTATTCCTCCTCAATCTTGATGATGCCAGCTTCCAACAATATTTGTGGTTTAGGGCACCACCACCAAAACCAAAGGCCCAATTTTTCTGCCCCTGTTTAACAGGGGCATGTGATTAAAATTTTTCATATAATATATTAATGCAGGGCCCATTCCTGCACCCAAAAAGAGTACCTGTGAGGGGTTACAGTGTTGTGGCACCACCACCCAAGGCCCAATTTTTCTGCCCCTGTTTAACAGAGGCATGTAATTACAATTTTTCATATAATATTTCAATGCAGGGCCTGTTCCTTCCTTCAACAAGAGTAACTGTGAGGGCTTACAGTGTTCTGGCATCACCAAAACCAAAGGCCCAATTTTTCTAACCCTGTTTAACAGGGGCATGTATTTACAATTTTTGATAAAATATTTCACAGCAGGGCCTGTTCCTCTGCCCAACAAGAGTAACTGTGAGGGGTTGCAGTGTTCTGGCACCACCAACACCCAAGGCCCAATTTTTCTGCAGAGTATATAGGGCAGGCCATATAGTATATATACTGGTGTTCAGAGTATATAGTGCCTGGGGCCTTGGGGACCCCCACGCCATTTTTTTTTAAATTTGGGGCAGGGTTCCCCTTAATACCCATACCAGACCTAAAGGGCCTGGTATGGATTTTGGGAGGGACATCCACATCATTTTTTTGGTATTTTTGGCACAGGGTTCACCTTAATATGCCTAACAGACTCAAAGGGCCTGGTAATAGACTGAGGGGGGGGCCACGCCATTTTTTTCAATTAATTTTATCTATATTGCCAGGATCCGACAATACATTATAGCCGCAAGCAGTTTTGAAATTAAATTTTTTCCTTTAGAAATGTCATTTTGCTGTGGTACTGTTATAAACACAGGAAAGATGCGCTACTTTAAAGGCAGACTAAGGCGATCCCCCCCAGGCAGGATACTTAAAGGAATATATAATTTTTATTGTTTCACTTTAAGCATTATTAAAATCACTGCTCCTGAAAAAACAGCCATTTTTAGAAACTTTTTTTTGCATTGATACATGTCCCCTGGGGCAGGACCCGGGTCCCCATACACTTTTTATGGCAATAACTTGCATATAAGCCGTTAAAATGAGCACTTCTGATTTGTCAGTATTTGCATGTTCGCACAAATTTTTTGCCTGTTCGCATGTTCTGCTGCAAACCGAAGCGGGGGGGGAGCTCCACACCCCCCCTCCTGCCCCCAAGAAGTCAACTAGCTCAACTACACCTCTAAAGCATACAATAGGGGGGTGCAGGAGGCGATTAACACCAATAGTGGACTTGCTGTAGATCCTCTTGGGCTCCCGCTCCTTTACTAAGGGATCCTATACCGACACCAAAGCTTTCACAGTCACAGGATCATATTGGATTCCCCCCGGACACCTCCGGGCACTACATGGGCAAAATAGGATTTCAGAATTACGTATATCAAGGTTTTGTACCACCATCAAAGTCAGCCCCAAACATGGAACGATTCCTATACAGATCGCAATCCCCGGCCTCACATACGCCCACAGAGCCAACTGACGCTGCAGACCTATTAGCCTCCGCACTGGGTAGATTTCACACAGGAAATACTAACCAGCAGGCGGATCCCGCCGAAGTAGTCATAGTAACAGTCTTAGACCTGAAACTGCAGACACTTCTACAAGATTTGGCATGCAATATAGCTAAAGAGGTTGGGAAGATTTCTCAAGAGCTCAGCGGGGAGATTGATCAACTGGGAGAGTGTACTGCCACCCTGGAAACTAAATTTGACGAGACTGTACAATATATACACGCACTTGAGGAAGAAAATGCATTCCTCAAACACACTGTTTCCCAAATACAACTCCAAGAAGAAGAAGATTTGGAGAATACAGAACGTCGTTCGAACGTGCAGATCCATGGAGTCCCGGAAGCAGTTAATGATAAAGAGCTACGGACATATCTACTTAATCTTTTTGTCACGCTAGCCTTGCATATACCTGATATTGATTGGTGCCTTCATAGGGCCCACAGATCCTTAGCTCCCAAGCTTCCTCCTGGTTCCAACTCGAGAGACATAATAGTTCGTTTTCACTACTATGACGGTAAGGAAGCTTTAACAGCAGCCACACGCAACAAAAATCACACGTCAAAGGATCCAAAATCCAAATCTTCAGCAACCCCTCCCCCATCACCTTAGCAAAAAGACGCAATCTACGTCCAATCATGGCCCATCTCCAACTACACCAAATCCCCTACAGATGGGGTTTCCCATTCCGGCTCTCAGCATCCAAAGGTGGCACACGATACTCCATCAGGGATCTTCATTAAAGTGAGGCCTTCACTCGAAACTTGGGACTACCACCGGTTCCGGAAGAAGACCTCCAACTCCTCCCGCCTCCATTGACCTCCAAGCCACTTCAAGCTCCAGCAGCCATCTGGACCCCAGTATGTCGAAGACAACAGAAGGCCTTCTCTACACCACAAAGCTCCAATCCACCTAGACCACCTACCTGAGGCTCCAGGGACTTCCTGACTTGCACCTCTTTATCTTTGGTCCCCAGATGCCCAGGATCTCGGCCGATTTCCTCAGGTATCTGCGGGGAGTGTTCTCCCCTAAATCTCTCTCCTCTTCTGAAATGATTAGAAAGCAACGTTTCCAATTTTTTGTCTAATTTTCTCCGCATATATGTTTTTCCATTTTGGCAGACTTCTGTCCTCCTCCCTAAGCCGAGATCCCGGGCATCTGGGGACCAAAGATAAAGAGGTGCAAGTCAGGAAGTCCCTGGAGCCTCAGGTAGGTGGTCTAGGTGGATTGGAGCTTCTAACTTTCGTTGTAGCCCCAGTTAGTGGTGCTATTTTTTGAATATTACTTCTTGTTTAAAATGTCTGAATTCAGTTATCTCTTAAAGGAGCAGGCCACAGCCCACCGCTCCAGCTGACCATCATACTCCCATACATGCCCAAGGTATTCTACCTTGGTCCCCTGAAGGATCTCCTTCTTTCAGGCTTACAAAATACTTGTTTCAATTTTTTATGTTTTTTTTATTATTTTTTCTCTTCTTTTTTCAGGTCTTTTATCAGGTCTTTTTTTGACCTGCCTACATGTTTGAGTTTGATAGGGTTCTATTACCTTGTCAACAAATATTTAATCACTGTCTTCTTATTTTATGAGAAATGTTCACATATGTTTCTTTGCAGATTATGTATAATGTGGTTGATTATACTCCTATGCCAGGTTAAGAGAATGCTTGCTACTCTATTTAGAAATGTCACATGGCCTTAAAAATTTTCTCATGTAATGTAAAGGGCTTGAATTCCATTCTCAAGCGCTGGTTGGCTCTGAAGGAATTCGAGGCCTCAGGGGCTGATGTGGTCTTGGTAGACGCATTTCCACCCAGGGGTTTCATTCAAATTTGCCTCCAAAATATTTCCTACTGCATTTATGGCCTCCGACCCTCATATTGGTCAATGTCTATGCCCCTATTTTGGGACAGATCGGTTTTCTCACAAAAACTCTCAAAAGGTTACACTCCTCCCCACAACCTTTTAAAATAATTGGAGGTGATCTGAATTTATGTATGTCCCCCAGTAAGGACAGACATGCACTCTTCCAAAACACCCCACCGCTCCAAGCTCATAAACTGTCCACCTCGTTTCGGAAACTAACTCGCTCATACAACTTATTTGATGCATGGAGGGTGAAACACCCCACACAAAGGCAATACACCTTTTACACCCCCCCCCCACACAAACTGTACTCCCGCTTAGACCATTTTCTGATTACCGCACCCCTGTTACCTTATCTGGTTGCTTCCAAAATAGGCCCCATTACATGGTCCGACCATGCCCCTATTACATTAGATTTAGCCATACACTCTGCACTACCTAAGACATGCCACTGGAGACTGAACAAGCCCCTTTTGTGGAACAATGACACTAATACCCTACCTCAATCGAAACTTACAGAATATTTTCAGCTAAACGTGGGCTCTGTCTCAAGCGTATCTACCCTATGGGAAGCCCATAAGGCTTTCTTTAGAGGCGAAGAAGAAACGGGAATCGACTCAGCAAAAATTGGTTCTTCTAACCCGACTATGCTCAGCGGAAATGCATTTGCTTCAATCTCCCACGATAGCTTGCCTACATACAGTAGTATCTGTTTGAAACCAAATTAGGGCTCTGGATATGGGTAGAATCTCTAGGGCCATGTTGTGGTCAAGACAGAGGTTTTATGAGTTTGCAGATAAGCCACATAGGATGCTAGTCCAAAAGTTAAAACCACGACCATCTCTATTTATCCCTGACCATATAGTGCAGTCTGATGGTACGCCTACTTTTTCTCCCCAGGACATGTCAAAAGTTTTTGGAGATTTTTATCACAAACTTTACAATTGCCTAGGCTCAGACCCGTCGACGCAGTTTACACAAGAGATATTTGACGTCTTTGTATCTTCCCTAAATCTACCGCTAGTTTCTCCAGAGCAGCTATCCTCACTTAACACACCAATCACTGCTGAGGAAATGGCGGACGTGATTAGACTACTCACACAAAGCTCCATGCCCGGATGGACTCCCCTATTCATATTATAAAACCTTCCTCTCAATATTAGCCCCACACATGATGAATTTATTCTCCCCCTTCTCATAGGTACTTTACCCCAATCTCAGTTTTTGCATGCACATATCACAGTAATACCCAAACCAGGCAAAGACCCATCTATCCCTGATAACTATCGCCCTATTGCCCTACTAAATTCGGATTACAAAATCTTCACAAAAATATTGGCCAATAGACTCTCGAAAATATTACCTTCATTAATACATAGAGACCAGGTAGGTTTTGTCCCTACACGACACACCGGTGACAACACTAGGCGCACGATAGACCTTATTGAGCTATTAATTAGAACAAAAACCCCTACCCTGATTCTAAGTCTAGATGCCCAGAAAGCATTCGATCGACTCAGTTGACCCTTTATGTTCGCAATTCTATCGAAATACGGTTTCTCCGGACCTTTTATACATGCCCTCTGATCCCTATACTCCCATCACACCTCCCAGGTACAACTATAATCTCACACATCCCTTACATTCCCTCTCAGTAACGGTACCAGGCAGGGATGTCCCCTGTCACCCTTATTGTTCGTCCTCAGCTTGGAACCCCTGGCTGCTGCCATACATGATAGCCCCAATGTCACTGGAGTATATTTGCAACATAGAGAATACAAAATATCCCTTTTTGCAGATGACATTCTCTTGACGCTCACACATCCACACACGTCCCTGCCATCACTCCATAATATTTTTAGCGCTATTTCAGGCTATAAAATGAATGCCACCAAGATGGAAGCCCTACCCATTAATATCACATTTCCTCAACTAACTATACTTCAACAGAACTATAACTACCATTGGTGTGCCTCCTCACTGAAATACTTGGGAGTATATCTTATGGCATCATACTCTTCGTTATACCAAGCAAATTTTCCCCATTATTTAAGGAGATCAATAGCCTCCTGACCCAATGGACTGCTCTTCCCCTCTCCCTCCTGGGACATGTAAACATTCTCAAAATGTCGATACTTCCCAAGCTGTTGTATCTATTCGAGACGCTTCCAGTGGCAATTCCTATGTCACAGCTGAAAGCTCTCCAAAGGAGAAGTCTCCGCTACATATAGAATAAAGCGTCCCGGAGGGTGGTGGGATCAGTGGTCATGGCACGTAAAAATAGAGGAGGTTTGGGGGCCCCTGATCTCATTAAATACTATTATGCCTCACAATTAAGAGTCCTTACTTCCTGGACTCACAGGAAAGCACCAAACAGTTTGTCCAAGATCGAAATGAGCATTACCTCACCAGTACATCCATGTTACCTGCTTTGGCCATCTAGTGACAAACACATGCCCCAACTGAGAGGCTTATGCCTGGCTCCAGTGCTGTTCACCTTAGCAATATGGAAAAGATGTTCTGAGCGTTACTCACTATCTTCTCCATGCTCACCTCTTATAAACCTTCTCTTCAACCCGGACATTCCTGATAGCTTGTCGTATGATCGTATGTTACACTGGACTAGGGCCGGGATCTTTCAGCTGAGGCATCTTGTTAATCCAGCTACGAGACATCTATTATCATTTACTGACCTACAAAAACAACACCAGATTCCTAAAACGTGTCTCTATGCCTACTTACGATTCAGACATTTTTTCGCCTCTAAAGCCCCCGTCCTTTCCCTGGACAAGCCAACATACTTTGAAATGTTATGTTCCAATGGCCCCTATGAGCCCCATTTAATCTCCACCATATATACAATCCTACACGAAGCCAACCCCTTGAAGGTAGACAGTCATCACTACATGAAGAGGTGGTCTCAGATACTCCAACACGACATCTCTCTGTTAGATTGGAAGAATATCTGGGAATCCACCTCCAAAATTTCCCGATGTGTCGCACATAAAGAATCCGCATATAATATTTTACCTATCTAGTATAAAACCCCAGAACACCTACACAAATACAAACCGACAACCTCAAAAATGTGCTGGAGATGTAATAAAGCTGTGGGCTCACACTTTCATATTTTCTGGGAATATCCTCTAGTCACCCAATTTTGGGCTCAAATACAAAAGGTCCTGGAAAAAGTGATGGGGTTCCCGTCCCCCTAAACCCTATGCACTACATTTTATGCCTTCCCGTACCTGGTATCCACAAATTTAAACGAAGACTGATGTCCTTCATATTACTAGCAGCTAAGAGAACTATTCCCAAATGATGGCTCTCTACCACCTCTCCCACTCTTATGCAAACCCTCTCCATCATATCGGACATAAGGAGAACGGAACACTTAACAGCTGTAGTTGAGGGTTCATCACATAAATTCTCACAAATATGGAGGTCTTGAGATGAATCTGATTATAGCTCTGAAACGGACAGTTCCATTTAAGTAATAGTTTATTTATAGGGTCAACTTATCCATAGTCTGTCGCTGACTTCATTTAATATTGATTATGTCCTCTCACCATGAATATCTTGCGTTGTTTTAGTACTCCATACAAACATTGATAATTATATATGAATGAAACCAAATCGTATATATGCATATCATCACTATTACCTGGTTGGATTTCTCAATATCTTTGTATTTACATCAACCTTATGTATCCCATTCTATTTTTGTTTGCAATCCAATTTCAATGACAGTGTATATTTGCATTACCTGTGAAAGATTGTGATAATTACTTGTTATCTTGTATTGTATGAAAAACTTGTTAAATAAACAATTTAAAAAAAAATAGGTAGCAAATGAGTCAGCACACTCTTGTTGGTTAATAATCTTGTGTTTATTAGCTGGGTGTAAGAGAAAGGGAATTTTGGTTTTAGTTCTCTGGACAGCTAGACTCCTCATCAAGATCTCACTCAATTGGTTCCCTGAGGCATAATGATTTAGTCTTATGCCCTGTACATACGGTCGGATTTTCCGACGGAAAATGTGCGATCGGAGCTTGTTGTCGGGGCTCCATCAGACTTTTTCCATCAGATTTTCCGACACACAAAGTTTGAGAGCAGGCTATAAAATTTTCCAACAACAAAATCCGCTCGTGTGAATTACGACCGTGTGTGGACAATTCCGACGCACAAAAGTGCCACGCATACTCAAAAGAAATTCCGAGACGGAACTGCTCAGTCTGGTAAAATTAGCGTTCATAATGGATATAGCACTTTCGTCACGCTGCAATGTTTTAAATTGTTTAATGCAGCTCACTCTCTTCTTCTTTACAATGTTAGAAAAATTAAGTTGTTTTGCTGCTCATATTCACACAGACTTCTCACAAACTTCTTTCTTTATTATTTATCGTGATTTCATGAATATAATATTTTGATTAGTCACATCTCTCGAAAAAAAAATTTTTTTAATGTTTTTAGATTTTGTATTATTTTGTTTTAGTTTGTTAAATCCTGATCTCCTGTTTTTTTTTTGATTATTTTTTTTTTTAACTCCAGAATAGTTTTGGGTGTGTTTTGTGTGTCAAGTTACCACAACACCATTATTATCTTGCATTATTTCATCTCAAGGAGATTGCTTGGTGTTGGTGTCTCTTGTTAATTTCACATTGTATTTTTGAAATGTACCTGTCTCCTCACAAACAAACTGTCCTTTTTGAAGGAAAACACACATAGGCGAACATAATAGAAAAAAAAAATACTTTTATTAAGGGGTCATAACCAAAGAAAGAGGGAGGCAATGCTGGAGAAACTGTTGAAATTGGTGAAGCCTTTGGCCCCCAGGGCACACATCAACTATTTTAATGCAAAATTGGTGGCCTGAGGAGTCCATATATAAGGGAGTACAATCTGGTCCAGAAGTCCAAGAGATCCTGAACAGCAGCAGATGATATGTATGTCCCCAGACTGTGGTCATACAAGAGCCTGCATCTTTTGTCAGACCAGACTGAACCCAGGCCATTACTCTTTGGTCTTCCTTAGACGCCTCCTTCCAGGCTGTGGCTCTGGTGTTGGAGGTGTGGCAGGAGGAGGAGGAGGAGTACCTTGAGGAGGAGGAGGGGGACCATGGTTGAACTCACAAACGTGGCTTTGGCTTGTGAGTTGGCCCCTCAACCCCTTATTTAGGGCTTGGAAAATGAGATACTCACATATTAGGCATTGGCCCTCCTCCATTTCCAGCATTTTACAGTCTGCTATGTATGAAAAGTCCTCCTGAACACTGTGAGGGGTTCTGAGGGCCGCAGTAGCCTTCCGAAATAGGCCAATTGCTCCTTCATGTTACTCCTCTTCCTGCCACTTTTTGGTTGAAGGCGGAGGGGAGGAACCTGGGTGTCGGGCAGGCTACTGGGCCCGGCCACCTCCTGGCTGAGACTTGTCCTGTGTATGAAAAAGGGACATCATTTTAGTTTTTGGTTCATCAATCACACGCAATTTTCATCTCATGACTGTTGCAAATTGCATGCTAATAAATAGAAAAGACTATCATTCTGACCCCAGCCTTTTTCATTCTTGTAACAATCATTTGTGGCCACGACTGTCTATTGATATGTAAAACACTTTGTGAAATCAGAAATTAGGAATCCAAAGTATCCTAGATTTAACATCATTAATTTTACCAACATAAATATTTAGAAGAATGCTATACCTGGCTCAAGCTGGGCTCCTCCACATGTTGCTGCCTGGAAGGCCCAGGTTGGATGTCAGAAGCCTCAGCTGAGGGGGAAGGAAGTGTGGAAGGAAGAGTGGAGAGTGCTGGCCTGGGTTCAGTCTGGCCTTCCAGAAAATGCAGTCTGTCATAGTACCACAGCCTGGGGACATAAATGGCATTTGCAGCTCCTGATCTCAGGGAATCCTGGACCTTCTTGTGCTCCCTTAGATAAGTGCTCCTCAGGCCACCAATTAGGGCCTTCAAATAGGGGATGTCTGCCGTTGGGATCACCGGCTTCACAAATTCCAGCAATTGATCCAGCGCTGCCTTCCTCTTTGGTTTATTGTTATAATGTGGGTGGTTTACCTGCCACAGACAGGGCAGCTCCCTGTACATATCAATGGATATTGACATAAAGTCCTGATCATTTGACTAGATCCATTTTCTCTGCAAGACACAACACAAGACAAACACTAATGTCAGGCTAAAGTCCCCTAATCTTGTCCCAATATAGGCCTCAACCTATAAGCAGTATAGGCCCAATTTTAAATGTTACCTTCGTTATCACGATCGGCGCTTCCTATACTCCTTCCTCCGCTCACAAATCGTACGTACGACGTACGCGTGTTACGCTTTATATAAACTGCACATGCATGAAACTCCCCCCACCCCTGGCATTCTTTCTAGTCTATTCCCCGCCCCTTCTCTTTCGACGCAGTGGGGAGAGCACATGGCGGAGACAGAGCAGGTGTGTGATAATTACAGCAATGAGGAGGCGAGCCCGGAGCCAGAAACATCTCGATCCTGGAGGAGATGATTTAAGGCCTCAAATATTTCCTTTGTAGAGATGATGGAGATGGTGGACATATTGAAGAGGGCTGACTATGAAGGAAAGCATGGACCTTACCCCAACCCAAATGTGAGAAAGGCCAAGATCATGGTGAAAGTTGTGAAGAGTCTGCACAGAAATTTTGGGGTACGACGATCCAAGGATCAACTGAGGAAGCGGTGGTCGGACCTCAAAATCAGGGAGCACGATTAGTATAGAAGGATCAGGAGAGTGCTGCAAAAAAGTAAGTAGTTGTCCTGTGTTCCTATTCTTTATTTTTCTAACGTTCGCGCTGCTCCATGTGCTTTTCTTTACTGTTGTACATTATAAAATGGCACTGATATTAACCTCTTAATAGTGCACCTAAATGTCCTTAATCTTTACGTGACTTAAAAATACATAAATAGTGATTGTGAATAAATAATAAAACAATCCTCCTGTGAATTAACACACACTAAATGGATGATTAAACACAAATAAAACACCCAAAAATTATACACCAAAGTTGTCCTATGTATAAGAGTACCAGAATCTAATAGGTAAGCCAAAAACACTGATAGGAAGTTCAAGTGATGGGTAAGTCAAAAATTAAACAAAAAATTGGAGGTTCACTGATGAATATGCTTTAAAATAAATGGCAACAAGTTCAACACCAATTTCACCATTAAGCAATTTCACCATTAAGCTGCCGTTGGTATTTGGTAGGATATTTTCGTTTTTCAGCAAATTTCCATGACATGCAAGATAAGCACAAAAAACAGATCCATTAAAACAGATTGATGCTAAATATTAAGATGCTAATCTCACTCACATATCCCCATTTGTATGATCGCATGAGAAAGAAAATGATCAGCTGCATTCAGCTATGCGCTGGAGGCTCCTCATCCACTGCCAGTGCTCACACACAGACACTGCTGGAAAGCGTCACAGGCTCCTCCTCCCGACCGACACCATGTTTTGCCCAGATGCAGCTCAATACATTTTTTCTGGCCTATTTCTCTTAAAATAAGTTTGTTGTCTAGATGGGTTAGTAACTAGAATGAAATGCAAACTAGATTCTGTGTCAGGAGAGGACACTCAGCAGCTGTTTACACATCTGGACGCTGGAGCACTAGTGTGGGACACAAGAACACCCTTTTTATAAGGGGTCCCACACAGGTGCTATAGGGGTGACTCCATCTGTGAAGCTTGTACAAAACAGGTAAGTATTCAAGCTTGACAAAGGACAAAAATATTTCTTCATCTTGCAACTCTGCCAAAAGAGACAATTCTACCCCACTTCCAAGCAATGTTTCATATTCTGCCCTCTCCCATGGTGGTCTCCATTGGACTCACTCCTCCAGACCCAACAGACAGAAAGGAGGTGGAGTTGGCTTCCTTCTGTCCCCACAAAGCACCTTCCAAGTCCTTACTGTCCCTCCCTCTCTATCCCTCTCTTCTTTCGAGATGCACTGTATTCGTCTGTTTTCTCCCATTTCTCTGAGGATTGCAGCAATTTATAGGCCTCCAGGACCGGTATCGCGCTTCATTGATGACTTTGCTGCCTGGCTACCCTACTTTCTCTCCTCTGAAATACCCACCATTATTCTTGGTGACTTTAACATTCCTGTCAATGTCAACAGCCCAACTACAGCTAAACTTCTCAACTTAACCTCATCTTTTGACCTAACCCAATGGACACATACTTCCACTCACTCCAATGGTAATACCCTTGACCTTGTATTCTCCCATCTCTGCAACCCTGGCAACCTCACCAACACCCCCTTTCCTCTATCTGATCACAACCTCATTACTTTCACTGTATCCTTGCCTCCAACCACCCATCCCTCCAAGCAGCAAACAATTACTTGTAGAAACCTTCGCCACTTTAACCCTTCTCTTCTCTATTCTGCTACTGACAACCTATATGACATAATCTCTCCCCTGTCCTGTCCTGACCTGGCCACTTCTGTCTACAACAGTTCACTCTCATCATCACTAGATGCACTTGCTCCCCTAACCACACGCAGAATTAGGCCCCGACCGTTACAACCCTGGCAAACTGATAACACTAGAAATCTCAAGAGACATTGCCGTGCTCTTGAACGACTGTGGCGTAAAACCAAATGCCTGCAAGATTTCACCCTATATAAATCTGCCCTTCTAAAATACAATTCATGCCTCCATGCTGCCAAACAAGCCTACTTTGTCTCTCTTATTAATTCCTTGTCATCCAGTCCCCGTCGGCTCTTCTCAACCTTTAACTCTCTGCTTCGTCCACCACCCCCTCTACCCACTAACTCACTCACTGCCCAAGAGATTGCCAATCACTTCAAAGACAAGATCAATGCAATTCGTGAGGACATCTCCACTGTGCGTACATCTTCCCCACCCATCATACCTTGCCCAGCAGCACATTCAACCCTCTCCTCTTTTGAATTGGCTACTACGGAAGAGGTTACAAAAATTTTCTCGAATGCCCACCTAACCAATTGTCCCTTGGATCCTGTTCCCTCACAACTACTACGGTCACCCTCTTCTTCCATCCTATGCTCCCTCACCCACATCTTCAATCTCTCCCTTTCTAGTGGCATTTTCCCCTCCCCTCTAAAACATGCACAGATCACTCCCATTCTTAAAAAGCCCTCACTGGACCCTACCGACCTGAACAACTTAAGACCCATCTCATTACTCCCATTCACCTCTAAACTTCTAGAACGCTTAGTCTACAACCGTCTTAGCTCCTACCTCAATGAAAATAACCTTCTTGACCCCTTACAGTCTGGCTTTCGCTCGCAGCACTCCACGGAAACTACCTTACTAAAACTCACTAACGATTTACTAACTGCTAAAACCAACAACCAGTACTCCATACTCCTACTACTTGACCTCTCTGCGGCCTTTGATACTGTTGACCACCCGCTCCTTCTCAATAAACTACATTCCCTTGGCCTCCGAGATTCTGCTCTATCCTGGTTCTCTGGCTATTTATCACAGCGCTCCTTCAGTGTCACCTACAACTCTGTCTCCTCCTCTCCATTGCCCCTTTCTGTGGGGGTCCCCCAAGGCTCGGTTCTTGGACCCCTTCTCTTCTCTATCTACACCACCTCCCTTGGTCACCTAATAACTGCCCACGGCTTCCAATACCACTTATACGCTGATGACACCCAAATCTATCTGTCTACTCCTCACCTCACTCCTTCAGTCTCCTCTCGCATTACTAACTTACTAACTGACATATCAGCATGGATGTCGCACCACTTCCTTAAACTAAATCTCTCTAAAACTGAGCTATTAATATTCCCCCCCGCCCGTGCCCCCCTCCATGACTTTTCCATCAAAATCAACAATGCAACCATCAGTCCCTCCCCTCACGCCAGGGTACTCGGTGTAATCCTAGACTCCGACTTGTCATTTCAGCCTCAAATCCAATCATTGTCAAAAGTTTGTAGAATTCACCTCCGTAACATCTCTAAAATTCGCCCTTTTTTAACAAATGAAACCACCAAGCTCCTCATTCACTCCCTTGTTATCTCTCGCCTTGACTATTGCAACTCCCTTCTCATTGGCCTACCGCTCCATAGGCTATCCCCTCTTCAGTCTATCATGAATGCTGCTGCCAGACTTATCCACCTTACCAACCGCTCAGTGTCTGCCAACCCTCTACTTCAATCCCTACACTGGCTCCCAATCACCCAGCGAATTAAATTCAAAATTCTAACCACAACATACAAAGCCATTCACAACTCTGCCCCAAGCTACATCACTAATCTTGTCTCCAAATATCACCCAAATCGTCCTCTCCGCTCTTCTCAAGACCTCCTGCTTTCAAGCTCTCTCATCTCCTCCTCCCATGCTCGTCTCCAGGATTTCTCCAGAGCCTCTCCCATCCTCTGGAACTCGCTACCTCCATCTATCCGGCTAGCCCCTACTCTTGCTACCTTCAGGCAATCCCTGAAAACTCATCTCTTCAGGAAAGCCTATCACGTCTCCAACTAATCTCCTACCACTTCCACCAGCTCATTCCCCACAGTTACAACCTTTTGTACCACCTGCCCCACCCTATTAGATTGTAAGCTCTTCTGAGCAGGGCCCTCTTAATCCTATTGTATTGTATTGTATTATATTATAACTGTATTGTCTCCCTTTTATATTGTAAAGCGCTGCGTAAACTGTTGGCGCTATATAAATCCTGAATAATAATAATAATAATAATAATATTCCTAATTCTGCCATCAAATATCTGTGCTAAGTATACCTATTTTTCTAACATAGGGAAGAAAAGACTCGGAGGACACCACTCATCAGAGGAGACCACAGACCCCCCACCTCAGGAAGAAGGGGAAATCCTCCAAACCCTACCAGAGGAGGAGGAGGGAGACGTTGTGGAAATTGTCACCACAACAGGTGAGTGTCTGTGACCACAGCCTCAGGTAAGAGATGGATGCCTGCATATTTATAATACATGGTGTTTTTTTTTTTTTTTAATATTTTAGGTGATCATGATGTTGTGGAAGAGGAATGTCACTTCACCAGTGAAAGTGCCCAGATCCTCATCGGGGAGATAATGGGGTGGAATAGGGATTTGGAAAACATCAAGCAAAACATCAATGATGTTCAAAACAAAATGAAGAACATCATTGATGTTTTAAGGAGAATTTAAAACACCCAGAAATCCCTAAATTATTGCAGCTTTATTATTGTTATATTTATGACTTTTTTTTTACATATTATAGAAAAGCCAAATTTTGAAGATGCACACAGTGTGTCAACATGTGCTATCTGCCATCACGGGAGATCAATGTAAGCGTTTTGTGAGTGCAACCCCTTCCTCAATAATAAAGTAGCTGAGAGGAAGGGGTTGCACCCACAAAACACGTCCATTGATCCCCCATGATGGCAGCTAGCACATGTTGACATTAGGCAATTTGTGTACATCTTCAAAATGTGGCTTTTCCAGGGGTGACTTCACCCCATCTGCTGAACGCAATATCAAATACAGTTTATAAATACTCATGTCTGATATTGCCTTCACTTTCTATAAAAGTTGAACTTTGTAAGTTCCAGAGTATTTTTTTATGGTTTTAAACATGCCTGTTTTACCTTAAAAGGCAATTTCTAAATATTTTAATGTGACCCAAAAATTTGTTATACAACAAACATGTTGTTTTGTTCAAAAAACCTTTTAGAAATGCACATGTGATTGTGCTTTGATTAAAAAGATTGATAATCAACAATGTGTGGTTTCTTCTTTCAATGCTCAAAAGCAGTTTTTGGAGTAAAGTTGGTGTTTTCAGTGACAATGGGGGTTATTTACTAAAGGCAAATCCACTTTGCACTACAAGTGCCGTTTAAGTGCAGTCTCAAGCAGGGGCGGATCCAGGGGGGGGCAACTGGGCAATTGCCCCCTCCGGGAATGAGGGTGGCAGTGCAGGTGGCTCTGCAGGTGACAGTGCAGGCGGCTCCGCCGCGGGTGACAGTGAGGGTGGCTCAGCCGCGGGTGACAGTGCGGGCAGCTCCGCAGGTGACAGTGCAGGTGGCTCCGCCACGGGTGACAGTGCAGGCGGCTCCGCAGGTGACAGTGCGGGTGGCTCCGTGTGTGACTGTGAGTGGGCTGCTGGCCAATCAGGGAGCCGGCAGGCAGGGAAGCAGAGAGATGACATCATCTCTCACCACCCTGCACCCGCCCTGCATCCCTGCAGTTCCGCCCTCACTGTGAAGGCAGCTGTGGGCAGCAGAGAGATTACATCATCTCTCTGCTGCCTGACTCTGGGACACAGCAAGAGACCACCTTAGCAGTAAAGTGATACGGCAGGTGACAATCCGCATCTGGTGACAGGTGACATGGCAAGTGACAATCCGCAATGTGTGGCAAGTGACAATCCGCAATGTGTGGCAGGTGACGTGGCAAGTGACAATCCGCAATGTGTGGCAGGTGACGTGGCAAGTGACAATCCGCAATGTGTGGCATTTGACGTGGCAAGTGACAATCCACAACGTGTAGCAGGTGATGTGGCAAGTGACAATCCACAACGTGTGGCAGGTGATGTGGCAAGTGACAATCCATAACGTGTGGCAGGTGATGTGGCAAGTGACAATCCACAACGTGTGGCAAGTGACAATTCACAATGTGTGGCAGGTGACGTGGCAAGTAACAATTCGCAGCATTTGGCAGGTGACGTGGCAAGTGACAATCCGCAACATGTAGCAGGTGACGTGACAATTCGCAGCATGAATTTCGGGGTACGTCAATCGAAAGATCAGCTCAGGAAGTGTTGGTCGGACCTGAAATTAAGAGAGCACGAGCAGTACAGAAAGATCTGGAGATTGCTGCAAAAAAGTAAGTAGTTGTGCTGTGTTCCTAGTCTTTTTATGTTTATTACGTTCGTGCTGCTCCATGTGCTTTTCTTAACTGTTATCCAGTTTAAAATGTCAACTTTCATGTTCATGGGCACATTATTCGTTCGTATCAAACATTTTTCTTTCAGCCTATGAAACACCATTGTTTTGGCCATATGCATTTGCCCACATTTTTTAGGGAATACTTGTCTGAAAATAATTTGGTTGTGTACATGGGTTTGTTACTAGAATGAAATGCAAACTAGATTCCGTGTAAGGAGAGGACACTCAGCAGCTGTTTAGACATCTGGACGCTGGAGCACTAGTGTGGGACACAAGAACACCCTTTTTATTAGGGGGCCCACACAGGTGCTCCAGTGTATACTTTAGGGGTGTCTCCATCTGTGAAGCTTGTACAAAACAGGTAAAGTATTGAAGCTTGACAAAGGACACTAAAAATTCTACATCTTGGAATTCTGCCAAAACAGACAATTGTACACCACTTCCAAGCAATGTTTCATATTTATAGTTCTTCCCTCAAATATCTGTGCGCTAAGTATACATTTTTTTTTTACATAGGGGAGAAAAGATTGGGAGGACGCCCCTCATCCGAGGAGACCAGAGACCCCCCACCTCTGGAAGAAGGGGAAATCCACCCAAGACAAACAGAGCAGGAGGAGGAAGACGTGGTGGAAATTGGCACCACAACAGGTGAGTGTCTGCGACCACAGGCTCAGGTAAGAGATGGATGCCGGAATATTTATAATACATGTTTTTTTTTTTGGTTTCTATCTTTTTAGGTGATCGTGATGTTGTGGATCCAGATCCTTTCACCTCGGAAAGTGCACAGATCCTGATTGGGGAGATCATGGGGTGTAATAGGGACTTGGAAAACATCAAGAAAAACATCAATGATGTTCTTCAAAAAAATAAGAACATCATTGATGTTTTGGGGAGAGTTTAAAACCCCTCCAAATCCTTTTGTTTTATGGTGTGCTACAATTTTTTAACATTTTTTGTCAAATTGGAGAAAAGCCAAATTTTGAAGATGCACACAGTGTGTCAACATGTGCTATCTGCCATCACGGGAGATCAATGGACGCGTTTTGGGGGTGCAACCCCTTCCTCAATAATAAAGTAGCTGAGAGGAAGAGGTTGCTCCCCCAAAACACGTCCCTTGATCCCCCATGATGGCAGCTAGCACATGTTGACATTCGGCTATTTGTGTGCATCTTCAAAATTTGGCTTTTCTGGGGGTGACTTCACCCCATCTGAACGCAATATCAAACACAGTTTCTAAATACTCATGTCTGATATTGCCTTCAAGTTCTACCAAATGTGAACTTTGTAAGTTCAAGATTTGTGTCTTTCTTGTTGGTTTCAAACATGCCTGTTTTATCTTAAATGGACATTTCTACTTTTTCTAACGTGACCCCAAAAATTGTTATACAACAAACATGTTGCTTTGTTTTAAAAACCTTTTCTAAATGCACATGTTATTGTGCAGGTATTAAAAAGATTGTTAATCAAGAATGTGTGGATTATTGTCTCAACGCTACAACACTTTTGGGGTGCTCTAATTGCTGCTTTCTGTGACAATGGGTGTTATTTCCTAAGGGCAAATCCACTTTGCACTACAAGTGCAGTTTCAAGTGCACTTGTATTGCAAAGTGTCTTTGCCTTTAGTAAATAACACCCAACAGTGCTTTGTAAGGTTGCACAATCACGCCATTTTCAGGACTCACCACATTTCTGTCAGGGCAGCTAAAACAAACACAAGCAGCAAATGTCACCAAAGATTTGCTTACTTTGTTATTTTTTTTATTTGAAAAAGGTTTTACACATTGTCTGGCATATTGATAGCCCCCCTACCCGCAAAGAATTCAAGGTATCTTAGCCGGACATCATAGGCACTCAGGGGGGGAAAGCCAGGACGGCCATTTTCAAGCGCCGTCAGGGTTGGTTCATTTTGAATTCCGGCCTCAGGCCCAACTGAGCCAGCAGGCAGAATGTTGCTGTAAAAAGTTGTGTAGAACACAGCACGCCAGGATAATGTGATTCGGTTTGTACTCCGCTATATGTATGGGTGTAAGAAATAGGCGGAACCGGCTGGCCATGATTCCAAACGTGTTCTCCACCACTCTTCTGGCTCTGGCCAGCTGGTAATTAAACACCCTCTGGTCTGGGGTGAGGGTCCTCATCAGGAATGGCCGCATAAGATGGTCCCCCAGCGCTAAAGCTTCATCCACAACGAAGACGAATGGGAGTCCTTCCACATTGTCTTCTGGAGGTGGCAAGTCCAAGCTGCCATTCAGGAGACGCCTGTAGAACTCTGTCTGGGCGATGACTCTACCATCGGACATCCAGCCATTCTTCCCCACGTCCACATACAGAAATTCATAAGTAGCCGACACCACCGCCAACATCACAATACTATTGAACCCCTTATAATTATAATAGTATGACCCCGAGTTGGGTGGTGGGATGATGTGGACGTGTTTCCCATCAATTGCCCCTCCGCAGTTAGGAAAGTCCCACCGCTGGGCAAAGTGGGAGGCCACAGTCTGCCATTCCTGTAGCGTGGAAGGAAACTGTCGAGTAAAACAAAAAAAAATTAGTCTTTTTTTGGCACATAAACATGGAAAGCAGATTAGACACAAACATTCTTGGCCAACATCAAGATAACATTTATTTATGGGAATTATTAAAGACCAAAGTATAAGGTACACCTATCATATCCCTCCCCCTCTCATGGGCCATTTCTAACATTATAGGGGGGGCTCTTGGACAGGTAACCCTCTCCACTTCATTGAGAGATGAATGCCTAAAAAATGTGTATTACTTGGAACAGCCCCTCCTTAGTTACACTATTGACAGCCCACTGGACAGGTAAGAAGTGTCATAATACAAAGATATAAATACACACTGTACACATTTTAGCACATTTGGACATTCTGCTATTACCTATCAAGATAATAATAGGATACCAAAACTTTAAACAGTACCATTTGAAAGTATACAGGCAGGCCCTTGCACTACATGCTTCGGGGAATTCATCCATACATCTGACCACAAAAGAGGTAGGTATAGTGTGTATGGGTTTGGCAAAGTCAGCAGATAGATGATTGAGGATGGATATAGAATTGGTATCAGCTGACTTAGCAGTTGGGGGGATGGAGGGTTCCAAATGATTTGGGGACCCCCCAAAAAAAGCCTCTGGCACTCTGCCTGAATTTAAAGCACAAATCACATTTCAAAACATTTTAGGGGTGTTTGGGGTAAAGCACTACTACGGAGCTGATAAAATACATTGTTAAGTCACTACATGAGGTGAATATAGGGCCAGGAGAGCATGCTGGGAAGGTAAGTGAAGGCAAATATGTATGAAGGAGCAAAAAAATAATTACAAAAATATCAAGCATGCATGAGGACAAAGGGGACATTCACAGCATATTACAATCATGGTAATTAGGGAATGAGGAAAGAAATACAATATATTAGCAAACATTAAATACAAGAAAATGTGATGTTAACCACTTAACAACTGGCCCATAGCCGAATGACGGCTGCAGGGCGGTTGCTTAACTCTGGGAGGACGTCATATGACGTCCTCCCGGAATTCCCCTCTCGCGCGCCCCCTGGGGCGCGCACCCGAGCACATCCGTGACCGCCGGGTCCGGAGGACCCGGCGCATCACGGATCCTTGTAAATGGCCGCTGATCGCGGCCGTTTACCATGTGATCACGCCGTCAAATGACGGCGCGATCACATGTAAACAGACCGGCGTCATCTGATGGCGCCGGTTCCTCTCCTCCCCTCCTGTGTACCGATCGGTACACTGTGAGCGGAGAGGGGGATGGATGGATGGCTGCAGCGCTGTGGGCTGGATGTGTAGTGCCCACAGCGCTGCACAGAGACATCCATCCATCCATGCTCAGCCCTCCCTACTGCAATGCTTTGCAATACTCTGCAAAGCCCCACATTACCCTGGAATACTCCACATTACTCTGCAATACCCCCACAATACTCTGCAAAGCCCCACATTACCCTGGAATACTCCACATTACTCTGAAATACCCCCACAATACTCTGCAAAGCCCCACATTACCCTGGAATACACCACATTACTCTGCAATACCCCCACAATACTCTGCAAAGCCCCACATTACCCTGGAATACCCCGCATTACTCTGCAATACCCCCACAATACTCTGCAAAGCCCCGCATTACCCTGCCATACCCCGCCATACCCCGCCATACCCCGCCATACCCCCCCATACTCCGCCATACTCCGCAATACCCCGCCATACTCCGCAATATCCCCCTATACTCCGCAATACCCCGCCATACTCTGCCATACTCCGCAATACCCCGCCATACTCCGTAATTCCCCACCATACTCCGCAATACCCCGCCATACTCCGCAATACCCCGCCATACTCTGCAATACCCCGCCATACCCAGCCATACCCTGCCATACCCTGCCATGCTCGGCTGTACTCGGCTTCTGTATGTGGCCAGGCTGTGGAAGTCTCACACATGTGGTATCGCCGTACTCAGGAGGAGTAGGAGAATCTATTTCGGGGTGTCATATTTGATATGTACATGCTATGTGTTAGAAATATTGTATAAATGGACAACTTTGTGTTAAAAAAAAAAAGCGTTTTAACCACTTCCCGCCCGCCGGCCGTCATACAACGTCCTTGACTTTGTGCGGGGATATCTGAATGATGCCTGCAGCTACAGGCATCATTCAGATATCAGCTTTTTCAGCCGGCGATTCCCTACACCATAAGAATGGTTGATCGTTCTTACTGCTTGATCGTTCTTACGGGAGGCGAGAGGGGATGTCCCCCCCTCCCGCGCTTCTACCGACTCACCGCTACGATCGAAGCCAGGATTGTTTTGTTTTTTTTTTTAATTTCAGGCTTCCCAGCCTAGAGGTAAGATGTGGGGTCTTATTGACCCCATATCTCACTGTAAAGAGGACCTGTCATGCCATATTCCTATTACAAGGATGTTTACATTCCTTGTAATAGGAACAAAAGTGGTCAAAAATTTTTTTTTTTGGAAAAAAGCATCAAACTAAAATAAAGTAAAATGAACAATAAAAAAAAAAAAAAAATTTTAAAGCGCCCCTGTCCCTGTGTGCTCGCATGCAGAAGCGAACGCATAAGTAAGTCCCGCCCACATATGAAAACGGTGTTCAAACCACACATGTGAGGTATCGCTGCGATCGGTAGAGCGAGAGCAATAATTTTGGCCCTAGACCTCCTCTGTAACTCAAAACATGTAACCAGTAAAAAATTTTAAAGCGTCGCCTATGGGGATTTTTGAGTAGCAAAGTTTGGCGCCATTCCACAAGCCCGTGCAATTTTTAAAGGTGACATGTTGGGTATCTATTTACTAGGCGTTACTTCATCTTTCACATTATGCAAAAACATTGGGCTAACTTTACTGTTTTGGTTTTTGTAAAGCACAAAACTGTTTTTTTTCCAAAAAAAGCGTTAAAAAAATTGCTGCGCAAATACCGTGCGAGATAAAAAGTTGCAACGACCGCCATTGTATTCTCTAGAGTCTTTGCTAAAAAAACATATATAATGTTTTGGGGTTCTATGTAATTTTCTAGCTAATAAATGATAATTTTTACATGTAGGAGAGAAATGTCAGAATTGGCCTGGGTGCTCCAGAACGCCTGAAGGTGCTCCCCTGCATGTTGGGCCTCTGTATGTGCCCATGCTGTGTAAAAGTGTCACACATGTGGTATCGCCATACTCGGGAGTAATAGCAGAATGTGTTTTGGGGTGTAATTTGTGGTATGCATATGCGGTGTGTGAGAAATACCCTGCTAATATGACAATTTTGTGGAAAAAAAAAAGTAAAAAAAAACCTTGATTTTGCAAAGAATTATGGGAAAAAATGACAACTTCAAAAAACTCACCATGCATCTTTCTAAATACCTTGGAATGTCTTCTTTCCAAAAAGGGGTCATTTGGGGGGTATTTGTACTTTTCTGGCATGTTAGGGTCTCAAGAAATTAGATAGGCCGTCAGTACTTCAGGTGTGATCAATTTCAGATATTCGCACCATAACTTTCAAAAAGACCAAATAATATCCACCGATTTGGGTTATTTTTACCAAAGATATGTAGCGGTATAAATTTTGGCCAAAATATATGAAGAAAAATTACTAATTTGCAAAATATTATAACAGAAATGAAGAAAAATGTATTTTTTTACAGATTTTTCGGTCTTTTTTCTTTTACGGCGCAAAAAATAAAGAACCCAGCGGTGATTAAATACCACCAAAAGAAAGCTCTATTTGTGTGAAAAAAAGGACAAAAATTTCATATAGATACAGTGTTGCATGACTGAGTAATTGTCATTCAAAATGTGAGAGCACCAAAAGCTGAAAATTGGTCTGGTTAGGAAGGGGGTTTAAGTGCCCAGTTGTCAAGTGGTTAAAGGATAAAAATCTTACCTTAATATACTCCTTCTGCAGGACCTGGATGATAATGATACCCAGAGCCTGGGGGGAGATGCCTGTCGAGAACTTCAAGTCCTGCAGGTTTCTTCCCGTCGCCAAGTACCACAGGGTGGTGACTAGCCTCTGCTCCGGAGTGATGGCTTGCCTCATGCAGGTATCCTGCCTGCTGATATAAGGGGTCAGCATAGCCAACAAGCGGTGAAATACGGGGTCCGTCATCCGGAGAAAGTTCCTGAAATCATCAGGATTATTCTCACAGATCTCACAGAACAAAGGCATGTGACAGAACTGGTCACGCTGAAGCAACCAATTCTTGGTCCATGAACTCCTCCTCACCCTGTTCATGGACTGGACTTGTGTCAAGGTCAGGACCCCAACACCAACTCTACGAGGAGTACGTATACGCAACATGGCTAGAAAACGGTCGGCTGCTCAGAACGAAGTAACAGAATGCACTGAAGAACAGCAAGGCCTGTGACGAACGACCTGAAAAACAGTAACGAACGAACAGGAACAGAATGACAAGAGTCACGCGTCACTTGCTGCACGCACTGAAGAGCAGATACAAACCCACAAGCACAAACTGAACAGCAGAAAACGATCTGAAAACCACGAGTCTGAAAAAGCGCGAATCGTCTCTCACCAAACTTTTACTAACACGAGATTAGCAAAAGGAGCCCAAAGGGTGCTGCGCTTGGTTCTAAACTGGCCTTTTCTAGTCTCGTTGTACGTGGTGTATGTCACCGCGTTCTTGGCGATCGGAAATTCCGACAACTTTGTGCGACCGTGTTTACGCAAAACAAGTTTGAACAAACATCCGTCGGAAAAAATGCATGGATTTTGTTGTCGGGATGTCCGATCAATGTCCGATCGTGTGTACGGGGCATTAGAGTGTGATTAGGAGCAATGGTGGGATCTTTGTAAATCCCCTGGGAGCCCTTCTCTTGCAGTCATAGTGCTGTATGGTATGACTATAGAACCAAGAACAATGGAAGAACAATGGATCCAGGTGCATTTATACTTGCACATTATTGATTGAGGGGTAATGATGATGGTAGTTAAAGAGGAAGTATATTTCCATGGATTATTTGTACCTATAGGTAAGCCTATAATAAGGCTTACCTATAGGTACTGTAAGTATCTTCTAAACGTGCACTGTTTAGGAGATATTTACTGTATATGCCACCAATACATCATCAGCGCATGCACTCTGAAGGAATGCCCATCTGTGCCCCTGTGGGAGTGACATCACGCAGCTCCTGCCAGTCACACAGCCGAAGTCTGTGGACCCAGAAGGAAGATGCAGCCTCCAGCGGTGACAACAAGGGTTTCGTTTGCAGGTAAGTTTTACATAATATGCTAGCATGCGACGCATACTAGCAAATTACTGTATTTATTGGCGTATAACACTCACTTTTTCACCATGAAAATCGGGTGCAAATAGCATGTGCGTGTTATACGCCAATACTTCAATTTTAGCTGCCTCGGAGGGGACAGGGAGGGGGGCGGGACGAGTGCCATCAGATTACATACAGTGAGAATCTCCTGTTTACTTGGCGGCCTCTGTAATAGGAAGTCCCGTCTCCTGGGCCGCCATTGGACCACTGTTCTGTCTATCATAGGAGATTCTCACTGTATGTAATCTATGGTAAGGGTGCTGCATTGATGGCAATGGTGAGGCTGCACATAGGCATTGATCAGGCTGCATTGATGGCAATGGTGAGGCTGCAGATGGGAATTGATCAGGCTGCATTGATGGCAATGGTGAGGCTGCAGATGGGCGCTGACCCTTATTTTGCTTCAAAGTTCCTTATTTAAAATTTAATTTTTTTTCCTGAAACTTCCCTCTTAAAATGAATGTGCGTGTTATACGCCTGTGCGTGTTATATGCCGATAAATACGGTATTCCTTTACTTTGCTGGTCGGGAAAAAGAAAATAAAAGGGGCAGCGTTTATTTCCTCTTTAAGCTCACACCGGCCTTAGGGATCAAGTAAGGATTTCACCAGTTGTAGGATGCCTTCCTCCAGATGTTTTTTTGTGTTTCTTTTTGTAGGAGACTACTTGCCAATCTTGCCAATCCTGCCAATCCACCGACAGGTGGGTATGTGCTGACTCTGAAGAAGAGTCCTCTGGAAGAATGCCATGTTGTCTGAGGAATGGCAGGCCTTCCTCTAGTGAAGAGATTCAGGCTGTGGTGCCATTGTGTGTGACCATGAGGTTGCTAGGATATCTTCATTTAAATGGTATTTTGTGGTTATGGAGAGCCTTGGTGTATTAGGAGATGTCAGGAAAACATTTTTAAGGCCATATAGGGTGCAGGCACAGAATCAGGACTTCTGAAGAGCACCAGAATTAGTGAATTTGTGAAATAAATAAACACAAAGAATTACGTCCCTCAGGATAGTATCAGGTAAGTGAGATGGTCTCGGTAGATGGTGGACCCTATCCACTAGCAGCTCCTCGTTGGACATGTTTGGGAGGATAGATTGGAACATCTGCTGGATGTATGTGGGTAATTGATCTGCCAGCACAATTTTAGGGATTCCTCGAACCTTCATCTTGTTCCTTCGGGATCCACCCTCCACATTTGCAACTTTAGCCTTCAACCAGGCTACGTTGTCACCTTTTTCAGTATTGGAGCCAGCCGGCTCATTGAAGGATGTGGCAAATTCCTTAATTTTTGTCTCCACGTGATCCATCCTGTCCCCCAAGTCCTCTATGTCATCTATGACTTGTCTCAAAGAGGATGTAATGTTCGCATGTAAGGACGCACGCAGGTATACCAACATTTCTTTCATGGTAGTATCAAGTGTAGGGGTGTTGGTGATAGTGAAGTCTACAATGGGTCTGTATAAGAGTCTGTGTCATCATGTGTATTAAGTGTTCTCTTACCGCCCCTGGCGCGCTTCGTGGCTTTTGTGGATGTTGTGCAGCCATCCGCAGCTTAGATTTGGACTCTTCATTGATGGTGTGGAGGCCCCGGAGCTGGTGGTATATGGAGTCTCTGGGGGCTGCTGTGTCCTCTGTGTGGAATTTACAGAAGCCTGGATAGCCGAGGTCAGCGTGCCGCTTCCGCCATGCTTTTGTGGACCATGGGCTCCGCCACCAGCCCCATTTTGTTGCAGATCACAGCCGGCGGGCATGAAAAAAGCTAATAGCTTGTGCAGCTGTGGCCGTTATTTGCACTTGCATGACATCTCAGACCTGTGAGGGGTCAGATGAGGGTGGAGAGCTCCCTGTCAGTGGCATTGACAAATATCCCCAGCACTGTGGCGGGGCTCGATCAAAGAGTGGCCATCTTAGTTCGCAGTCGCCACATCCCCATAGATGAAGTTTCTTTATCTTTCAGAAATAATTCTTAAAAGGACTGTGCACTGAAATGATGGACTGCCTTGTATGTTTTACTTATTTATTAATGCCTGTGTGACTACTATATACAGTATATCTTTCAATACGTGCATCTGTACTGATTATCAATGTTTATACAAATACGGTTAATGGTATTGTAGCGGTACCCCCGTAGGGGCTGCTAAGTAATGTGGCCCACCTGTCACCCTGTACGGCTTGGCATTCACTTCCCAGACACTCCAAGACAATGAACAGTCCGTTGCTTTGTTTTTTTTATTTTATTGAGGGACTTTAACTGGATGGGGTATGGGAAATATGGGATGCCCAGTAAAATAACAGCAAAACTGCTAGGGTCGACTATATACACTCTTTGTACACTCCTTCAGACTCCTCCTGCACAACTCTTGATTGCAGACTCTTGCTCTCTCTCTCTCTCTCTCTCTCTAAGAGCAGTTAGCACTTGGTTAGGCCCGACACTGGCTCCCCCAGGCCTTGGGAATTTGCCCTTTGCAGGCAGGGACTGCGGGCCCCTATAGTGTACCAAAAAATATGCAAAGTATTATTAGTACTAACTGTCCTTCTGGTGGACTACTGCTCCCAGTCAGTCCTCTTCAGGCCCTGCCAGCCCTCCTGGCTGCAGCTGCCCGACTTCACTGCCCATGATATTGCTATCCTCACTACTGGCTCCACACCCAGCTCTGACTGTTTCCTCTCAGTCCTCTCTGGCATGCCTCTCCAGTCCTCCCAACTGCACATGTCACTCACCAGCCCTCCTGACTGCAACTGGTGGTTCCCATCCTGAAAACTTGCCTGGCAATACTAGCTACTGCTGTCTTCTCTGACTTCTCTTGTGCCTACTGTCCAGATATTTCATGCATTCTTAAAGAGCTCCATCTTGCACCTGAGTGCCAGGCCCAAGGTCACCCCCCCAGACTGGGGAGCTCCCACAAAGGCCCCGACAGCCTAGTACTCCATCCTTAGTTCTTCCACCTGACAACTCCTCCCCAGCTGGGCTGACCCTGGGTATTTCAAAGAGGCCTGGCCCCTGCCAGTCCTAGTTGGGGATTGGTCAGGGCTCCCTGAGACACCCCAACAGCTCCACCTCTCTTCCCTTTTACTTCCTCTAGAATCCTCCAGAAGAAAGAGAGAGGTGGAGTGATGCTGTCTGTGAGTTACAGCTGCTGCTCTGAGCCATTCCCGGTCCACACAGATCAAAACAAACAGGCCTAGCTTCCAGCTAGGCCTGCCTAAATTTGCCTGTACTACAAAACTCCTAACTTCTAGCACCTACCTAGGTAAAGGGTGCTACAGTATTATGGTGGTTTAATACTTTATAGGCTTTTGCACTTTATTATCAATTTAGTATCTGCAACACTTTCTCCAATAATTATTGTACTAAAGTCAGTCTATTATGTATAAAGTGTAATTAAACCTGAGTATTTCTATACATTATTTTATACTTTTCACCTGGGAAGATGCCAATAAAATCAACAGTCTATAGATGACATTGTACTATTTACATTAATTATCTTTTTCCTGCTACTTTATCCTGCAGTGAGGTGACAGGATCTACCTGCTCTACACCTTACTGAGAGATGGGCGGAGCAAGTATGAATCCTGTGATGCAGCCTGCAGACGTTAGTACGGGAAGTTTCCTTTCTCCTCCTGTGGTGCTGTTGTGGTCACTTGAGTTGAATTGTTGAATGAATATGTGTTAAGCTTGTATAATAAACTGGCAGCCAGGCTCTCTGCAAGAGCTGGTGCCTAACACTCACTGTGAGCTGCCTTGCAAGCCTCTGGAATGTCAGTAATGTGAGATGGCTAGCAGACAAGAGGAGTTTTTCACCATTCATTCATTTTTCATCCATTTTTCTGATGGATCTACCCCATTTTTCTGATGGATCTACCCCACATGATTGTCCATATGGATTGTACAGCAGATATATCAGAGATGATTTATAGAAGATTCCTCTTGTCTGCTAGCCATCCCATGTTACATTACATTCTGGAAGCTTGTGAAATGGCTTACAGATTGTGTTAGGTAGCAGCCGAGAGATAGGAGAGGAGAAGGAGATAGCCGATGCTACACAGACACATGCAACTGCCCCACAAGTGACTAAAAGAGACAATAGAAAAAATGAGGCACAGATGGCACATGCGCACTAAGTGTGGCAACAGAGGAGCTGGAAGAACGGCTGCCCTAGGGTTGCCACACACTGGGGTTGATTTATTAAAACTGGAGAGTTTAAAATCTTGTGCAGCTGTGCATGTTAGCCAATCAGCTTCTAACTGCAGCTTGTTCAATTAAGCTTTGACAAAAAACCTGGAAGCTGATTGGTTTCTATACACAGCTGCACCACATTTTGCACTCTCCAGTTTTAGTAAATTGACCCCCCTGTGGTGACATGCACAATAGCGGCAGGGTCAACCACGGATTCACAAACAAGTAAAGGATGGATGATGACAAGCTACTGCAGACAGTTATAGTTCACAATTTTAAAGAGATAAACATAGAGAATTGTATGGGGTTTAATGACAATTTAACTTTATATGAGATTTATAAAATCTAGTGAAGCCAGATTTAGCTAGATTCTAGGATAAACTTTTTAGTGATACTACAACTTTTTGTCACATAATTATGTGTTATATTGCAGCTTATAGTCCTTAGATGGTGGTTACATTAGTTGTATGTTCTGTTCAAACTGAGTACATTTTCAGCAAATACAGAAAATACCCAGTAATCTTGAAATGCAGTGTCATTTTTACTTCCTGTGAGGGGCCCTGAAGAATATCTTCCTTCCTAGCTATCCTCTGTAATCTATCAACTGCCCTGTCCTGAATATAATAGAGAAGAATAGAAATGTATTTGTTTGTACTATCAGGAGAGCAAACTGGGGGAACAACCATGGCTCCCTTTATGAATACAGTAATGTAAATAAAATGATGCAGCCGCCCAGGGACAGGAAGTGTATTGTTAGCAGGATTACCAGGTGAAAATAAAGCAAAAGATTAAAACAATAAGAGGTCATCAGCAAATAGGAGGAGCGTAATATGTTAATGGCCCACCCAAATGCTGTAAATAGATGGGGTGTTGAGGGGATAAAGGGCAACCCTGTTGGGTGCAATCCTTTATGGAAAACCTCAGGGATAGGGAATCATTACCATAAACCCTGACGTATTGCATGAATTAGAGGGCCAAGATTTCATGGGGAAGGTTGGAACCCAGTCCATTCTGAGCAACAGCCAGCTGATCCTATCAAAGGCATTATTGTCATCCACAGAGAGAAGGCATGGGGGCAGCTTGGAGTTCTGGGCATGGTTGACAAATAAAAGAGTCTTATGGGTATTGTCCCAAGCTTCATGTGGACTTGAAGTCTTGGACTAATGCCATTTTATCTTTGTGAAGCTGTAGTGAAAAAGGGGGTTGTAACTGGGAGGCGATTATGTGAGTACAGAGTTTAAGTTTGACTCCAATCAGAGAAATTGGGTGATACTACATGAGAGAGATCAATGTCAGACTTCAGACTTCAGGATTTGTATAGAATGCAACCTCTTCAAGTAGGCTCCATGCAATCTCGGACCATTGAAATATGTGCCTGTCTGCACAATCTGCAGTTTCTATATTTTTATAGATCCTAGACATAGTCAAGAAGTGAAAATGTCTTCTAGCACAGAGCTGTATATGCTTTAGAGAGTGGTGCCTTTGTACACCTTATAGTGATATTAAAGGCAGATTTTCTTTTTTAAAATAATTAACATGTAATACCTACTTGCTCTGTGCAGTGGTTTTGCACAGAGCAGCCCCGATTCTCCTCTTCTCGGGTCCCCCGTTGGCACTCCTGGTCCCTCCCTCCCGTCAAATGCCCCCATAGCAAGCAGCTTGCTATGGGGGAACCCAAGCAGGCTCACTCCAGAGCTGTGGGTCCATTCACCCAGGGAGAACAGCTCCGCCCCCCCAATCTCCCCTCACTGGCTGTAATTGACAGTAGCGGGAGCCAATGGCTCCCACTGCTGTCCCAGTCAATGAGGAGGACAAGACCCGGGATGGCCACTGCTCTCATGCACATCTCTGGATCAAGATGGGGCTTGTGTAAGTATAAGGGGGACTGGGGGGGCGGGCTGCAGCATACAGAAGGTTTTTTATGCATTTTACTCTATGCATGAAGGTAAAAAGCCTTGAGCTCCTAAAACTACTTTAGGGTATTTATTGACTAATGTAATTTCCTCTGAAGTGATTTTACCATTTAAAGAGGTCAGTTGTAGTCCCTTGTAGCTTTGGGAGTGTAATCATCTCCAGGCAGTTTCATACATCCTGAGAGCATACCCAGAACTTTATAGCTGACTGCAAAATTGATAAATAATGTATAGATAAAGTATGTTCTGGGTTAGCTTTCAGCTGACCCCTTAAATTATGCATCTGATAAACAGGAGCGCTGCAAAGAAAGCTAGAGAGTTTCTTATTAAGCATATCAATAGATCTATTAGTGTTTTGGTCAAATTCTTGCTCTAGTCCATTGTAATGTACGCTTAACATCATAGGTTTGTACCATATTTAAGTCCAGTCTAACAGACTAAAGAAGCTACATTTTTTTATTTATTTATTTCTTTATTTATTTGTTTTGGATTGGTATATGCCTCCTAGGGCTGTGTCCATCTTCCTGTGCCCTTTGGTCGGTTTGGGGGATCCCCATGTCCTTGCAACAAAAAAAGTCAACAGAAAAATTTAATTTTGCTGTAGTTTATTGTATAGATGTACCACTTAATGCACAAGTTGAAGGCATCCCCCAAACATGTTTTTCAAAGGAATTGTTTTTTTTTCTATCTAGATAAGATTTATTGTAGAACAAATATGTATATTAGAAAATTGCAGTCATCCAAACATACAGTCAGGTCCATAAATATTGGGACACCAACACAATTCTAATCCTTTTGGATCTATACACCACCACAATGGATTTGAAATGAAACAAACAAGATGTGCTTTAACTGCAGACTTTCAGCTTTAATTTGAGGGTATTTACATCCAAATCAGGTGAACGGTGTAGGAATTACAACAGTTTGTATATGTGCCTCCCACTTTTTAAGGGACCAAAAGTAATGACACATTTGGCTTCTCGGCTGTTCCATGGCCAGGTGTGTGTTATTCCCTCATTATCCCATTTACAAAGAGCAGATAAAAGGTCCAGAGTTCCTTTCAAGTGTTCTATTTGCATTTGGAATCTGTTGCTGCCAACTCTCAATATAAGATCCAAAGAGCTGTCACTATCAGTGAAGCAAGCCATCATTAGGCTGAAAAAACTAAACAAACCCATCAGAAAGATAGCAAAAACATTAGGTGTGGCCAAATCAACTGTTTTGGAACATCCTTAAAAAGAAAGAACACACCGGTGAGCTCAGCAACACCAAAAGACCCAGAAGACCACGAAAAACAACTGTGGTGGATGACCGAAGAATTCTTTCCCTGGTGAAGAAAACACCCTTCACAACAGTTGGCCAGATCAAGAACACTCTCCAGGAGGTAGGTGTATGTGTGTCAAATTCAACAATCAAGAGAAGACTTCACCAGAGTGAATACAGAGGGTTCACCACAAGATGTAAACCATTGGTGAACCTCAAAAACAGGAAGGCCAGATTAGAGTTTGCCAAACAACATCTAAAAAAACCTTCACAGTTCTGGGACAACATCCTATGGACAGATGAGACCAAGATCAACTTGTACCAGAGTGGTGGGAAGAGAAGAGTATGGAGACATAAAGGAACTGTTCATGATTCAAAGCATACCACCTCATCAGTGAAGCATGGTGGTGGTAGTGTCATGGCATGGGCATGTATGGCTGCCAATGGAACTGGTTCTCCTGTATTTATTGATGATGTGACTGCTGACAAAAGCAGCAGGATGAATTCTGAAGTGTTTCG